>NC_092873.1:215197616-215534491 GCF_028372415.1 Notamacropus eugenii | reverse complement strand
ACCAGACTACCAATGAGAATGGGGGTTGGGAAAGTAGTGTGGTATACCTCACATTGCTTTCAGATCAGTATTGCAGAAATACAGATATGACCATGCCACTCTACTTGTCAATAACTGTAAATTTTTTTTAACTTTTTATTTAAAGTTTTGAGTTCCAACTTCTGTCCCTCCCTTCCCCCATCCCTGAAAGGGTAAGAAATCAAACATAGGTTATACCTGTGAAATTATGTAAACCATTTCCATATGAATCATTTTGTGCAAGAAGACTCAAAAAAAAAGAAAGTGAAAAATAGCATGCTTCAGTCCATATTCAAACAATATTAATTCTTTCTTTGGAGGTACATATGGTATACATCATTATTAAGGCCTTTGGGATTGTCTTAGATCATTGTACTGTTGAGAGTAGCTAAGTCATTCACAGTTCTTCATCGAACAATATTGCTGTTACTATGTACAGCGTTCTCCTGGTTCCGTTCACTTCGCTATGCATCGGTTCATGTAAGTCTTCCTAGGTTTTTCTGAAATCATCCTGCTTCTCATTTCTTACAGCACCATAATATTCTATTACAATCATATATCACAGCTTCTATATTCATTTCCCAGTTGATGGGTATCTCCTGAATTTTCAATTCTTAGCCAGCACAAAAAAGAGCTGCTATAAACATTTTTGTATAAATAGGTCCTTTTCCCTTTTTTTGAATTTCTTTGGGATACAGACCTTGCAGAGGTTTTGCTGGATCGAAGCGTATGCAGTTTTATAGCCTTTAGGGCATAACTCCAAATTGGTTTCCAAAATAGCTGAAATAGTTCATAAGTCTACCAACTTAATACTAACAATGTATTAGTTCTAGTTTCCCCACATCCCCTCCAACATTTATCATTTTCCTTTTTTGTCACATTAGCCAATCTGATAGGTGTGAGGTGGTACCTCAGAGTTGCTTTAATTTGCATTTCTCTGATCAATAGTGATTTAGAATATTTTTTCAGATGACTATAGGTAGCTTTAATTTCTTCATCTGAAAATTGCCTGTTCGTGTCCTTCGACCATTTATCAACTGGGGAATGACTTGTATTTTTATAAATTTGACTCAGTTCTTAATGTATTTGTGAAATGAGATCTTTATGAGAGATACTTGTTGCAAAAAATTTCCCCCAGTTTTCTGCTTTCCTTATAATTTTGGTTGCATTGGTTTTGTTTGTGTAAAACTTTTTAATTTTATATAATCAAAATTATCTATCTTACATTTTAATGATTTCTGTATCTTCTTTGATCTTAGATTCTTCCCTTATCCATAAATCTGACAGATAAACTATTGCATGCATTCTTAATTTACTTATGGTATCATCCTGGATGTCTAAGTCATACACTCATTTTGACTTTATCTTGGTATATGGTGTGAGATGTTGGTCTATCCCTAGTTTCTGCATACTTTTACTCAGTTTTCTCAACAGTTTTTGTCAAATAATGAGTTTTTGTTTTGAAAGTTTGCATCTTTGGATTTATGATATACTAGATTACTGTGGTAATTTACTATAGTGTAACTTGTATCTAGTCTATTCCACTGCTCCACCACTGTGTTTCTTAGTCAGTACCAGATAGTTTTGATAATTACTACTTTATAATACAATTTGAAATCTGGGATGGCTAGATGACCTTCTTTTGCATTTTTTTCATTGATTTCCTTGATATCCTTGAGTTTTTGTTCTTCCAGATAAATTTTGGTATTATTTTTCTAGTGTTATAAAATAATTTTTGATAATTTGATTGGTATAGCACTGAAAAAATAGATTAGTTTAAGTAGAATTGTCATTTTTATTATATTGGCTTGGCCTAACCACAAGCAATTAACATTTTCCATGTTTAGATCTGACTTTATTTGTGTGAAAATTGTTTTATAGTTGTGTTCATATAATTAATGGGTTTGTCTTGGCAAGTAGATTCCCAAGTATTTTATATTGTCTACCATTATTTTAAATGAAATTTCTCTTTCTATCTCTTGCTGCTGCACTTTGTTAGTAATATATAGAAATACTGATGATTTATGTATTAATATATTTATATTTATCCTGCAAATGTACTAAAGTTGTTATAATTTCAAGGAGTTTTAAAGTTGATTCTTTATGATTTTCTAAGTATAACATCATGTCATCTGCAAAGAGTGATAGTTTTATTTCCTTATTGCCTTTTCTTTGCCTTTCATTTCTTTTTCTTCCCTTATTGCTATAGCTAGCATTTCTAGTACAATGTTAAATGATAGAGACGATAATGGTCATACTTGCTTCACCTCTGGTTATATTGGGAAGGTTTCTCAATAACTTTTGATGCCAGCACCATAATGTCAAATCCAAATGTACTGATAGCCCTCTGTAGTTTGATGAAGACTTACTTTCCCTCCTTTATTGATCGCTTCCCCAATCCTCAATGCAAAGTCTCCATTATAGCCAGAATGCTCTACTTACCATACCTTCAACTGGCACTTAAATATGGAATGCAAGAATCAGAAGGACCTCAAAGGCCAACTAGCTTACCCAAGACAGGCACAGAATATGCAGCCTAACTGCAGAATAGTTAGAATGATTCATAACTCCACCAACAATGTATTAGTGTTCCTGTCTTTACATCATCCCTCTAACATTGATTATTTCCATTTTTTGCCTTTTTGCCAATTTGTTGGGTGAAGTGAAACCTCAGAATTGTTTTTTTCATGTTTTTTATTATTAGCAACTTGTAACAGTTTTTCATATTGCTTTGAATAATTTGAAATTATTTTGCTCCAAGATCTTTTTTTTTAAATCAAAAACAGTTATCACCATTTCTCCATTTGGTAGTTGATTTGATTTTTCAAATAGAGATGTAAGACTCTATATGTATTTGTATTCAATTTTATCTTACTAAACTTTTTTATCTTATTAAACTCAGCTCAACATTCCAGCTTCTCCAGATCTTTTATTTTTGGATTCTGACTGTCAACTGATAAATTAACTTGTGAATCTGGCAAATCAATTAAACTCTTGACCTCATGCTCCTATCTATAAAATAAGGGGAGTAGACTAGATGACCTGATTGGACTGGGAGCTCCTTTAGATCAGGGAGTGTTTGTCTTTTGCTTTTATAATCCCAGTGTTTAGCATAGTATGTGGCACATAGTAGATGTTTAATAAACAATAGTTGACTGACTGATCTCTAAAGTCCCTTTCAGCCCTAAATCTATGACCCTATAGCTTCTAGCTCCATGGTGACTAAGTTATATAAGGAAGACACCTGCCACCCCTTCTCCTCCCAATTTGCACTCTAGATGCAGATGCCTGAGTCAGATACCTAGATAGGGTAGTATAGATAGTCCCTAATTTCAGAGTAGATTAGATATGCAAATGAATAGCAAGGTAGTTGATCTCTGGAGGATATTCCCCTTTCTTTTCCTGGCCCTATTCTTCCAGTGGCATTTATCCTGTTTGCTAACTAAGAAAAACAGGGAAATAATTGGCATTTATACAGTGCCTTAAGGTTTATAAAGTGCTGTACAAATGCAAGAAACCTGAGAAACAGACACAATTATGTTTTATTCCCATTTTTAACAGAGAAGGAAACTGAGGCAGACAGCAGTTAAGCCACTTGCTCAGGGTCATACAGCTAGGAAATATCTGAGGCTGAATTTGAACTCAGGAGTTCCTGCATTCAGGTTCAGCCCTCTATCCACTGGACTACCTAGCTGCTTCATAATTGGCCTCAGAGTTAATTTTTCTTGTTTAAGTGGAGAAATTGCCTTTCTCATTCCTCCTCTGAACCTCTAATACCTTGTGGCCCTTATTACACTTTGCTTTGTAATGTAATTATTTATGTTATTATTCTTTCCTTTATTTGTAAGCATCTTTAGGGTAGGTCAGTTTTCCTTTTGTCATATTGCCCCTTACATAATGAGGTATCATCAAATATTTGGTTTATTAGTTAAATAATTCTGGAGAGAGTAACTTTATGGAAATAAAGGAAGTATAATTTAGTACTAGGACTTGAATTTGGTGGCCTAATTTGGCCATTTTTATTTAAATCTGAGTAATTCCTAGGCTTCTACAGTGTGTACCCCCTGCACCATAAACCGCTCCCCCAGACATTGCTATCTACCCTGCATCTATAAACACATATGTGTGTAAATGTGTGTGTGTATACATATATACATAAGTAAAATGTCAACACAAAATAGTACAAACAGTCCCCAGTTTGTAAGCTTAATCCCAACAATTAAAAAAAGTTCCTAGATAATTCAATTACTTGAAGGCTGAAGAGTTAGTTAATAAAGATTTTTTTGTTTACAATAGTCCAAATAAGGTGAACTATATGAATGAACGAATGAATGAAAAAGCACTCATTAAAACTTAGCATGTGTCAAGCACTGTGTTAGTCACCAAGGAGACAAACAGAAAAGTGCAACAATCCAAATTCTCAAGGAGCTCACATTCTTATAAGAGGAGACTCTGCGTGTGTGTGTCTCCTTGAGAGTTTTGAATTGTTGCACTTTTTCTGTTTGTCTCCTCGGTGATTAACACAGTGCTTGACATGTTAAGTTTTTATTCTGTGCTTTCTCATTCATTCATTCATATAGTTCACCTTATTTGGACTATTGTAAACAAAAAAAATTTTATTAAGTAACTCTTCAGCCTTCAAGTGAATGAATTATTTAGGAACTTTTTTTTTAATGGTTGTGATTAAGCTTACAAGTTGGAGACTGCCTGTACTATTTTATACTGGCATTTTACTTCTTATGTGAGAATATCTTGTCTCTTTAACTATTTTATCAACTTATCAAGGACAGAGATTTTTCCTATGCTTTTCTGAATCCACCAGAACACTTTATTTATAGGTTCTCTCTCTCTCTCTCTCTCTCTCTCTCTCTCTCTCTCTCTCTCTCTTTCTCCACACTCATACCGCACACATATATCTATATATAAATAAAGAGATGACGTATCTATATATACATGATGAATGAAGCAAAGATTAACCAATGTTTTTAATAGATTTTTAACAAACATTCTAAGGTACTTTTTTTCTGCTCAAGACACTATGCTAGGTGCTGGGAATATAAAAACGAAAACCAGCAGTCACCCACCAAAAGATTACAATTTAAACCAAGAATAATACTAAACTGGTAAAGTAGAATGTGATAAAGAGTAAGGAGAGATCTCAGATAAGTATCTCAGACAATTTAAGAAAGAAATTAAGAAAGGAATAAAATCTTCCTTTGGAGATCATCCAAACGCATTGTTTTTCAAATGTTTAAGTAAAAGTAGAACTGCCGATATTTTGACTGAATGTTTCATGAGTGACTGACTAAAATGCCTTCTAGTGCCAAGGAATATGACAGAACTTTTCTTTAAACTGTATAAACTAAGAAATACCTACTTTGCCTCATTAACTTGTACTCCATAAAATTGGCTTGGCATTTCACTATTTATTTTTAAGAATATTTTACAAGTGTTTTATATAAAAGTCATATTGTAAAACATTCATTTACTGTTGAATTTTTTTTGAGAATTTTTAAAAAAATCATCCTATTTTGAGATATGGATATGTATATAATTTTAACATGCTCTAATATATACATGCACACATACATAGATACATATGTATATGAATCATGTAGGGTGTGTATATGTGTGTATATATTTGTATATGTGAATATATATATATATACATACACAGACACATACATACACACATATATATATACCTGTCTCTCTCTCTGTCTCTCTCTCTATCTATCATCTATCTCTGTATCTCTCTCTCTCTATCTATATCTTAATGTGAAATATTTGGATTTTGTACCTCTTCTAGGGAATGAAAGAAGGCCATGGAGGAAGAGATACCTGAGTTAGGACATAAAGCACATGTGGTCTTATGGAGGCAGTGCATTATAGATATGGAGGGTGAAGAATTTAATAGCAGAGAAATCAGGAGACTTGCTCAACAACAAAATAAGCTAGTAAGTGTCAGATCAGGACACTGAGCCCAGAACAACTCATTGCGAGACCAAGAGTCAATAATACCTCTATATTTGCAAAGCACTGTACCAGGTACAAGAAGGGAAAGCTGTCCCTATGGGGAGCCAATTCAAAGTCATTAGAGATTGAACACTATGAACAGCTATAGGTAACCAGCTGAACTGAAGGAACCGATGAGGGACAGCACACTATGGAGAAAAGAATATTGGAGCAGAGGTCCAGAGATCTGGGTTGAAGTCTTTGCTCTTCTATGTGTCATTTTACATGTTTGAGCTTGTGTTTACTCATCCTTTAATGGCACTTATACTAAATGGCCTCTAAGGTCTCTTTCATATAAAAGAAAAATTATGTGATTCTAGAGAAGTCGGGAGCTTAAATAAGTCATTTGTCATAGAAGAAAGCAATTCCATGTTCAGCCCTCCCCTTATAGGCTAACAGATAGAGAGAGAGAGAGAGATTATATATATACATATAGTTTTATTTCCTTATTGCCTTTTCTTTGCCTTTGATTTCTTTTTCTTCTCTTATTGCTATAGCTAGCATTTCTAGTACAATGTTAAATAATAGAGATGATAATGATCATCCTTGCTTCACCTCTGGTTATATTGGGAAGGTTTCTCAATAACTTTTGATGCCAACACCATAATGTCAAATCCAAATGTACTGATAGCCCTCTGTAGTTTGATGAAGACTTACTTTCCCTCCCTTATTGATCTCTTCCCCAATCCTCAATGCAAAGTCTCCATTATAGCCAGAATGCTCTACTTACCATACCTTTAATTATATATATATGTATATATATATATATATATATAAAATCTCTCTCTCTCTCTCTCTCTCTCTCTCTCTCTCTCTCTCTCTCTCTCTCTCTCTCTCTCTCTCTGTTAGCCTATAAGGGGAGGGCTGAACCCCTGGATGATGAAGACGACCTAATATGGTAGAGCCGCAGAGCAGTTTAATGTACAATTTGAGTTTATTTGGGGATGTGGCTGAAAAGGAGTCAATTACTTGTGTGTAGGCACATTGAGTATTAACTTGATCAAAACATTCTTTCCAAGGCACCTGCCCATTCCAATGCTTTTGAATCCTCACAAAAGCACATTAGACAAAACAGGCCAGTCCTTCTGAAAAAGCACAGTGTTGGCTGCATGATATTTTGCAGAACATATGTAGCCTGTGACAGATATGGCTGTCCTTAATGTTCTGTTATTTCTTTGACCTTTTCTCTATTGCTGTAGGTTGCTGTCCAAGTCAGAGACGATGAAGCTAACCATGTTAGGATGTGGACATGAAACGGTCATTTATAATTCCTGGAATGCGTTCAATTTTCCATGTCCTTTTCTTTTTCTTTGCTACATTTCAACATCCCAATTCAGTCGCAGAATTGTATGGGCAATATTGGCACATTTCTGGGTTCTTGTGCAGATTTAAAAAGAGGTTTTTTTTTTTTTTTTCAGTAGAATGAAAGGGAGAGAGAGAGAAAGAAGAAACCAGTTATCACTGACTTTGGGCCCTAAAGCCTGTTCAGTTATGGTAGTTTGTAACCTCAAGTTTACCCTCTTTAGTTCATCAGTTCAGATGTGAATAGTATCTTTTATTGAACCCAGTCACCCCAAAGTCTCCTTATAATTATTCTGGCTTACATAAAACACTCTCTCTCTCTCTCTCTCTCTCTCTCACTTTCTCAAAGAAATAGATTAGTTTACTGCATGTCATATAGAAAAACAATTATTTTGTTTGGTATTTAGTTTTTATTTCTAAGGATTTTTTTGATCCTAGTAAATTTTTAAATTACTGAAATATTTTCTGCTTTTGTCTTTGAATGTTGAATGGAAAGAAAACATTCTTCTTTTTTCTTAAACTCCAGAGCACTAACAGACCAAGCCAGCATGAAAATCAACTGACATTTATAGTCCTTTACTATTTTAAAAATACATATATTTGAGCTTCATAACAGCCATGTGAGGCTGGGCAGATATTATTACCATTTCTTGACCTGGGTTTGAGATTTCAACTGAGTTGGGAACTCCCTCAGAAGAAAACTCCCTTTATCAGTGTAGATCAAGAACTATTATGCAAATGAAGGGTTTTAGAGTTGCCTGAGGCACTGGGAGGGTAGATGACTTACTCCAGGTGGTAGAGTAAGTAGGCTCAGTTTTGGTCCTATTCTCCATCTCCTCTACTGAACTGCTTCTCTTCTCTCTCCTCCTCCTCCCTCACTCCCACCCTCATTTTATAGTGATGGAAAATGAGGATCAGAAAGAGAAATTAAGTGACTTGCCCATGGTACACTAGTAACATATTAATCAGTGAACAACAGTAATTAATCACAGATTACACGCCAGACTCTGTGTTCAATAACGAACATACAAAGACAAAAATGAAATGATCCCTACTCTCATGGGGCTTACATTTTGTCAGGGGAGATGAAACAAAGATAAATGAATATGTACACTATATATACATACATGTACACATGTATATGTGCATGTGTATCACCTGCTTCCTCAAAATTAATACACATACATATGTGTGCAGGTATAAGTATAAAATATTACATGGTGTCATATATCACATATATCACATTACTTAGTTTTTATATATAATATTATAATGCATACATAGTTGTACCCACATGTGCATATACACACAGGAATGCTTTATACATACATAGATGCACATACATAGGCATACACATAAACTCACATACACACATGCATACATGCACAGATGTATACACATATATACACACAGATACACACATTATATATAAAGAAACGCCCAGTAAATTTGGGAGGGAGGATGATAGACACTATGGAAGATTTGGAAAGCCATGATGGAGAACAATGATTCTCAAACTTTTTGACCTCAGGACCTCTTTACAACCTTAAAAATGACTGAGGAACACAAATAAATTTGGTTTGTATGGGTTATAGCTATCAGTATTTGCCATGTTAAAATGAAACCTGATATATTTTTTAAATGTTAATTTGATAACAATAATAAACCTATTACTTGTTAATGAAAATAGCTATATATTCCAAAACAAAAAAAGAAAATACAGAGAGGTATTGGTTTGCATGTTTTTGCAAATCTCTTTTATGTCTGACTTAATAGAAAACAGCTGGATTCTCATCTCTGCTTTGACATTGTTCTTTTTCTTTTTTGCTATATGCTGTTTTGATTGAAATCCATCAAGAAAATCCAGTGTCACACAGCTGTATAGTTGGAAAAGGAAAGGGGTACTTTAACAGGCAAATAACATTGGTATTATTTTGAAAAATAATTTTGATCCCCTTGGACTTCCGGGAAGTGGCTAGGGGACTCTTGGGTATCCATGGACCACACTTTAAAGAAATATGGAAACAAGCATTTATAAAGCACCTACTGGACCTGGCACTATTCTGTGATCCTCACCATAACCCTGGGAGGTAGGTACTATTATTGTCTCCATTTTATAGTTAAAGAAACGGTATCAAACAGAGATTCAGTAACTTGTCTAGGGTCACATAGTTAGTAAGTATCTGAGACTGCATTGAAACTCAAGTCTTCTTGATTTCTGGCCCAGCTTTCTATTCATTCTGCCATCTAGCTGCCCTTTAAACCCACTGGTGTAGAAATTGGTACTTTCTTTAGTTGAGTCTTATACTAGTTGAGCTTTTACTTCACAAAGTATCTTGGAGTTTGGGGGCTATTTTCTTTTTCTTCCATATTTATTATCTATTCTATCATATTTTTCTCCAAAAAACTGGGATAGTTAACTTTTTTGTCTCACATAGTTTTCATTTATGATTTCTTGAAATATAGCTCTGAAAAACGGGACTTTGATAAAGCCTGTTGGGATGCAAATGGAGCTACTTGACTATGCCTTTAATTCCAAATCACTATGGCTTTCATTGATTGGCCAATAATAGGTTGCAGCCCCACCCTCACTTGCTCATTGTTTGGGTTTTGATGGGAATTGTAAATAGCAGTTGTTTCTATTTTTGCCAGAAACTCTGAAGGTCTTCCCCTCCCAGGCAGATTCTTTTGTAAAGGCAAACTAGGCCATCTTCCTTTAATTACCTTATGGGAGTTGTCTCCAACAAACTGAGACTTGGGAATGACCTTAACTTAAAAATGCCAAGGTTTTCCACTGCATCTGGGCTATCAGCAGTAGCCTTGACTTTTGTCTTACTGTTGGACTCCAATGACTCTGGAGCAGAGAGTGAAGTTGATGACCTTGTACAGCATTGCCTCACTTACAAGTCAAGACTTCACCCTCCTGATGTCCTTGGTCCTCTTCAGGAAAGAAGGACAGAAAATATTCTGTGAGTAGTTGCCCCATGGGGATGCAACCTGCTAGTTCCATTTAAGCAATGCTGCTATTTCTTCCTCTACCACCTTCTCCTCCCCTTCCTTTTCCTTGTTCCCTTCTCCCTCTATCCACATAGGCAGTCATACCCTTACATGTGGACGTTCTGTCCAAAGGAAGATAAATTTTGATTACTTATACTTAAGTTGAGTTTTGAGGAAACAAGGGATTCTAAGCAGTAGAAATAAGGAGGACATTGCAGGGGACATGGAGATCTGAAAGGGATAAGAAACTTATATTTGATCCTAGAGGCAACAGGGAGCCACTGAAGTTTATTGACTAGGGAAAAAAACACTTGAATGTGTAGAGAATGAATAGTAGTGGAGAAAGATTTGAGTTAGGGAGAACCATCAGGATGCCATTGTAATCACCCAGGCAAGAACTGGAATGGCAGCCACATGAATAGAGAGAAGGGATTGAATAGGAGATACATGATAGAGGCAGATATAAAGAGCCTTGGGAACTAAATGCATAGGTGAGTAAGTGTGAAGAATTTGTGAAGAAATTGTGAATCTGGGAGACCACAATCAATTACTGAGGACATGCTCAATAACTGATTGAATTATTGATTAATGCAAATTAATTGAATCTTAACATTTTGATGCTTTTGTGAATAAATAAGGTCATTTGTTCCTCCTTTGTTTATTTGTTTTAAAAAAATTTTTGTTTTATTTTTTGTGTCAAAGTTTGCCTCAAAACACTTCAAGGATTTCTCCCCATTTCTAAATTCATTAATTCCATTAAAATGGATCTTGGGAGCATCAGTATTTAGCAACCGTCACTTCTTAAAAGCCCTCCTGGTCACAAGGCTCAAAATATCACAGCTTAATGTATCAACCAATGGGTCCAAAAGGTGCTCATATTTATATTCCTTAGAAAGTTAACATTTCTCTCCCTTCCCCCAAGGACTCATATAGTATCTGGGAGTTACAACTTTTAGGTAACTGGACCACTATCAAGGACAAGTAATCCAGAGCTGGGGAGTAAGCATTTATATAGAGTTTATAGCCAGGCACTGTGCTAAGTGCTTTACAAATGTCTTTTGATGGTCACAACAACTCTGAAAGGTAGGTGCTATTATTATCCCCATTTTGTAGTTGAGGAAACTGAGGCAAATAGAGATTAAGTGACTTGCCCAGTGTCTGAAGTTATATTTGAACTTAGGTCTTCTTGACTCTAGACCTATATTCATTGTATTACCTGTGTGGCTCCTCCTGACTGTTATTTATTTCCTACAGTTGTTTTTAGCTTATTGAAGGTAGTGGTCCCTTCATGCATTCTACATAGTCTTTTATAACTGTGCCACCTATAGCTGAGTTCTTCTGCTAGCTTCTTCTCTCCAGCAGATGGCAATGGCCACCTTCCACAGGCAACCAGGTCATAGCTTGGAGAGATAGCTCACTTGTATGTGTTCCAACTCTAAACCATACCTCTGAGCAATAGTACTTTGGATCTTGGAAACTTTTTGTACACCTGGGTCCCATAGTAACCATCATCCCTCTCCCAGGGCATCATAAGATGCTTTAGAATGCATTCTTCTTGGACTACTAGAACAAGTTTCTGGTTTCCATTGTCAGCTCATGTTGAGTCATTTCTGTTTGCTTCCTCTCTTCTTCTAGTACCTAGGTACTTTCCCCTTTGCCAAAGTAGCTTCCATTGAATCTTGAGGTTTAGAGGGGGCACTCTCACTTTCTCCTCTCTTGTTTTTCCATCTGGACTTTCTCAGGCAGTTAGTCTTGGTTTCATTCTAAGTACGTTGGGGTTACTTTGAGAAAAATCTTCTAAAGCAGAAGTTCTTTATTGTATCATGGACACTTTGGACAGGGGGTGGTTCTGCAGTATTTCCGGCCTTGTAATCAGCATAATGTCAGCTGCAAAAGGTAATACCAGAAGGATCTTACCATATAACAGAAGTTCTTAAGGGCCATGGACCCATTTGGCAGTTTGGTGAAGCCAATGGACCTCCTTTTCAGAATAATGTTTTTAAATGCATAAATACACAAGACTAACAAGGAAACTAAGTGTTCTGAAATGCAGGTATCTCTATCTCTGTCTGTTCATCTGTCTGCCTATCTGTCTATCTATCTATCTATCTATCTATCTATCTATCTATCTATCTATCTATCTATCTATCTCTCATCTATCTCTCATCTATCTAACCTATCTATCTGAAAGTTCCTTGATCTCAGTTAAGAGCCTTTGTCCTAAAAGTAGAGGAGGAATGGGGCCAGCTATATGGAGAGACAGCAGGGGATTTGCAGTACCTACTAAATTATCATTTGAATTCACCTTTACTGAAGGCCAGGGAGAGAAGTGAAAAGAAAGAGCAAATTCAAAGAATCCATTTGTTGATTTCTGATACTTTCATCAGTTTCACTATTGTGCTGAGTGGTTGTGATTCTTCTCTGAAATACCTGGAAAAGTGTCCTCCCCCAACTCCCCCCTCCCCCACCATTTTTGCTTTTTTTATCATTAATAATTCTACAATGCTGGAATACCTGTGTCTTTCAATGGCCTATTTTGCATTTGCAGAAATTTTCACATAATGATTTCTAGATATTTTTAAAGGAAATTGATTAAATTCTCTGAAAGGGCCCTCAATGTACACGCTTGGACTGTTTGTCTGTGGTTTGTGGCTAATCCATGCCATGGTAGTTTCTTTTGACTTTGAGTAATTAGGAGTTGGTAAAGCAGTAAAACCTCATTAATCATGATCTATTGACTTTAGAATTTCTAATTAATTCAAATAGTGAAGGGTCAGAAATTTGTTTTTGCTTTCTCAAAACAAATGAATAGGGCAGGTTCAATTTAAGGAAAGAAAATTCTACCTTCCTTATCAATTTAGAGTACTCATCTTTCTTTCTTTCCTTCCTTCCTTCCTTCCTTCCTTCCTTCCTTCCTTCCTTCCTTCCTTCCTTTCTTCCTTCCTTCCTTTCTTTTGTTTGTTTTTTTAAAGATTTTACATTTAATTTGTTTCAATTACATGTAAACAAAGTTTTTAAATGTTTTTTGTAAAGTTTTGAATTCTATATTCTCTCTCTCCCTCCCCTGCCCCTACTTGATAAGGCAAGCAGTTTGAAATAGAATATATATGTTCATCATGCCAAACATTTCCACATTAGCCAATGTTACAAAAGAAAGCTCAGACCAAAAAGACAAACAAAAAACGCAACAGCCAAGAATAATAAAGAAAGTAGAAAAAATATGATTCAATCTGCATTTTTACTCCATCAGTTCTTTCCCTGGAGGTAGATACCATTTTCCATCATAAATCCTTTGGAATTGTCTTGGATCATTGTATTGCTGAGAATAGCTAAATGATTCATAGTTTGTACAATATTGCTGTTACTGTGTACAAGGTTCTGATTCTGCTCATTTTGCTTTGCATCACAATATAATTCCATCACAATCATATACCAGAATTTGTTCAGTTATTGCCCAATTGATGGGTATTCCCTCAATTTCCAATTCTTTGTTCCCATAAAAAGAGCTGCTATATATTTGTACCTATAGATCCTTTTCTATTTTCTTAATCTCTTTGGGTTACAGACCTGGTAGTGGTGTTGTTGTATCAAAGGGTATGCAGATTTGGTTGCCTTTTGGGCATAGTTCCAAATTGCTCTCCAGAATAGTTGGATTGTTAACAACTCCATCAATGATGCATTAGTGTCTTTATTTTTCCACATCCCCCTTAGCATGTGTTATTTCCCTTTTCTGTCCTATTAGCCAATCTCATAGGTGTGCAGAGATATCTCAGAGTTGTTTTAATTTTCATTCTTTAATCAATAGTTATTTAGAACATTTTTATAGGACTGTAGATTTCTTCTGAAAACTGCCTTTGATCATTTATCAATTGGCAAATGACTGTTTTATAAATTTGATAAATGAAGAGAAATGAAGCCTTTATCAGGACCAGTTGTAAATTCCTGCCCCTCCCCCCCTTGTTTTCCTTCTAATCTTGGCTGCATTGATTTTGGTTGTACAAAATCTTTTTAACTGTACATTGTAATTCCTATAATGTTTTCTTCCTTTTATATGGTCATAAATTCTTCTCTTTTCCATCAATCTGTCAGGTAAAATATTCCATGGTCCCCTGAGTTGCTTATATCACCCTTTGTGTCCAAATGATATACCTATTTTGACAATACTTGTCTTTCTAAAACATTTAAAGTTCATAGAATAGGTTTCTGGGTATCTGTAAAGACAGGATGATTTCTGTGATTTTCTTAGTTCAGTAAGCACCTCTAGATTGGTCTTCAAAGGGGATAAAGAAAGGTGACTTGTGTCCATAAGTGTGCCTGAAGGAAACGCTGTGTGTGTGTGTGTGTGTGTGTGTGTGTGTGTGTGCACGTGTGTGCACGCGCGCGTGTGCTTATAGGAGGAAGAAGACACCCTCCTACCAGCAGGGGCATGACAGCATACCCAGAACACCCATGCTTGTGCCATTTCAGAACTCAGAGGCCAAAGTGATCATTGTGGCAGTCTTCTCTAAACTAAGCTGTGATGCTGGATGATTTCCCAAAAATATTGGTGGGATTGAGATTTACAATTACAAAGGAGTTTAGAGATTATCTCATTTTACAAAAGAGGAAATTAAGACTGCAATTTGAATCTAAACCCTCTGATTAGATCCAAAGTCCTTTCCATTATGCAGAGGCGCTGTCAGGTTTATGACCAAGTCGCACTGCCTCTCTTAATTACCTTGGCTTGCATTAAGTGTAGTCAATTGGAGCAGACCTCCTCAGGAAGGCAGGACTCACACTCTGAATGAAGGGACACAACTAATTGCTCCTCTAATCATCTAGTTCAGAAATTCTTAACTTGTGGTATGACTTTGCTTTTTTTTTTTTAATATTTTAATAACTACATTTCAATATCATTGGCTTCCTTTGTAATACTATTTTATACATTTAAAAACATTATTCTGAGAAGGGATTCATAGTCTTCCCCAGAATGCCAAAGGAGTTCATGACACAAAAAAGGTACAGGATACACACAAAAAAACTGCTGGTCTAGTTGAAATCATTTTATTGTGCTGAAAACAATAAACAATTCAAATACATTGATAATGATGATGATGATAATCTGTCAGGAGCAAGGTAAGGTGCTAGAAGATGGGCCTGCAAAGACAAAAGCACCCCCTGACCTCAGGGAGCTTACCTTCTCTTGGGAGGAATGCAATAAATGCACAAAGAAGTAAATACTAATTTTTATTTTGCCCAAACCTGTAACTTCATCATCATACTCCTAATCAGGAATTTTCTTTCTGGATGAGGATCTACTGATTCCAGTGCCTTCCCTCTTTTAGTTATTTCTCATTTATCCTACTTTCTATATATTTATTTGCACCTTGTCTCCTCCTTCAGAATGTAACAAGATCCTTAATGGGAATGCCTATCTTTTACCTCTTTCTGTATTCCCAGCAGGCAGCACCATGCCTGGCACATTGTGGTTGCTTAAGTCATTTTTAAGTTGTGTCTAACTCTTTGTGACTCCATTTTGAGATTTTCTTGACAAAGATACTGGAGTGGTTTTCCGTTTCCTTCTCCAGCTCATTTTATAGATGAGAAATGGAGACCAACAGGGTTAAACATAATGGACACACTGCTAGTTAGTGTTTGAGGCTAGATTTGAACTCATGAAGAAGAGTCTTCCTGATTCCAAGCACAGTCAGTGCTCTATCCAGTGTGCCACCTAGCTGCCCAAGAAGTGCATTTACATGGCAACTATACTGTCCTATTTGTTGTTGTTCAGTAGTGTCTGACTCTTCATGACCGCATTTGGGGTTTTCTTGGCAGAAATACTGGAGTGATATGTCAAGTGATTCTTTCTCCAGTTCACTTTACAGATGAAGAAATTGAGGCAAACAGAATGAAGTGACTTGCCCAGAGTCACACAGTATCTGAGGCCAGATTTGAACTCAGGTAGGTAAGTCTTCCCGACTCCAGGTCCAGCACTGAATCCATTGTCTCACCTACCTGGGGGCTACTGACCTCAAAGCGGTATGTGTACAATGCTTTGCAGTGAGCCATTATTGTTGCTTACAAACACCAAGGGAGTAAGACTTTTGTATTCCACCATGTTTATTCTCTATTGACTTCAGAGATGAAATTATATTAGTGAGGTGAATTGGAGGGGGAATCAAAACCTTATGGCAAAGACCATGTGAAGGTCTTAAGGACCAAGGGAGGCAATAAAGTGAGAGTTGGCTAATCACTTAAGACAAAAACGTTTTCTGCCTCTGAAGAAAATATGTTAATTAGCCCAAATTCCCTATGCTCTCGTCAATGAAAAGAAAGTTGTTTTTTTTTAAACCTCAAACTTAGTTTCATATTCAAACAAATCTCAGAGCTGACAGATGGGAGTTAGACTTTCTATATCCCAACTGAATCACTGGTGAGCAGTTATGTCTCAAAAAAAAGTGTGTGCGTATTGTTTAATTGGCTCTGCTTGTTGTTCAGTTACTTATTAAGAAGGTAACTATTAATATTTTGCCCTGCTGTCTACCTTTTCTAGATTAGCCTCAAGACCTTTACAAGATGGTGATTCAGAAAAGACAGTGAGCTCATGCAGTAGAACAATATATGACTTCTCCAGGCTAATGGCAATTGTTTTCAGCTTATGTGTTTTGGATGATGTAAAAGTATATGTGGGCTGTGAATGTCATCAAGATGAATGGAAGAATGCAAAGAGAAGGATAATAAAATGAAAAACCCACATGCCATCAGGGCCCCATGCCTTGTATCTACAGGTTTTCCAGCATCAAGCTTTTATTGCAGTCATCTAATCTTTTAGACCAATTTCCTCGGGGGGTGAGGGGTGTCAAACTATCTTGAAATGAAAACATGGGTATTACTTACTACACATTTTATTTTCCTCCATAAAAAATGCTTTGTGTCTTTTAAATATCCACAAAACTCTGTTCTTAGTATGCAAATGTGTTTATGAATATATTTACTATATAAAGGAATCATTTTTTCATTTCAAATTGATGTCAAAGTAGTATAAAAAAGCTTTCATCTTAATTCTTTTTTTCTGGTTGAATATCAGTACTTCCTGAGGGGAAACATGATGTAGTGAATAGAAAGATGACCTTGAAATCGGGACACGATGGGTTCAGACTCTGCCTTGATGGCTGTGTGGCCCTGTCCAGGCACTTAGTCTCTGAATACTTTTATCACTTCTAAGACTATGAATTGCAGAAGGTTCCAACTTTTATTAGAAAGAGTGTCTTCACGTAGGAGTTCTCTTTGCCATTGAGCTATAGGTCTAGTACCTATTCCTTTAAATATTTCCTGAGGGCTTCCTTAAGTTACTTTTCAGCATATTATGGAAAGAAGATTCCAAGGACCCCTTGAGAAGTTCACAGGCGTGGCTATAAATCTCAGACTGCTCTGCATAATTTTCCAGAGCTCTGCAATCTAGGTTGGGGACTTTTTTTAGGAAAGAGAAAGGATAAGAGTCATTTGAGAGGGGGTGAAACAGCTCTCTTGGAGTCAGAGGACCTGAGTTCAAAATCCTTTCTCTGGAACTTACTTGTTCAGTCATTCAGCCGTGACCTACTCTTTATGATCCCATGGACCATGCTGCTCATGGAGTTTCCTCACAAGCATACTGAAGTGGTTTGCCATTTCCTTCTCCAGTGGATTAAGGCAAACAGAGGTTTAATGACTTCCCTGGGTTCACACAGCCAATAGATTTGAACTCAAGTTTCCCTGACTCCAAGTCCAGTACTCCGTCCACTGAACCACCTTGCTGCCTCCTGGTTACACAGGATTAATTGAATTGCACAAGATAAAAGAGCTCGTTAAGTGTCTAAGGCTAGACTTGAACTCAGGTCTTCCTGACTCCAGGCTCAGCTCTCTATCCACTGAGCAATCATCTAGCCATCCCTGTCATTAACTACCTATATACAAATCACTTCATGTCTCAAGATCTCAGTTTCTTCATCTGTACAATGAAAAGGTTAGACTGGATAGCTTCATATTCAATGATCCAGTGTTATTCTTATAAATGGGAAACACTAAGATAATTTTGCATACTCAGACATTCATGATTCTTTAGTAGGAACATTCATAGAAAACAAATGGGGAGGAGCATATTCCATGTTTTTGTAAAGTTTATTTTATAAAACAGACATCTTAATTTATTAGAAAATATATCTTTCAATATTCTATTAGTCAAGAGGATCATATAAGTCTTGGGTTTTTTTGGGGAGGGACAATCTAATCTGAAACTATGATTCATCAATGTAGAGAACTTCCATAGTTGAAACTCTCTTCACCAATGGACATGAACAGCTCTTCTATAATCTGGTTTTAGAGTTGCCAAGGGACAATAAATGGTTAAGTTGTTTGGAATATGGGAGTCTAAGTTAATCAGCAAACACTGATTAAGTGCCTACATTTTACAGATGAGGAAACAGCCTAGAGAATTTAGGGTATACACCCAACGCCACAGAAATAGTAAATGTCAGAGAAGAGATTGGAGTCCAAGTTATCTGATTCTTTCCACTCCTAAAATACTGACTTACTTCTGGTCACAGATAGAATTTTCAAAGACAGGACTTGAACCGAGAATTTCTAACTGAAAGATTAATATTCTACCCATTTCATCATGTTGACTCCTAATGGGACATTGCGATTTAGCATTGAACTTGTAATGGTACTCCTATCATGAAATGATGGAAAGGGCATTGGTTCTAGAGTCAAAGAACCTGGGATTAAATCCTGACTAACACATACTAGTATGGTAAGTACTATGTATTATCTTGGGAAAACCATTTCCTTGGGCCTCAGTTTTTTCTGTAAAATGAGGAAGTTGAACACATCACTTCTGCTGTCTCTGAGTGCTCTAATTTTGAGTTCTATGATCCTATGATTTTGACAGTATAAAATTAAGATTTTAGACTTATCAGGCTAACATATACCAATACTACGTTTTTGTTGTTAGCTTTTCATGACTCTTCATGACCCCACAGACCATAGCACATCAGGCCCTTCTGTCCTCCATATTGTCGATAGGGTTTTCTTGGCAAAGATACTGGAATAGCTCACCATTTCTTTCTCCAATAGATACCCTTTTGTCAAAACTCTCCACCATGACCTGTCTGTCTTAAGTAACCTTGCATGGTAAAGCTCATAGTTTCATTGAGTTATGCAAACCCTTCTACCATGACAAGGCATTGGGTTCAGGAAAGGAATGCTATGCTCTACCTGGGTTGAGTCTGTGGAGTTCCTATAGAAATAAGAACTCTGGAGCATGCTTCAGTTTTGAAGGTTCATAGCAAATTTCTCTTACTTGCCTTTCTGCCCACACTATGTCTTTGTATTTCCTGCACCGAGACATTAAAAATCATAACTTGGGCTCTTATGGATTCAAAGTGTGTCCTGAATGATGCTCAAGGTCACAAAACTCAGAGGCCCCTAAAAGACTTTTGTTTGAATGATGCCTTCCCACTAGAGATAGAAACCTATAAAGTTTGCATTCCCTGCATCCACACCCCCTACCCCCTCTGCCCCAAGGGTTGTAAATGAGCTGCTGTCAAGCTGCCAGGGAAAATTAACCAGATTTAAATTTTGCCATAAGAGTGATCAGAAATTCACACAGCTGGTAATTAAGGCAGTCCTTGCTCTTGGTGACACATGCTACATGACAGACTGGCAATAATATGGCATCCATCTGCTTCTGTCTTTTTTTATTTACTTAGTTTTTCAGGAGGCTCATTCTACCACCAATTTGAGTGACTAATATTCAGTGAAATTATCGGAATATAATCAAAGTAAGTGCTATTCAATAAGTTAGGAGATGAGTAATATGGTTTTTTTTTTCTAAACCTTGAGTTTCTAATCTGTTTTTGTTGGTATTATTGTTTTATGAAAGCTCTTGAGTGTTGAAAAATAAAATGGCTCCATGGATGGAAGGACTCTTATGCTATAGTAGATAGAGAATGGAACTGGAAATCTTGGAGACATGGGCTCATATCTCATCTAGGTACTCTAAGTACCTAGTACGTGGTAAGTGCTTAATAACATCTTGTTGACTTGACTTGGGTGATCAATTTACCCACTTTATTTCCTCATGTGTGAAACGGAGAGTAACAGCACTTATTTCATAGAGTCACCATGATGATCAATAAATAATAATTAATAATAATGATAGCTAGCAATTATATATGTACCAGGCACTATGCTAAGCACTTCGTCCTTGCAACAAGCCTATTTGGTAGATGCTTTATTACCCCCATTTTAAAGATGAGGAAATTGAGGTAATCAGAAATTGAGTGACTTGCCCAGGGTTACACTGCTAGTAAGTGTCTAAGGCTGGATTTGAACTCTGTTCTTTCTGACTCCAGGCCCCTAGGCAATACAGAATTTTCAACTCCTTTTTTTTAAATGAAAAAACATTTATTGAATTCCAATTTCTACTAAGTTCCAAGTGCTATGCTCAGTATTGGGGATGGATGACAACTACAGAAAGACAGTCTATGGTCAAGCTCACACTTTGGAGGAGGAAAGAAGACAACATATCATTAGAGAGTTCAGTTGCTGGGTAAATGAAAAGACTTTTAAAAGTTCTAAGTCCTAAAAGTGATGAGAATGCGCTGGAGGGGCAGATTGCATGGCCCAGACAGGCATCTTTAGATTGTCAGAAAGTCGGATGATATTGGGAAACTGTAGGGCATACAAGCAGGTCAAATGGGAAAGCCAGGAAGTCCTTAGAAAGCAGTGTCAGGGCAGAGGGCAAGGTTTGTTTCACAGTCTATTTTACCTGAAGGAAAAGTTGGTGACTCTCATTTCCCTAAGTCATGAGAGTGGTCAAGCAATCTAGATTGGTTTCTAGGTGTTTTGAGGCAACAGTCATATTATCCAGCTTAGTGAATTGGTCTTTGTGGACATCTTTATTTTTACTTGTTTTCTAGCCATTTTCTTTCTAGTTGTCAATCCATTCATTCATACCTTTGATGATAAGCTGGTTATCTATGCACACAATAAGTCTCCTTATTTTAGACCTTTGCTTGCTCTGTCCTTTTGGTAGCTGCTTCTAATGATCTTTGGTCTTTGTCTACTGTCTAGAATGTGCACCACTTATGTCACGGTCTGGTCTCCAGTGGACAGCAATATCTCCTTGCACTCCTCTTCCATTATTTTTGCAGGCACCCTTGAAATACAGAGTGTTAGGGTCTGATGCCTAATGTGGTTGCCTGTACAGACTCTCAGAGCTTCTAGTCTGCCTGCCTTAGTCATAGCTCCTTGGATTGTGTTTCCAACTCATCTCCAGTCTCTCCAAAGGCATGTGATTTCTCATAAATCAGAAAGGAAAAGAGCTGTCTTCTACCAATGTGGTTTCATTATTGTTGATTTTGTACAGACCTATGATTCCACTGAAAAATTTACAATCCTTAAAGGCTATATCAATGTCAGTGGATCATTTGTCACCTTATCCCAAGGGTCAACGGTTTGCCATTCTGTTTTTGTGGGAGGGAACCTGGAACTGATGATATCCTTTTTACCTGTTAGATTCCAAGTGGAATCCTGGGAGAGATGGTTATGACTTAGAATGTGAACTTCTAGGAAGAAGTAGGTTTTTTTTTTTTTTTGTTATCCCCAGTACCTAGCACAAAGAAGTATCTTAAATGCCTGTTGAATTGAATTAAATTGAATTGACGGAAGCCATTAGACAGGGAAAGATTGTATTAACCCAACCTTTATTACTGCTTTTAAAATCAGACCAGGATGAACTCAGAGAGGTTGGTTAATCTTCTGCCTTATGGCTGTCACCCTCCATTGCGACTACTAACCTTGTTCATTTAAACAGGAGAGAAGAAAAGGGTTAAGGGAGACATGGCAGTGTCCTGGGCACTGGCTCACAATGGTTACCATGGCTTCACTTTCAGTTCGGTTCAGTCCCACTGACACTGGGGCAGGGTCAGAGAGGATGAGAAAAATGTAGGATTTGGGGTGGTGAGGGCAGGAGAGGCAAGCTTGTACTGGCTTGGGAAAGTCTGCTCTTACATTTTCAGTGTGCATGTTTAAATGCTAGAAATCAGAAAACAATAGATTGAGTTATTGTTTTGATGAATTTTAGATTTAAGAAAGCGATTGGGTAAATGTTAATAACACAGATTAATTTTAAAAGTGTGTTAGGCATACATTTTTTCTTCTTCTTTGTGATTTGATTATTAAATATTTACCAGCAGAACCCATAGTGGGGTGAGGTGGTGGGTATCATAGTTGTGGATGGGGAAGAAATATAGGTACCGAGTAACTGTAGAAGTGAAGAAAGTAAGGAAAGAATCTAACTTAGTTTTCTCTTTGATTCACTTGTAATATGAATTTTGGGTAGGTTGTAAGGAGAGGAGAGACAGTAGGAGGGAAGAAGGAAAGCTCTCCCTAAACCTCAGCATAAGAAGATTTCTGAACTGGAAACATCCTTCGAGATTATTTAGTTCTGTGTGAATTATTTTTTAAAGAATATTTTAATTATTGTATTTCAATACAATTTATTGGAACTGAGGGAGATGTGAGTTCAAATCCTATCTCAGATACTTATTAGCCAAGAGAACCTGACTCTGAATTCTCTTAGTCTCAGTTTTTCATCTGTTAAATGGGGATAATAATAGCATGATCTACCTCTCAGAGTGGTGAGGATCAAATGATATCATATTTGAAAAAAAATTCCTATCTCAGTTCCCGACACATTGTAGGCACTATATAAATGTTTATAATAATATTATATTTATTATTAATAGTTATTAGTAATAGTTATTGGCGATTATTATTATAAATAACATTTTAAAACATTATGAGAAGGGGCTCATAGACTTCATTAGACTGCACAAAGGGTTCATGATACACAAGTTAAGAATCTCTGATCTAGTACATCCCTTACATTTTAGAAATGGGCATACTGAGACCCAGGAAAATATAGTGATTTACCCAATGTCATGCCAGTAGTAAGAGGAGCAGTTTGGATGAAAATCTAGATCCTGTCCATATCTAGTATTATTTTCACTATATTGGATGCTCCTGACAAGTTATGTATAAATAGTGGTTGTCATTAGTACTGCTATGAATGATTGTGTGTTTTTCAACTTTATGGAATACCTAGAATAACCTATCCAGGGGTGGGGAACCTGCAGCCTCAATGCCACATGTGACCTTCTAGTCTTTGGGTGCAGCCTTTTGACTGAGTTCAAGTTTTATAGAACAAATTCTTTTATTAAGGGGATTTGATCTGTGAAGTTTGGATTCAGTCAAAGGGCTGAACCTAAAGACCTAGAGGGCTACATGTGGCTTTGAGGCTGCAAGTTCCCCACCCCTGTGATAATATTCCATATTTGTTGTAAATCTTTGTACAACAGGAACAGAGATGGATTATTAAAGAAAATTATTACATTAGAGTAAGTGGAAAAAAATTTAAGGAAAAGATCATTGGAAGCAGTGTGGTTCTAAGCTGCTCTCTTTCCTATGTCTCTATATATAGCTCTTCAGTTTTCTTTGCTGTATCTCTATGTGGCTATTATAAAGCTATCATAAAGTCTATTTTATAAATTGGAGACCAGTAACATATTTTAAATTTGCCTGATTAATACTCTCTAGTAATCTCTCTTTTTGACACTTAGGTATCTATGTAGGACTCAAGTTCGCTGCTTTTTGTTATAAGCCAAGGAACACTTCCATCTACTTTCTCTGTTTTCAGTTTGATAGCATTAAATATGAGATTGAAGTAGCATGTGCTTTAGAGCGGCTTGTTAGTTAAATACATAGAACAAAGAATCTTTTGTTAGACCAGATGAACCAGCACAGGTGCAGAGAAAAGAGATGAGTATGTTATTCATTTTGGGACATAAATGATTTTAAAAAGGTCCTGGATCTTTCTTCCTCTTGCCAAGCAAATTCCTCCTTCACTCAGCTTCTCTTATGCATAATCAAAAAAGAGAGAAAATATACAAAAAACATATAGCAAAGTTAAATACAGTGATTTCAATCTTCTGTGTATTTGACTAATGATTCCCTAGGGGGAATTAGTTTGATTCCTTGCAATCTTTCGAGAACTAAAAACCAAAATGATAATCCTCTGTAAATGATAACTAAACTGAAATGAAACTTCTGGACCTTTTGAGAAAGCAGTAACTAGTATTTGATGTTGTTCAAATGTTTTTCACTTGTGTTTGATGCTTTGTGACCCCATTTGGGGTCTTGGAAAAGATCTTAGCAAAGATAATGGAGTGGTTTACCATTTTCTTCTCCATTTTATTTTACAGATGAGGAAACTGAGGCAAACAGGGGGAAATGACTTGCCCAGCGTCCCAAAGCTATTAAGTGTCCCACGGCAGATTTCAACTCAGGAAGAAGAGTCTTCCTGACTCCAAGCCTGGTCTGCTGCACTACCTAGCTAACTCAACCAATAGGTATAGGTTTTCATTTATAGACATTATCCAAAGGCACAGCATGTCACTCACTGTACAAAGGACATGGCAGTGTATATGTTAAAAATGGTCAACATTATGGAAATCATTTGCACAAGGTGCTGCTAATGAAAATCACCTCTATATTACAAGGGGATTGTCAGCACTGCTCTGCACTTTTCCTTTCCTTTCCTTTTTGTCCAAGTTAATCTATTCAACTCACATAGTGCTAAGAAGCTCAGAAACCTGAAGACAAAAGAACATCACTCATTTTTTTCTGCTTTGCTTGGTACCTTTATTAGCCAATGTCAGCTAGTTTCAACTTTAATATAATGACAGTGGTAGCAACTGTCACAGTTAATGCTGAAATATAGTGTCCATTTAAACCTGTTTTCTGATGGCCATAACTTATTGGGGGGCAGGGGGCTTGTGAGAAATCTGTTTTTTTTGGTCTAAAGTGCTTACCTATATTGCTTCTAAGTCTCATGATAGATTTCTCTGATTCTCCCCCCTCCTTTTTTAAAAATTCCTTTTCACTACTTTAAGAAAGCTCTGGACTTACTTGAAACTCAAAGAATTTCATTATAATTGCCAATTAAAAAGAAACAGCCTTTGAATTAACCTAGATTAATTGTACATTGGTACTTAATAGTTTGATTTCCTTTTATAGTTCAGTGCTCTGATTGTCTTCTGCA
The DNA here is from genome assembly GCF_028372415.1 of Notamacropus eugenii. Taxonomy (NCBI): domain Eukaryota; kingdom Metazoa; phylum Chordata; class Mammalia; order Diprotodontia; family Macropodidae; genus Notamacropus; species Notamacropus eugenii. The sequence continues at coordinate 215,509,038 of NC_092873.1, read as the reverse complement.
GGGATTCTTAATCTTTTTTCTTCTTTTTTTCCTGTCACGGACCCCTGTGCCAGTCTGATGAAACCTATGGATTCCTTGTAAGAATAATGTTTTTAAATGCATAAAATAGAAAACATAGGATTTCAAAAGAAACCAATTATATTCAAATACAGTTACTAAGGGGATACCGTGGATAAAGCACCAGGTCTGGAGTCAGCAAGACTTGTCTCTGAGTTCAAATCCAGACTCAGACACTTACTAGCTGTGTAACACTGGGCAAGTCACTTAACTCTCTTTGCCTCAGTTTCCTCATCTATAAGATGAGCAGGGGAAGAAAATGGCAAACCACTCCAGTATCTTTGCCAAGTAACCACAGATAGGTCCCAAAAGGGTTGAACATGACTGAAACAACTGAACAGGTATAAAAAAAATTCTGTGGACTCTTAAGTTAAGAACCCCTCATTTAGGGGAGGTAGAATTTCATCAATATGGCTATTCCCTTTGGTAAATTCAAATCTCAACCCATCTATGCCTATGTGGATTTTATCTACATCTTTCAGCAAAGCCGCTACAAGAAGTCCACCTAAGATGCAGGGGACCTTTCTCAAGAAAAGGCAGTGGGTTGTCTATCTCTCCCTCTTGACCTAAGCTAGTACAGTTGAATAGGTATGGTATGGTGGCCAATAAACTATAGCATTGGAGTAAATTAACCACATAAATAATATTTCAAGTATGTTGTATTAACCACATAAATAATATTTCAAGTATGTTGTCTTAACCAATTCAAATCATAAGAGAATGGGATAGTTAGGTTGGTTGTATTTTCTATTTTACCAAAATTGTCCTAAGTTTTATTAATCTAGCCTTCTGCCTTAATAGTAAGTAGAAGATGTTGAATAATCCACTCAAACATGAGTGCCCTTATAACTTCTCCAATGTCTAGGCATGTTGTGGGTCAGCAGTCGCTTGAACAGATATTTCAGTCTTCCACTGATATATTTCTTTTATCAGACAACTAGAGGACATGCTATTTTAAATTATTTATTTAATACCTTGTTTCCCCCCAATTACTTGTATAGACAATTTTCAGCATTCATTTTTAAAATTTTGAGTTCCAAATTCTTTGCCTCCATCCCTACCCTCCTTATTGAGAAGGCAAACAAGTTGATATAAGTTATGCATGTATAGTCATGCAAAATATATTTCTATATTAGTGACATTCTAAAACAAAACAGATAAAAAACCAACAATCCAACAACAACCAAGAATAATAAGAAAGTAAAAAATAGTATACTTTGATCTACATTAAGACTCCCTCAGTTCTTTCTCTGGAGATGGATAGCATTTTTCATGATAAGGAGGACGTACTATGATTAAGCAAAGACATTTAATTAAACACTAATTCAAAATAAGTGTCAATAAAAATGACTCAATACCTATTACCCTCTCAGCAGTTAGCTCAAGACGTGGGAGAAGGGGCAAAGGCAGGCAACATGGTAGCCAGGGAACTTGTATGAAGTAAACATATCTAAGGATACATAGTCCAGTCAGTCTACCCTCTCTCTCTCTCTTAGGTTGATTTTCTAAGGTAAAGTGCCTCCCTATCAGTGCAGCTTCCCTATTTCCTGTAAAGCTGCCAATGTCCTTTAATAATATCACTGAGAAGGAAGCTAGAATGTCTCCTCTAAATTGTATTCTGCTGCTCTTTGCAGCTCTCATCACTGAATTTTCTGTTTATTTGCTACCATTTGCTGCTCTTCAGTTTTGAACTATGCATCCTCTTCCTCCTTGAAGGAAGGGGAGTCTATCTGTTCCTTTAGCTCAGAGTCAGAGGCTATTTTAGCTTTTTGTGAGGCAGGTTAACACCGCAGCCAGCCAGAGAAACCTTTGCACATTCTCTGTCTTTTGAACTGAATTCCTTCATTGCTTCCTTGGCTCTCTCAGTATGAACTCTTATTTGAGTTTTGGTCAGAAAATTAATTACCTTTAGCTTCTATCCTACTGATGGTCACTAGACTGGGTCCTTGAAAATTATCCCAGGAACAGTTAATAAACAAGACTTATACTAAACAGAGCTGTGGTGAAGTGATTCCTTTTAACCCACCGTTCTGCTCCTGACTCTATGCAAAACACTTCAGGAACAAGACCAGAAGGGACTAGATGAAGCAGAACTTAATAACCCCTAAGGTTCCTTCCAACTCTGAATCTGTCATCCTAAAAGTTGACTCTGTCTTAATTCATCTTCATGTCCCAAGAATCTTACATAACGATGTGTGTATTGTAGGTTCTTAATAAATGCTTGTTGAATTCAGTTGAAGTGCATTGAGAAAAGTAAAAAAGTTACAGTTAATTGAAGGCTCATCTGTTGGGTTCTGGTTGATTAATAATAAACTATTCTATGAATAAGATATATAAATAGAATAAAGGCTGGCTTATTAAGTAGTCTGTCAACCAAAAATCTCTCTCCACATATATATATCTCATGCATACATAGATCTCTATTTATTACATATCACATGGTCAAATGGAGAAATAAATTATTTTGCTTATTTAAATATTATAATTAATTGAAATTAAGATATTTTTCATTGGTTGCATGCTGAATAAACCAACTGGTTATGCTTCCTATTACATACTATACATGTTCATATTATATTCATATTTTACATATATTCAAATTACACACATTTATATTTTGTTTTCCCATTTTTTCTTGCTTTTATCTCTAGAATGTTTAATGAATCACTCAGCCTGAAAAAATCCCATTGTGTTTTTGACTGTGCCTATGGAAAATCATCTAGTTTCATAGGTCCTCGAAATATAAATATTCAACAAACATTTCTCAAGTGCCTGCCCTGTGCCCAGAGAAGGCCTCTGGGGAGAACCAAGTAGAACACAGAGTTATGCCTTTGGCAGTGGAGGCAAGGCATGTCTATACGAAATAACCAGACAAAAATCTGAAGCAATTCCATTGGATAAGCATTTGCCAAGTGTCTACTTTTATGCAAGGTATTTAGCATGTGGTGGTTGTCCTTACTTCTCAAAGAGGACCAAAATGACATCACTATGTTGGGGTCAAGGTACACTGTGCCTGACTGTGATTGGTGAAACCAATATGAGCTCAGAAGACTCTTCCACATGTTGGGCACAAATGGTCCATATGAACATTTGGAATGGAGATATCTCTAAACTGGTACATCTCAGATTTCTTCTTTTTTTTTTTATTTCATTTTTAATTTATGGAATAAAACAAGCATTTCCATAAAATAGTATAATAAAAAAATGATTGCACATGAAACTGCAAATCTATTACATACAATTTGCTGTTCCTTTTAAATATACAATCAAGTTATCATGGAAATTTCTTTTATTTTTTCCTTTTCCTTCTACCCCTACCCCAGAAATGGCTACTATTAGACATAAATATTTATATGTATGTAAAATCATTATATACACACTAATATTTATCAGCTCTTTCTCTGGAGGCAGATAGTATCTTTCTTCATATGTCCTTTGCAGTTAATTTGGATATTTATGGAGTCAAAATGGCTTATTCATTCCCAGCTGTTCTTCAAACAATATTGCTGTCACTGTATATAATGTTCTCTTGGTTCGATTTGTTTCACTCTTCATTATTTCGTGCAATTCTATCCATGTTTTTCCTAAGATCATTGAGCTCATCATTTCCTACAGCACAGTAGTATTCCATCACAACCATATACCAAAGCTCATTCAACCACCCCGTAATTGATGGGCATCCCTGCAGTTTCTAGCTCTTTGCCACCACAAAGAGAACTGCTATAAATATTTTAAAACATATAGGTTCTTTTCTTTTTTCCTTAAGCATCTTTGGAAATAGACCTGGTATTGCTGAGTCAAAGGGTTTCTTTTGAGCTACTCAATTCTACTTTCTCCATAGAGTGCAACATGAAATAGTTCCTGCCCGCGAGGTGCTTGCATTCTAGAGGAGAGAATACCGCATATGTGCAGATAAGTAAATGTACAGTCATTTGAGGAGAGGTAGAGCCTTAACAACTGGGGAGATCAGGATAGGTCTCCTAATGGAAGTAGCATCTGAGCTGACCCTTTATGGTGGTCAAAGAGGCAGAGCTGAGAAGGTCATATATTCTATTTAAGGGGGTGGGGGATGGGAGACAAAATGTTGAGTACAAGGATCAGGGTGTAGACTCCTCTGGCTGGAACATGGAGTATGTGAAAGGCAGCACTAAGATAATAACTCTGAAAAGGCAGACTGGAGCCAGATTGTGATTAAAAATCAAACAACAAAATTCCTACTTCATAATAGAAATGAATGGGGGACTGCATGATGAAGTGGTTAGAGAGATGGCCTTAAACCCAGCCACACTCAGTTTCATGTCCTATCTCTGAAACACACTGATGGTGCAACCCTGGGTAAGTTTGGGGCTGGGGAGGGGGCGATAAAGTGCCAGAGAGAAGAGGGAGTTCACAAGTATCCTTTAGCTTCCTAGTAAAATAGGAGGTGAGGTGCTCTGCTGAGAGGGATAGATTGGGCATAAAAGCTCAAGGAGAAAAGAGAAAGCTTGTGGAGAGATGATAGAAAATCAATCAACTAACAAGTAATGATTAAGCACCTACTGTGTGCCAGGCATTATGCTAGGCACTGGGTAGATAAGAACAAATAAGAAAATATATATAAAAATATGTGTGTATGTATGCATTATACATATATATACACACATATAATATGTTGCATAAATATAAAGAGAATAAATGCAAACACATAAAGCAGCTAAATACAGTGTAGATAGGGAGGGTACTATTGGAGGAATCAGGAAAAGCTTTGTTACAGAATGTAGTGTTGTTCAAGCTGCATATAAAGGAAAATGGTGACGCTAAGGAGTGGAGGTAAGGGGAAGTGCATTCCATGCATGAGGGATGGCAGGCAAAGATACAGAGATAAGAGACAGACTATTGTATATGAGGACCGGAGAGGAGCCAGTTTGGTTAGATCACAGAGTGTAGGAGGAGAAATATGATCAGAGGAGAATAAAAGGATTACCATGCAGCTGTGAAAGCCCATCCAAGAGTAGATAAAAAACTCATACATTTGCTTTTTTAAAAAATTATTTATTTTTAGTTTTTAATATTTACTTCTATAAGTTTTAAATTTTCTCTCCCTTTCTTCCCCCTCCCTCTCCAAGATGGCAGGCAATCTGATATAGCTCTACACATACATTCCTATTAAACACATTTTAACATTAGTCATGTTGCACAGAAGAATTATAATGAATGGGAGAAACCATGAGAAAGAAAATGAAACAAAACAAAAAAGAAAATAGTCTGCTTCGCTCTGCATTCTGACGCCATAGTTCTTTCTTTGGATATGGATAACATTTTCCATCATGAGTCCTTTGGAATTGTTTTAGGTCCTTGCATTGTAGAGAAAGACTAAGTCTATCAAAATCAGTTCTCTCACACTCTGGCTGTTACTGTGTATAATGTTCTCCTGGTTCTGCTCACTTCACTCAGCATCCGTTCATATATGTCTTACCAGGTAAAAAACTGATAAATTTGGAAAGGACAATAAGGTTGTCTAATTCAATGTGGTGGTATTTATCGGCATGTGAATAGGGACAGGGATGATGAACCAAGTATATAGTGGAACTGCAACTCTAGGGTCTGGATTGTGAAGGAAAGAAAGTGAGGCCAGAGCAAAAACTGACATGGAAGAAAAGGATGGAGGAATTCGATTCTGAAGTATTTTGGAGACAGAGAAGGCATGGGTAGTGGTGAGATCAAGAGTACCTCTATTGTTTGTGATGACTAAGGTGGAGTGAAGATGCAGGTCATGGGGCTTGAGGAGGCTGATGAATTAGGAGGAAACATTTAAAGGTACATTCTCATGAAAGTCTCTAAATATAAGAATGGGAGTTGTTGTAGAGGGGAAAATTGTAAGCCAAATACTAAGCTTCTAAAGAAGGGCAGAGAATGATTTGATGTTTGAAAAATAACTATAACCAGATAGGATAATAGAGTCTGGGATTCTTATCTTTTTATGTGTCAGGAATCGATTCATTTGTTATTCTGGTGAAACCTATGTACCCATTCTCAGAATCATGTTTTTAAATGCATAAAACAAATATATTTCCTACAAAGGAAACCAATCACATTGAAATGTAGTTATTCATATATATATGTGTGTATGTATGTACATATCTATCTATCTATCTATCTATCTATCTATCTATCTATCTATCTATCTATCTATCTATCTATCTCTACCTGTATTTTCATACCTGAGGTTAAAAAACCTTGATAGATGAATGGTGTTTGGGTAAATGTTTAACAACTAGCTTTCTGAAAATGATTTTTTAAAAATATGTGCATGACACACTTTAAAGTTGAATTTGAATTATTGACATTTTCTTCATCACTTTCTTAAATTTCACAATTAACAAAATGTCAAATCAAAACCTGATTTGTAGCATTTGCTGATTTCCAAGGTGTAAACTATTGCTGAAAATTGAACAATCACTCTCATGAGTCAGCATGAACCAGCTCTAGCAAATGAATGGATTGAACTTCCAAGGAAGAGAGATTATTCAGGGATGGTGGGTTTCAGGAGAGTTTGAAAGAGGCAGCTTAGAACAAAGAATATGCCTACTCTTCCTCTTGGTCCAATGAATGAGCAAACATAAAAGAGAAGTCTTCCACTACTGGAAAGGGTAGCCTGAGATTTAGTGTCTTCCAGATGAAACCAGAGCAGCTAGGTTATGCAGTGGAGAAAGTAAGGAAGATCTGAGTTCATATCTAGCTTCAGACACTTACTTGCTGGGTGACCTAGGGCAAGTCACTTAAGCCCTATTTTCTTCAGTTTCTCATCTGGTTTGCATTTTACAGGGACACACTAGAGAAGGAAATGGCAAACAATGCCAGTGTCTTTGCCAAGAAATCCCATGGACAAGGCTCATGGGGTCATGTAGAATTGGACACAGCTGAATGATTGAAGGACAACAGATGAAATCAAGTTTTTGTGATAATAAGTGAGTTTAAAAGGTATATAACTAAGGAAAGAGTATTAAGGACAGAACGGGGCTTTCCAAGGGTGCAATTGCAGAAGACAAAAAGCCGAGATCAGGGATGGATAGTGATGAGAGGTAGAGGAATGGAGAGTTTTTTGCTCATTGTATGTGAACAAGGACAGTTCACTGTATGTGCCCAGGAAAATAGAGGCTTCTTGACCTTTGAGTTTGATGAAATAAATAATATGAAATACGTTCCTTCATAACAGGTCTATTCATCACAGCACAGAAGTGACCTGAGTTCTCAAGGGCCATGCTACCGGATCACAAGTTCTGGCAAGCCTTTCAAAGCTGTTAAACCTTCAAGGAAGGTCCAACAATAAACTATATATCTGTCAACCTGAGAATCAGCCCAAGTGCAGAGAGGCACACCACCAGGTTGGCCCCTAGGTGACTAATTCTTTTGGCTACAATAATTCTCAAAGACCATTTATGAGTTGTGGGAAACATTGCCAAAGGGCATCCACTGCAAAATCATAGCTTTTTGGAAGCATCTAAATTTTCTGATGCTTATAATTTAAAAAAATTAATTGCTGTAACTTTGTAGTCATTTAAACAACACTTTGTTAGGCAAATTACCCTTAGAAATGTGATTTACAGAGGAACACACTGGGGTAGAAAGCCACAAATATAACTGTTGTCATAGTAACTTGCAGTTTTGAGTGTAGCCCAGTGTGTTAAAGTAATGAGTTACTGGGAAAATATGTTGATAGTATGGAGTGAGGGTAAACATATTTACTGCTTTTGACATGTAGTTGCCTTGACATGAGATTTGTCATAAACATATATAAAAAGAAAGCAGATGCCTGGATTTGTATAAGGTAGCTGTAAGCTTTGTCAGAATGGAGGAGTGCCGTGTGGATGAATTACCATGAGTGGTTTTTGGTTCAGTCATTTTTTTTTTTTTTAGTCCTGTAGGACTTTCTAGCCTTTGCTTTATCTGAGAGAAACTGAAAGTAGAAAGGGTTTTCCAGAGGATACCTGAGACCTTCTGATATTTCTGCATCAAACATTAAATGTTGTTTGGAAATCTAGTTGCATTAGGGATAGTGGAAAGTATATTCTTTTAAGAAAAGGAGATTATATTGACAAAAGTAAATAAATAAATGTTTTCCCCTAAATATACTATTACTCCCTTAAGTCCCTCTTCTAGTGTCTCTTTAGGTATGAAAGTGATCCTGGATCCTTGATGGCTGGTCCAGCAGAGTGTAAACACAGACACTTCAGGTTTGTGCTATCAAATGGCAGGAATGTGGTCTATTGTGAGAAAAGGTGGAAACTTTAGGGATTGATCCCCTCAGCATAGCAAACGGGGTGGCAGCAATGAGCCACAAGGAGATACCAAAAAAAAAAAAAAGTAGAGTATGAGATGTGAAAGGCAAGGAGAATTTTGCAATGACCTGCTGGAAGTATGCTATGTTTAAGTTCCCACCACAACCAAGTAGAAGTTATACACACAATGAACATTAATTTTCATTGTATAGGAGTAAAGAAAGGGTTAGAAGAATGAAACTTTATTCTCTAGATTTCCAGGGGAAATAGATTTTGAAAGAAGTATTTCAATGGAGCAACAGGGGTGTGTGTGTTGGGGAGCGGAGTGGTGTAGATAGGGGTAATCGGAAATTCTTACCTGTATCAGGAGATTGGAGGGCAGAAACAGAAAAGGAAGGAACATTTTGGAGTTTAGTAACAATTATGAGACTTCCAGTAAAGAATAGAACTGGATCAATTTAGAGGGATGCAGTAACATACGAGTTAAGAAAGCCACGGAATTATGATGTGCATTCATCAAAGAAAACAATTAGTAAGGATGGCTGACTCCCTCATGAGCAGTACAATGGTGGCTGTTTGTTGTCTTAATGTAAACCACATGGAAATCTACTGACTTCAAAAACAATGTAGCCAGGATGTGACAGAGGTCTTCTGATGACTTGTCAAACCTAATGGAAACAGTCATATGGGAACCAGTGATGCCATCAGAAGAAATTTAGAAAGTATTGCTAAGGATTATGAAATTCTGGGCAGAAAATTTAAGACCCTATAGGCATATATTTTGTTATCATCTCTACTACTGGAGGAATAGATGTGATTAGGAACAGAGATGAGTTTGGGAAGTGAACAGATGACTCAAAGATAGTATTTTTGAAAGGGATTCAGATTTTTAGAACATAGTTCAATGTATAGGAATGGAGAAACAGTGAATTTAACAATGGTCAACAGACATACATACACACACACACACACACACACACACACACACACACATTTTTTGTTGGGCTTGCTATCTAATATGGTACCAGAACAGGCAGGTCTATGTGGGCAATTTTCTCTCTCTCTTTTTTTAAAATTCAAAATTCTTTGACTAGATTCAAAAAAATTCAAAAGGGGGAAATATATATATATATATATATGTATGTGTGTATGTATGCACAACAAAGAAATAAAAATTGCAGAAGTAAAGACCAATCATTTGTGGTATACAATATCCAAGGAGATAGCTAGCAATCAAATTCATGGCCTCAGATGTTTACGTATGGTTATACAGTGTAAAGACAGCAGGAGAACCAGAGATTTCAAAGCAAGCAGCAAACTTGTTCTCATAGGTATTACAGTGTTTGGCACAGAGCAAGTGTTATATAAATGTTAGTTGTTGTTACTTAGACTTGATATAATAAGATGCATGATTGAAATGTGCCTGTGCAAGGGTACAGCTTATGCTAAAGTATGAGGAAGATAAAACAAAAGTGTGTGTGTTTGTGTGTGTGTGTGTGTTTGTGTGTGTGTGTGTGTGTGTGTGTGTATGTGAAAGCACTGTGTATTAAGAAGGAAATCCAGAGACCCAAGGCAGGGAAACATGGAGAGTTTCTAGGTGAAAATTGATGGAGGGAGAAACAAATGAGACCATCATCTAAGTACTGTATTCCATAAACTTCCTGGATAGAAGAAAGAATTAGATGAGGAGTTTATGAAAGAGATCAAATACATAATAGGGAAATATGGTAATGAAGTGATGGCAGACTTCAATTATTGAGACTTCTGCCAGATCTCCCACTCTCTGTCTAAAGCAGAGACAGTGGCTGATCAATTCAGTATTACATTAATGAGAGTTTAATTTTTGTAGAGGTGAGAAAGCAACATGATGATCTGCTATTTTGGGGTTGTTTCTGCCCGTCAAGAAAAAAAGTGGTTGCTAAGATAGAAAGAGCAGGAATTTTGGAGACAATGACCACTTTGACATAGAATTTGAAATAAAAGGAGAGGAATTCTAAATATAATCTGATGGTCATCCCAGATTTAGAGGTAAAGGATTTGAAGTTATTCAAGGGTAGAAGCCAATGGTCTGATATTCTTTAGAGGATATTGACCCAAGGGGGATAAAAAGCTTTAAGAATGAAATTCTAAAGACAAGTAGAAATGATTCTGAGACAGAGAAGGAAGAAAGGAAAGCTGCTTAAAGAACTCAATTTGGCTCTCCAGAGAACTCATCAACGAACTCTGACTTTTGAAAAATATGTATAGAGAACAGAAGCATGGGTTTTAACTGAAGATGAATATCAGAGAGTAGTGTGCTATTGTATGAATAATACCAGAAATGCTGAAGTTTAGCATGAACTAAGGCTGGGGATGAATGTGAATGATATCAGAAACAACTTTTAAAAGAGCTTCATTGGGGACATGGTTAGGATCCAAAAAGGAAGAGAATCCTTCCTGGGTTTATGGCAGGGAATGGGATGATGATAATAGACAATAGGGAGAAAGTTAAAGTATTCAACTCTGATTTTCTACAAGGATAGTAATTTTTGAACTGGGAGTACAGGACAACAATGGCTAAAAGGAAGTTAAAGCTGAGGGTAAGCAAAGCTAGGATACACACACATATGTAAGAGCAATGAGTTCAACTGTTTTCAGTGAGTTCAACTGTTTTCCGTGAGATTGAGTTACCAGATGGAGGACAAACTACATCCTAGAGTACTGAAGGAACTGGCAGATATAATTTTTGAGCCTCTTCCCACATGTGGGAAGAACAGAGAGGCTCTTCAGTTTTCTCATCTATAAAATAGGTAATACTTTCACTACCAATTTGATGGGAGTGGAGTAAGGAGAGGACAGTGCAAAACTGAGGTGTTATATAAAAGTGGATGATAGTCAGGGTAATTGTGACCACCAACATCACTCTCAGATAAGGTAAGAAGAGGCTGGTTAAGATTATAAAGGTGATCTCAGGTAGCAGCTAGGGGAGGGAAGAGGGGAGGGAAAATTTTAATGAGAATTAGCAGGGGGAGTCCCTATGGCCACAGATTCTTTGGCTATGTGTAAGGGATACGAGTAAGGTAGAGTAGGTAAATCAATTACTTCTCTTCAATCCCACCATGACTCCTAAGGAGAACACAGAGGCCAATAACACAGCGATTGGTGAATTGATTAATTTTTAACATTTCATACAAGAAACGCCATCTGACCATATTATCCGACTACATGACCTCATTTAATACTTTCTGTGCTAGAGGAGCCATTTGCCATCAGCATGGTTTCCTTTTGAGCTATTTTAGGTGGTAAACATTTGTAAGGGTTTTCAATCAGTGAAGAATGCTGGAATTAAAAAATCTTAATAGCAACTACAAAAATGTGCAAAATACTGTTAAAAGAAATTGCAATCCTCCCTGCTGGCTGCAATCTACATTTGGCAAGAGAATTTTCCATATTGATGAGATTACAGATCCTTCAAAGGGCAAGAAAGTCTTCTATTCATTACAGTAGTTAAATTTATTTTAACCCTTACCTATCTTCTCCTTTGGTTATAAAACAGAAATTCTGCATTCCAATCAGTTCATGGAAAACCACAGAAAAAACTTGTAAATTTCCCAACTCACTGAAATACAGGTAATTAGGTCTTCTTGCATATTTTAATACAGGAGTTGAAAAAATAAACCACCATTCTGCAATGATCTCGTTTCCTTTTCAGTTACTTCAGGGGTATTTAGGTTTCAAACTCTGAAATTCAGGAATGTCTGCATTTATTCCAGAGGCAACAAATCTTTCTCCCTTCTACGATTTTTACTTAGAGACTAAGGAAATGATTGAAATTCACATGAGGGAATCAAGCAAGATCAAGGGTGTTGTAATTCATGGAATTTAGGGGGAGGGGACAAAGAGAAAGAGATGGAGAAAGAAGTGTTACCCCAAAAGAGAAGTACTCATCTTGAATGGGGAAGATACTACAGTGAAGAACCTAAGAAACTTATTCCCCCCCTGAGAAATCCAGAGCATAGAAAAGCAGCCCTGATCTGCAGCACAGAAAAGAGCTGCCATGACCTCTAGTCTCCTATCTGCAAAGAGTGGCAATCGAAGATAATACTTGTAGGGGAAGGGCTTCCAACAGAGGAGGCTACTATTTTAGGTGAATTTCCTGTCTCACTTCTGTCTTCTCCTTCTGTAATTTTACCTCCCCATTTGCTTGTCGAGAATTTGGACACAATTTATAGTAAATGAGCATGGTTATAAGTATCTTGAAATAATATCAAAACATCAATAAGCATCTAGAAGATGTGGTCCATGAACTTGTTTTAAAAATATTTTGATAATGGCAATTCAAGAAGTCATTGATTTCCTTTGTAATGTTATATATTATATTATTATATATTGTAATGTTATATATTTTTCACATTTAAAAAAATTATTTTGGGAAGGGATTTGTAGACTTTACCCGACTGCCAAAGGGGTCCATGATTTAAAAAAAAAGAAACAAGAACCTTCAATATAAAAGGAAGCTGCTTTCAGTTACAGCTGCAGTAATACTATAGGTGATAACGTAGGTCCTTTATACTCACTCCTCTTTCCTACTTGGCCCCTCCTCATACTGTCGGATGAATAAAGGGAGGATAAATGGTGCTGTAAGCAAACAAATGGCCTGCCCAGAATAGAATCCCCCTAGACTGGGCAAGCAAGTTGGGTTTCTGGCCAGTCCCAAGATTTTCTTCTGTGTAATGTGAAATGTTTGCTTGTAAGTAAGGAGTTTGAAAGGGGATATTGAAAGTATTCTCTCTCTCTTTACACATATAGGAATATTTTATATGTATGTGTATTAGGGTACCATGAATGCCTTCATATGTGCATATTTTATATGTATATGTGTTTATAACAAAATAAATATATGTATATATATGTATATATACACATATTTATGTACATACATAAATGTGTGTATCTCTCTATAGGTATATGTACTTTTTTTGTCTCCAGATTTCTTAGGTGGAGAATACAGGCCTAGAGAAGTAAAAAATCCTCCCAAAGATTTTGTCCCTCCAAAACATAAGAGTTTCCTACATAAGGATGGCACATTGATCAAGATATCACAAAATGATATGGAGATAAGAAAGTACTTAGCCAGTCAACAAACATTTATTAAATTTTTATTCTGTGCCAGAGTACAAACTTAAAAGTTGTGACCTCAACCTTGTATTCAGGTGCCATAATGTCTCTCCCACGACTATGGACAACCCTGTCCCTCTAGTTAATATTTCAATGTCAGAAACCATTTTGGTTGTTTGGTGTTTATTTCCTCTTGAAACTTAAAATTAGTCATAGGGAACCACCTTACAAATATCTACATTTATAATCTACATTCAGAATGCTTATGATAACTCACAAATGCAATACCTTCTTTAGAAATTCTATATTTTTTTGTAATTGTATCCACTTTATTTAGAAAAAAGGCATTTCTGAACTTAATAAAAGATTTGACATACAGTAGCCAAGAGAAATATAAGGTACGTACCAAACACTGATTATAAGAGATTCATAAGGACCGACTGTTTATTTCACACACACACACACACACACACACACACACACACACACACACACATCTATGTAAATATGTATATTTATAATGTATGTCTAAGATTCTTATTAATAATTGGGCAACTCATAAGAAACATTAGGATAAACCTGAGTATGATATGAATTTAAAAAGTAAAACCATTTAGGAACAGCTAAAACAAGTGATTATTTTATAAAAATGAAATGCAAGAGGTAGAATGGATACAGAGGAATTAGATGGGAAGGAGGGCTAATAGTTCAGGTAACCTACTTTCATCAGGAATGTGTTTAAGAGGGAACAATATATACCTAGAAGAGTATAAAAGTCTTCTAAATTTAGAAGAAATAAAACAGTAGGGGCATAGGGAGGGAGGAGAGGACAAGAGAGGGATCTTTAGAGGGGCAGGTGAGGGAATAGGTAAAAGTGGGATATAGAAGGGTCTTTAGATTATAGAAATGGGAGGATAGGGGAGGGAAGTAGGCAAATAATAGGAGGGCAAGGTAGAAGTAAAGTAGAGAAGGCAGGACAGACAGGAAACAAGAGATATGCACAAACATAAAAACAATGACCAGGAGTAGAATTTGTTTGGGAAAGTATATGTATCTGAGGATGTGAAAGTAAATTAACAGATTTAGTATTGTAATGAAATAAAACTTACAACAAAGTTAATTTGACTCATTTTTCCTGATAGGCATAATCATTACTGTGCCACTTGATAATTAGCAGAAATGAGAAGGAGTTTGTATAACTGAATACAGTTTGTATTATTTTTGCTTTGCTAAACCAAGCATTTCTGAAATCACTTCAGAGAGCAAAGTTAAAAGAAATAGAACAGTAGAACTGAAGACTCTTGAATCTCGGAAGGCCCAGGAAGCCCTCTACATTTTCCCACCAGGAGAACCCATGTGGGGTGGAAACTGGATTGGGAAAGAAATGAAAATTCAGATGCTATGGCTGAAGGACTAAGTTCTCATGACTTTATTTCCTACATTGCTTGAGGACAAAACAGCACTGAACACTGAGAGAAATCCTAGGTCTCCAATTCTCAGAAAGAAGTCTCAAGGCAGTTGCATCTGAGGAGAGAATTTTAATTGATTGGTACTCTTTTGAGAGGACAGAAAAAGAGAGAAGACTAGTCAGTATACAGGAAATGGTAGAGCGCACATGGAGTAAAACTGCCATGGTGTTCCCAAACTTGAGTTATGTTAGAATTCTGACAATCATGGGTGGAGCCAAATGGTGGAGTAGAAGCATGAACCTGCTCGAGCTCTCCCCCCAAAGCCCTTAAAATACCTGTAAAAATGACTAAAGAAATTCTAGAGCAGCAGAAGCCACAAAATGACAAAGTGAAAAAGATTTCCAGCCCAAGACAGGCTGGAAGGCTGACAGGAAGGGTCTATTGCACCAGGCTTAGAGCAGGGCAGAGCATAGCCCAGCATGGGCTGCACTGGCACAGATGAGACTGGAGCAGGCTTCAGGCCACTGAATCACGGACAACTGATGCTTCCAGATTTCTCAACTCACAAATGCCTAAGACAGCTTCAAAGACCAGTGAGAAAGATCTTTCACCTGGGTGAGAGGGGGACATTTTCAGGCCCCAGACACAGCCCTAGCTCTAGCCCCAGAGTAGCTGCAGCCACTGGTGCAGTAGTGGCCACTTTTGGAGCTCTCAACTTACAGACCTTGGGGTAATCAAGGAGCTGATCTGGGTCTCAGTCCTGAGTGGTGATCCTGGGGTGAGGAGGAGCGCTGGTGTCGGGGAGCTGGTGATGGCTGTGGAGAGGAAATCCTACTTGCGGTTCCAGGGCAGAAAAAGAGTGCTTGGTTGCTCAGAGATCAGAGTGCAGGCCAAGAGAGGAGTAAACACTTCTCCCTTGACTATGCCACATGGAAGAACAGAAAACTTACAGGTCTCTAGAGATATCTTGGAGAACAGCTGCATAAAACCTCTGAAACCAGAGGTAGTATACTGTATACTAGACAAAAGACTCAAAAGTCAAGTAATTGGCTAGGAAAATGCCTAAACATGGGAGAAAAATAAGACTATTGATGGTTACTTTCTTGGTGAAAAGGTGTTTTCTTCCATCTTTTTGGATGAGGAAGAGCAAAGCATACAATCAGAAGATCAAAGCGTACAACTAGAGGAAGACAGCAAGGTCAAGGCTCCTACATCCAAAGCCTCCAAAAATATGCAATGGTCTCAGACCATGGAAGAGCTCAAAAAGGATTTTGAAAATCAAGTAAGAGAGGAGGAGGAAAAATTAGGAAGAGAAATGAGAGTGGTATAAGAAAATCATGAAAAGCAAGGCAGCAGCTTGCTAAAGGAGACCCCCAAAATGCTGAAGAAAATAACACTTTTAAAAATAGACTAACCCAAATGGCAAAAAAGGTCCAAAAAGCCAATGAGGAGAACAATACCTTGAAAAGCAGAAGGCCAAATGGAAAAGGAGGTCCGAAAGCTCACTGAAGAAAACAGTTCTTTATAAATTAGAATGGAATAGATGGAAGATAATGACTTCATGAGAAATCAAGAAATTATAAAACAAAACTAAAAGAATAAAACAATTAGAAGACAATGTGAACTATCTCATTGGAAAAACACCCAACCCAGAAAATATATCCAGGAGAGATAATTTAAAAATTATTGGTTTACTTGAAAACCATGAATTATCCTGGAAAACTGCCCTGATATTCTAGAACCAGAGGATAAAATGGCAATGAAAAGAATTTACTGATCACCTCCTGAAAGAGATCCCAAAAGGAAAACTCCTAGGAATATTTTAGCCAAATTCCAGAGTTGCCAGGTCAAGGAGAAAATGTTACAAGCAACCAGAAAGAAACAATTCAAGTATTGTAGAAATACAATCAGGATAACACAGGATTTAGCAGCTTCTACACTAAGAAATCAAAGGGCTTGGAATATGATATTCCAGAAATCAAAGGAGATAGAATTAAAGCCAAGACTCATCTACCCAACAAAACTGAGTATAATACTTCAGGAAAAAAAATGGAATTTCAATAAAACAGAGGACTTCCAAGCAGTCTTGTTGAAAAGACTAGAGTTGAATAGAAAATTTGATTTTCAAATTCAAGAATCAAAAGAAACATGAAAAGGTAAACAGGAAAGAGAAGACATAAGGGACTTACTGAATTTGAACTGTTTACATTCCTACATGGAAAGATGATATTTGTAACTTATGACCTTTTTCAGTATTAGAGTAGTTAGAGAGAATATATATGTATGTATGTATGTATGTAGATATGTATCTCTATCTTTATATCTATATAGTTGTGTATGGATAGGTATCTTTATATTATATGTGTATATGTATGTATATGTACATGGGTGTATGTGTGTTTATGTGTATATATGTATACATCTATATACATACAAAGACAGGGCACAGGGTAAGATGAATATGAAGGGTGAATATCTAAAAAATAAAATTTACAGTTGAGTGAAATGTACTAGGAGAAAGAGAAAGGGAGTGGTAGAATATAGCAAATCATCTCACATAAAAAAGGCAAGAAAGAGTTTTTACAATGGAGAGGAAGAGGGAGGAGATGAAAGGGAATAAGTGAGACTTATTCTCCTGGAATCTGGCTTAAAGAGGGAATAACACACACTCAATTCCAATATGGAAATCTATTTTACCCTGTAGGAAGGCTGGGGGGAAGGGGATAGGAGAGGGAAGATAATAGAAGGGACAGCAAATTGGGGAGAGAATGGAATAAATGGGGGGCAGGATAGGGAAATGTGATTAGTCTTTCCCAACATAACTATTATGGAAGTGTTTTGTATGGCTACACATGTATGACCTATATTGAATTGCTTGTTTTCTCAATGAGGGTGGATAGGAAGGGACAAAGGGAGAGAATATGGAACTCAAAGCTTTAATAATGAATATTAAAAAGTGTTTTAGCATGCAACTGGAAAATAAGATGTACAGGCAATGGGGTATAGAAATCTATTTTGCCCTACAGGAAAATAGAGGGGAAGGGGATGAAAGAAAGAGGGGACAGGTAATAGAAGGGAGGACAGACTGGAGGAAAGGGTGAATGGGGAATTGAGGCTTCCCAGAGTCTTATCTGGTACACAAAGCTTCATCCAAAAACTAAGCCCCAAATTAAATCCTCACCCTCAGAGTATTTATACATTTTCAGAGCTGAGGGCATGACCCTCAGACTCAGTGCCTCTATAGAAAAAACAAAGGGTACTTGGGACCCTCCTATAAAATAACTCCTCTAATCAAGTTTCCCTTAAAGGGCAGGCCCATCAATGGGTGGGTAAGATCTTCTTTAATCTCATTCAAATAGAGGCATTATACTTCTTGATTATACTAAAACAAAAACAGCAAAAGATCCTACTTTGCTTGGCTTCACAGGATTCTAACCAGCAAAAAGGAGAGGGAATTAGTAGGAAATGACAGATTTCTACTAAATATACATAAAAAGCATTTTTAGTGGATTACAAGGTAAAGTGTGGAAGATGAAATAATGGAAAAATTCAGTGGAAATATTTTATCTTCTAATAAAGAGAATTTTCTTCATGTTCATGTTCAGAAAAACTGAAATCGATGTATCTGCTCAAAGCATTCATTAGAATTTTAAAAAAAGAATGCTAAAAACAGGTCTTAATTTAGGAGTCATATAAAGCAGGGGGGTCAAGCTCAGATAGAAACAGATCCCTGCTGCATGCATATTGATTTGGAAACCATAAATTAATATTATGTAGTATTTCATTTTTACTTATTTTGTTAAACATTTCCCAGTTACATTGTAGCACTTGGGAAGTTTTCAGGCAGTGAATCTGACATCTCTGATATAAAAGATCATTAGGAATAACCCCATCAATGATATAAAAGTATGCCCTCCACAGAGAATAATGATAGTTTGTGACAAACATCAAATGATTAAAAGATCTTAAAAAGATGCAATTGTTGTGGACATAATCATTTTTAAAAAATCTGATGGCATGTCCCTTTCAGAAATTGTTGTGATTTTCTTATAAGGGGCCACATCCTCTGATTAATTTGCATAGTAAATGCCAGATTCAAGTCAATGCAAAGTCTTGATCAAAAGAGTAACAAAGCGTTCTCGGGCAAAGTATATTGCTTTGTATCACAGGACCATCAATAAATGGCATTCTTGCTCATCATTATACTCTACATTATTATCATCATTATTACTTTATTAATCATGGTCATGAACTCATCTGTGGGCACAAGTGGCTTTTGCTGAAATTGGTGCCTTTAATTATAGGATCATCTATCTAGATCTGGAAGAAATCTCTTTTTGTATAGATAAGGCAATTGATAACCAAAAAGTTTAAATGGCTTGCCCAATGTAGCACTTGTGTTAAGTGACAGAGCTGGGATCCAAACAGATCCTTAGAACTGAAATATTGTGTATTTCCTACCACGTTGCACTCTCTAGGGTCAACAGTGCTGCTTCATTTATGTTCACCTGTATCTCCAATGAGATGTGATTGGTATGTATTCAAAACTAAACCTTAAGCCAAGAAACTAAAGCATAACATAACACACTTATTCCCAGGGTGGTCACATAGCCTTGCCTTTTTCCCCCAACAAGTATGGCCATAAAGCCTAAAACAAAACATATCATTCAGTATAACATAATGTAGCATGCCCCCTACCTTATACATTCTTTAGGGGTCAAAATCTTTGGGGAGTGAGCAACCAGCTCTTCCTCGCTTAGGTACTGTTCCAAAGTACTTGTTTATATCATCAGGCCAGGGTCTTCCCTTAACACAGCACATCCCTAGGGGTAGCAGAGAATACAACACACTCCACTCCTAGGTCACAGTAAGTTACAATCTCCTAAATCCAAACAGAGTGTCTGAATAAAGTCCTCTTGGGAGTGTGTCCTCCATACACTACTGTTGCAGGCTCCCCCCGGCACTCTCAGGTGTACGTATGCTCAAATGAGTCAAAGGGTCCAAGTCCTAACACTGTTCCAACCCCCTGCTTCCAAGTCCTGAGGGGTGGTTAGGTGACAAAACCAATAGGGTAGGTCCCTGGGTATTATGACACTTCCTGCAATCCCACCATAGACAACTCCATCCCCTGGATGACAACCCATTCCAGGGGGATGTAGTAAGAAAGTACCCTCAGTGCTCCTGCCTTGCTGCAAAGTTTTCATCTTGCTCCTGCCAGGATCTCAATGCAGGCAGCTCTCTACTGCTGCTTCTCCTTGCTTGGCTTTTCTCAGGTTGTGACTGCCTGTTTCATAGTCACTGCCTCCTCCACTGGGTTGAGGTATCTCTGGACTGGTATGGGATACTGCCACTTCTGTCAATGAACACTGACTCTCCCATTCCTCCAGGGCTAAGTTAGTGTGGTCAGGAAAACTTTCTCAAAACCTCTAGTGATAGAGGGCACATCCTTCCACTCTTGGGTAGGGCTCCATACTCCATCCTCGCATTCCTTGGGAGGGCTCCATAGAAACATAAGTACCACAATAACTGGGAAACAATGAACAATTATCCCACTCCCACTAAACCCCATATTTTTCTGTAGTACTTTATTCTAGTCCAGTGTTCCAGTGTTCTCACAAGGGTTGGTATCAGATGTCTCTTCTCTCAGGCTTTGATGAGTGATCCAATAGACAGGGCTCCAAATGTCTAGTGATCATAGTGTCCAAGAAAGACTAACATCATCCATTTGTTCAGGGGAAAGGTCAGCACCCTGAAAGTGGAGAAATTACATCACCAGACTGAGAGAGCACCAACATTTGGGTTTATATTTACAACCTGGGGCTGGGGCGGGGGGGGTGGGAGGGAGGCGCTTAATAACGACTACACAGAGTCCTGTCTAGGAAACCAAAAGGTCTCTCATGAAGTATCCTTTCCATGAGCAAGCCCCAAGGCAAAATACCACTAGTCCAGAATATATACTGATGGGTTCAGAGCCAGAAGGTACTCAAGCCTAAATTACTCAACAAAGGATGTGTTACAACTGTGAACTGGGACAGAGTTCAAAGGAATAAGGCATCCATGAAAAATTTGGAATTACACTCTAGAAGTCCTCTAATCAAATGACTTAGAGCTGTAAGGGACCTTAGATATTATACAGTCCAATGTCTTCTTTTACAGATGAGGAAACTGAGGCTCAGATAGGCAAGTACTTTGTCCACAAAACTAATAAGTGACAGAGCCAGGATTTCAATTGAAATCTACACCAAATGGTCATTTTGTCTATGTGAAAAGGGATCAGTTGAGTCCCTGCCCAAACTGATTTTTCACAGTCCAGGATAATCGCAGATAAAGAGGTGTGAAGCTAAATGTAAAGATATACCTGTATCCATATCCATATCTATATCTATCCATCCATCCATCCATCCATCCTACCTTCCATCTGTCTATCTGGTTGGTCTATATGTCTATCCATCCATCCATCCATCCATCTATCCATCCATCCATCCATCCATCCATCCATCCATCCATCCACCCACCCACCCATCCATCCATCCATCCATCCATCCATCCATCCATCCATCCATCCATGCATCTCTCTCTCTCTCTCTCTCTCTCTCTCTCTCTCTCTCTCTCTCTCTCTCTCTCTCTCTCTCTCTCTCTTTCTCTCTCTCTCTCTCTCTCTCTCTGTCTGTCTGTCTGTCTATCTATCATCTATCTATCTCAGAAAATACAGGGAAGATGAAGAAGTATTAACTTCTTAACTCTTTGTTTTCCATTTATGATGAAATGTGTGACATTTGCCTTGATATTATAAGGAATGGTCACTATTGGCCATACCCCTGATCAACTTAAAAAAAACCAGATAAGTTCTGTTGTTGGGTAGAGTGGTAGGAAAGTGGCAGTAAAGAAGAGAGCTGCAGAGAAGAGTTGACTCTGGGAGCCCAGATGAGCAGCTTGTCCAACAGAGATGTAGATTCATAAACTATCCTTTAAACTTTAGGGAGTCCCTCAAGGGGGAGACTTCTGGGGTCTCAACTTACAAAGATATGAGCACCAATTTGGGGAACTAGACTCTGTAGGGGCTGGTGCATATGGAGATGTCAATATAACAAAGGAGAATTCCTGATTCTATTTAACATATCTTTAGAGGTTTAGATACTTAGGGGAAATGGATGATTAGCTACATGCATACCTCATTTGATCCAAATTAGTCCTCTTTTGAACTAAATGTTAGCCTGTTGGTCTGAAAGATCTGCATCTCAAGGCGATGCCTTCGCTTCTACTTGATGATGCGTGATCCTAGTCCTACCTTGTCATGACCAAGGACCATCTTAGTTTCCTGAGATTTCTGGGGGAGAGAACATAATCTGGAAAGTTTATGACTCTTTCCAGGGGTAACACTCCCTGGCTTGGGATAGGCTTGACATATAGAGTTAAATTATCATTCATTTTTCTCATTTTGACTCTCACTGCATCTTAGAACTATAATGGATGGTCTGGTGATCTCTAGCTTGGTAGTTCCTTTAGGCTGACACTAATAGCTCCCTTAGAATTTGAGCTTTTGCCTGATTCTCAGTTATGCATTACAGGTGGGGAATGTGCAGACTTTCAAAGAGGTGTTCTCCAAAGATTTCATGAAAAGTAAGAAGAAAGGCTGATGGCTTTTATGTTTGGCTTTATTAATAATGAATAATAAGAGCTAGCATTTATATGGTGCTTTAAGGTTTATTAAACACATTACCAACTTTATCTCATTTGATCCCTGGTTTTAATGAAGTGGGTATCATGGGGCCAGACTTCTTACTGCATATTGTGATGCCTGAATTTTCATAAGTAGAAATTCATTCCTTTGTTTTTAACCTTCAAGAATTCTATTAAAATGCAGGAATAATTCCCGTAAGCAAATTATCAATTAACATATTAATTGGGGCTTAGTATAATAATAATGTTAATAATAATTAGTGTTTATATTTAGCTATAGAAAAAACTTGAATTGTCAAGATTTGCTGTTTGCTGTAAAAAACCAATCTTAGTTTACAAAACACATTACAGATATCTTACTTTTATCCTCACAACAACTCTGGCAGGTAAATGTTATTATAATTCCCATTTTACAGATGAGGAAACTGAATCAGACTGAAGTTCCGACTAAGGTTACCTAAGGTAACACGGCTGGTAAATGTCTGAGTTTAAATTAGAACCTAGTACTGTGCCTGCTGTACCACCTAGATCAGATTTCCTGAATTACAAATGGAGGGTTAGAGGGAATTTAGGGGTATTGGTATAGGGATGGTTAGAGACTGGGAGACCCAGAAGGAAGAAGGGGCAGAAAAAGAATATGGAATCAAAACCAAATTTCACCTATTTTACACAATTTCATTGAAAGTTGATTCTACATGGGAAACAAGTGGGTTCTCAGGGCATTCCATTTAAAAACAGATACACAAACTGCCATATCTTGTGTTTATTTGCTTTTAAATGCTACTTAATAAAATTTTATTCACTGATGTCTCTGTGCTTAACGTGTAGAATCAATCACGTCTAAGAAGAGACCTTATAAGTCATCTGGTCTAACCTTCTCATTTAACATGTAATCAAAAACTATGGTCCAGGGATGGAAGCATCCTTGGGAAAGTTATTGCACACTTATTGCACACTTTATAGAGATGCAATGGGAGGCTGTAGAGTGAATCATAATTTTAGAGCTGGAAATGACCTTAGAAGTCATCTATTCTAATCACTTCATCTTACAGACAAAGAAACTGAGGCCCCAGAGAGGTGATGAATGGAAAATTTTTATACACTTTAGAAGAATCAGAAGAAAAAAAGTCATGGTTCCTACCTTTAGGGACCTGGATTAATTGTGGAATCCAGTGAAAAACATTTTACTCATTTGTTTACATTTTATCTAAGTAACTGTCAGAAGAGTACCATTCATGAGGAGGGAAGAAATTTCTTATTTTTTTGTACCCATCAAAATAGTTGACCACAGAGTTCTTTAAAGGTAGGAATACTTTAAAGGTAGGGAAAAGTTCACACAAACATCACTGGAAAATGCACATTTTAACAGAAAAAAGAGAAATTTTGCTAGTTTATTTACACAAAAGATGAAAATTAGAAATTAGTTTCAAGCAGTGGTTAAGATATGAATTTTAGCAGTGATCTGGTGCTATGATTCTTCCATGTATATAAAAAGAGGAGGATGTGGTGGTGACAATTACAAATCATTTCCAGGAAATCAGTAGAGAGAGATTTTTCAATTAATTTCATTATGTTAGCCCCACCCCAATCCCTCCACTTCACTCAGATGGATGTGAGTTTCTGCTTGTCATATGTTGAATCCTCAGAATTACAGGGGAAATCAGGAAGAGAAAATTCTCTGCAGCTGTTGAAAGACTAGAAAGCCTTGTCAAGATTTATTGTTAACTGTAAAAATCCAATCTTAGAACCTTCAATATCGAAATGCACTGATTATCTCCTGGGCTTCTCTTAGGATTTAGGGGATCCCAGTTTTTCAATTTCGTCTCCTTACCTGCCAAAATCTTCAAATATTGCATAGCAACAGAACCTTTGAAACCCTTGGTAAATTGCAAGTGCTGGGCAAATGGAGAGAGGACCTTTAAGAATATGTGTTTCCTGATTTAATAAATCAGAATTAAACATCTCCGGTATTATGATTCAGATGGCTTGAGGGTATAACTTTGGAAACAGAAAGGGTCCACTGCAGGCACCATCACTTCCTTGTTCTGTATAGTACCTAGCCTTAAGAATTTCAGATGATAATGTAGATACTTAAGATTGTGTATATAAATATATATGTATATAACACATATGTTACTATGTATTCAGCCATATAGAGATACATGTATAGATGTATACAGTAACATGCATATGTGTATATTCACATAAAAATATATATGTATATGTATATACATACATGTATATGCATATATATATATTTTGTTCAGTCATTTTTCAGTTGTGTTTGACTCTTTGTGACCTCATTTATGATTTTATTTGCAAAGATACTTGAATGATTTGCCATTTCCTTCTCTAGTTTATTTTACAGATGGGAAAACTGAGACAAATAGGATTAAGTGACTTGCCCAGGGTCCCACATTTAGTAAGTGTAAGGTCAGATTTGAACTCAGGAAGATGAATTTTCCTGACTCTAGGACCACCACTCTATCCACTGTGCCACTCACTCATCTGCCTGTTTACACAAACACACACACACACACACACCCACACATACTCATTTATAAATACATATAGGATGAGAAGCTGGGTCAGGAGTTGGATCCTGCAGCCTTGAGGCCACATGTGACCCTCTAGGCCCTCAGATGGGACCCTTTAACTGAATCTAGACTTCTAAAGGATGGGTAAAGGGAAGAGGTATCTTGAAAAGTGTTGATCTATTGACAAAGAACTTCACTATGAATATATTGTCTCTCATTATAAGGAAGATTAGGGTCACTAAGTGGCACATTGGGTAGAGCGCTGGGTCTGGAGTCAGGAAGATCCGAATTCAAATGCAGCCTCAGATACTTCTTAGCTGTGTTACTCTGGGCAAGTCACTTAACCCCTGTTTGCCTCAGTTTCCTCATCTGTAAAATAAACTAGAGAAGGAAATGATACACCACTCCAGCATCTTTGCTAAGAAAACTCCAAATGGGGTCATGGAGAGTCAGATACAGCTGAAACAACTGAGCAAAACCAACTTCCCTGTACTCATTAGAGTACAGAAGAGCTAAGAGTAGACCTGTGTCTTGGAAGACTAAGAAGTATGTTCCAACCAGGAAACTCTAATGACTGCTTTGGATCAGAGACACACGAAAACTGTAGGACTCAGCCACGCAGTTTGAGACCCATATTTCTGGCTCCAGTCTTGGAGAAACAGTGGCATAACCTGTCAGCTCAAGAGATGGCATCTATGGAGAAGAAAATAACAGTGGCTCAAGCAGTGAGATCATCTCACTCCTCATTTCCTGGACATAAGAGTAGGAATTTTTGAGATCCTCACAGGAATGGAGGATGAAGTATAAAAGCTTTCTCTTGTCTCATGTTCCCAATCCCCGCTGGAGGAGAAGCAAAGGACTACAAGGAACTCAAATCATGCCTTGAGGGAACAAAGGGCCTGGATTTTACCCTCCAACATTAGTATGAATTACAAACACCAAAAGTCTCATGGAAAGGTGGGTTGCCTGTCTTGTAAACATAAGTATATTTTCCTTCCAGGAGAGTCTATACCTTTAGGTTATTATAATAAGACTAGATGACTATATGGATCTTTGTGGGGTGAAGTAGGACTCACCAAAATGTTGGGATGTTGCCTATCTAGCAACGCCATGTTTGTCTCCCAACAAGAATGCAAACCACAGGATGGTGCTATGAGTCTGGAGGACTATAATATCCTGGGGAAAGGAAAGACTTGTCGTAAAGGGAAAATTCCAGTTCTAATTCTTTGTCTTCTTATGGTTATATTTTACCATTACACAGAAATATTTACTTCATAAGGCATGGTCAAGAAGTCAACAGCCATACCTGCTTCCTCAGGCATGACTTAGGGTGTCCTCCACAGATAAGGTAACACATTTATCATGTTATACTGGTTTATTATGAGGAGTAGTTTATCATTTTTTTTATCTCAAGAGAGCATTTAAAGTTAGCAAAGTAAAATAAAATGTAGACAGCCCTTGGGTTATCATAAGTATTAAAGGGTCTAGAAAACTTTCAACAGTCAAACAAAAAGAGAAAGAATTTCCTTTATATTTTGTATAAAACTACAAATTATCTGAATTACTAATATTTAGATTTTCTGATTTATTAGGTTTTCTAAAATAAAATTTCATTATCAACCTGTAAGAAAGTTGTTTTTCTGTCTCTGGAAGAATTACTCAATAATAATACAAACTTCATAATAAAATAGAATTAATTATTCTAAATTCCAGTGAAAATTGATGAAGTGGAATTATAAATCCCAATTTTGATTATGATAACAATAGTTCCATGGAGAGATACTAAACATCCTTCATCCCATATTCTCTTACCTATTCGTGATACCATAGAGCCATAGGCAAAATTACATAGTGATCATAATAACAGCAATATCTTATATTACATAAAATTATGAAGCTTTGTCAGTGAAATCCATAGCAACAGAAAAAACCAAACCAAAATGTACATCCTTTCAGCCTTAGTTCTCAGTATTTCCTTCCACACTATCTACACTATGCCCTAAATGGTTGAACAGCAGAAGATGCTTTGTAGTGTTTCCAGGTTTACAAAGTCCCTCCATCTCTATCCTCACATTGGATCCTCATAAACACCCTGCAGGTTAGGTGCTTCAGGCATTATTCATCTCATTTTATGGAGAAGGAGCCTGAAGCTCAGAGAGGATATGTGACTTGCTAATGTCACACAGCTAGCAAATAATGGAGAAGAGATTCAAACCCAGGTCTCCTGTCTCCAAATCCAGTATTCTTTCCACTGCTCCATCTTGCCTAGTGCCCGGAAGTTGGAAAGGGAACATTATCCCCAAAAGTATCTCCCATATTGACAGTTCTGAAAATTATGTTTGCTTCTTTATTACTTAATATTATTTGGCTGCTTAAGACAGACATCAAAATAATTAAATTGTTCTTCAGAGTGATGTAAAGTGCTACAAGAATAAATTGGTTTTGAGTAAAACTATTTCACTATTATACATTAAAGAGCCCAAATAGCTTTTGAAATGAAAAATAGTTGATATTTATATACTGCGCTATATATTGTGTATATATGTATACATACATGTGTATATATATATATATATATATATATATATATATATATATATATATATATATATATATATATTATCCCATTGGATCCTCACAATAGCCCTGAGGTAGATTTGCTATTCAAATTAATATTCTCATTTTACAAATGACGAAGTGAGTTTCAGAGAGATTAAGTGATTTGCTTAGCTTCACACAGATAATGAGCTATGAATCCAGAATATAAACCTAGGTCTTAATTGACTATGTGCCCAGTGTTCTTTCCACTATTCCTAGCTGCTTTGTAATTTAAAGCAACAGGTCTATGAAAACCAGAAAAGCCTTCAACACCCAAAGGTGTGGAATTTAGGTACTAATAGGTTGTGGGCAATGGATTGGGGAAAGAAGTGTCTGGAGGTGCCCTGTGTCCCTAAAATGACATATTTATATAACTCTTGACTTCTCCTACTTGTGAGGCTGATTGTTAAGGAAAATCATGGTTTGGATAAAGACTGAAGCATCCCTTAGGAAAAGATAAAGCTTTTCAGCCTGCCTACTGCCTACTAAATAAAGTCCAAACTCCTTAGCACAATCTGTCCTTCACCTAACTTTTTGTATTTGTACTAATGTGTTGTCCTTCATCTACTCTGTGCCCTAGTGAAAACAGGCTATTTGCTGCCTCTGAAAATTCCCACTACTTCCTTGCCCCCATTCCAAACTCATGATATTTCTTATACTTTGAGTATCTTCTTTCCATCTCTATCCTTTGAAATTATAGTCGTTCTTGAAGTTCAAGCTAAAAAAGTGACCCCCATGTTGTCTTTTCTGTGGCTTCTCCCCATCATTGTTTTCTTTCAACAATGAACTCTCATAGAACCTTGCTTGAACCTCTTATATACACATGTATCATGTTCTATTTTCATACTGTAATTAAGTATGTATATATCTTATTGCTGGGTTTTATTCTAGTCTGTATCTCCTGGAAAACAAGTGCAGACCAACACACCTGGCAAGGAGTATATTTATAATCATATAAACCAACTAGTCCCATACTCAGTTTACGGATGAAGCAACTGAGTTTTGTAGAGGAACAGTGATTTGTCTGAGGGGACAAGTAGTATAAAAGCTAGAATTTGAACCCAGAGTCTCTACTCTAAAAAATAATTTGCTTTTTGCTATACAAGCCTGCCTTCTAGCTGTTAGTATTTCATATATTTACACTTTTACTTTGTGATTAAATATCAATAGTTATAATAATTATATTATGTTATTATAATCACATATTTCATTTAGTTAAATATATTTAATAATATAAGAGAATAATCATATTATATTATATAATCATAAATAATTACTTATTAAATATTATGGTGACACTTCACTCAGTCATTCTTTGTGACATTAGATTTAACAATGAATATCTTCTATTGACATGGAAGACTTTATTTAATCCATCCTGTATAATAGGAATTTACCAATGGGTTCTAGAATTGATGGGCCAACTGCATGTTATAAATGGGGGAGATTCTCCCTTATACACAGCTGTGATTCAGTGAGTCATGTAGATGGGATTATGGAAGTGACTTGCTGTTTATGAATAGGGTCAATTTCCTTCAATTGCAGACTGACTCCGTCAGTGGTAGAATGGCAAAATAAGTAAAATACTGTCATACCTTTCCAAGAAGAACTGAGAAACAACTTTAGACCCTTGCAAGAAGTCACATGATAAGGAGTTCTAATCTGATTTGAACAGAATGCTTAGTGTATAATGCTGGTCTTGGAGTCAGGAAGACCTGAGTTCAAATCTAGTCTCAGATACTTACCACCTGTGTGATCCTGGGTAACTTCTGTTTGCATCAGTTTCCTCATCTGTAAAATGAGCTGGAGAAGGAAATGGCAAACCACTCTAGTATCTTTGCCAAGGAAACCCTATGGACAGTATTGGTATGCTAAGGTCCACAGGGTCACAAAGAGTTGCACCTGATTGAATGGCAGCAATAGGTAGGTGGGACTGCAGACAGGTCTGCTAAGGTCTTTATTCCTCTTCACTTCTGGTTGACCATAATAAAGGAGCAACTTCTTGACCCTGTTCCAGGTGTGTTCTCTGTTCTGGATCTGTTTCCAAAGGATACAAGAACAAGGAGAATAATTACTTTTCAGCTTTTCTACGTACAGATGACCGGTAAACCAGCAGTATTTTCCTTCTTTTTCTCTATTTTCTTCTCTCTCTCTTTCTCCTAGGAGTTGAGAAGTCCTCATGGCCTCATGCCCATGTGGGCCCTGCAGTGTCTAGGATAGATATCAATTGTTTTTGTTTTTAAATTGTATTTTTATTTTTGGTTCCATATACTTTCCCTTCCTCCACCCCTCCCACACTCATTGAGAAGACAAAAAATACAGTGTGCATCATATATATGTAAATGTTTACATGTGCATAGTCATAAAAACCACATTTGCAAGTTAATCATATTACAAATTTTTAAAAAGCAAGAAAATAAAGGAAAAATACACCTAACTCCATAAAAATCTGCACTCTGAGTCCATTAGTTCTCTATCTGGAAGTGGATAGAATTTTATATCACGAGTTCTTTGGAATTGTAATGGATCACTTACTGTACGTATCAGTTATTAAGCCACTGTTGTTCTTTTCCCCATAGTCATTTGGATCTTGTGTTCTTTGGGTTAATGTGAAGGGTTCCATTTTCTTTATATATCTATCAGGGTAACTCATGAGTAGGGGCAGGGGCCATCCAACCTCCAGTGCTAGACAATGACTCAATAGAACTGCATAGTCAGAACCCAACCACTCAGACCAATGGCATCATGTTCAAGTCCTCATGCTTTGCCTTGGCTAGGAGCTATTCACAAAGGTTGTTTAGAGCCACAGCCCAGCTTTCTGTGTATGTGTGTGTGTGTGTCTATGTGTATGAGCGTGTGTGTGTCTGTGTATGTATATGTGTGTGTCTGTGTGTGTATGTCTGTGTGTCTGTGCGTGTGAGTGTATGTCTGTGTGTGTGAGTGTGTGTGTGTGTATTTAATAAAAGGAAAAGGCTTGCTTTGAGGTTCCTTCAGTCGTCAGTGTTATAAAAATACCAGACTTTACTTTCTCTTCGATTCAACCTGTCTTCTCCACAAATTTGAGTTAAGGGGAAACAGTCTTCCTCCTCCTTCCCCCATCTTCATCCCTTTTCTGCACAGTTCTGTAACTAGTACAAATGGCTTGGGTTGGCTGATCAATACTTATGCTTAAATAGCATAAGCACAAAATAGGAAAATTGAACTGCTTAGTGCTGGCTGAAGAATCTAGGAACACAGGAAGGAGAGGGATTGATTAGCAATGAGGAAAAACCTTTACTCCTTCAAAGAGGCAGGAAAAGAGAGAGAGAAAGACTACCTCTTCTTCTGGCTTGTACCTGGGACAGAAATACATGTCTGGTAGCTTCTAGAAATCATGATCTGAATCCTTCCAGGTCTTTACTCCTGGTGATCATTCTGTATTATACTAGATGGGCTCATTCTGCCCCTCTAATAGCTCCACATGGCCTCTCTGCTTGTTGGTTTAACTACTTTGCAGCTTCTTGTTGAAGGTAGTTGAGATGGCCCCTGCTGCCACATGGCCACACAAGCCATTGAACATCTAGTTCAATGTCATGGTTAACTGGGAACTTTGGGTAGTTTGTCCCAGGTCAAGTGCAAGGAAGCCAAAAGACAGGGAATGTTGGATATCCTGTCTCACTGCCTATAATAGACAGGTCTCTGACCCTTAAGCAAGGTTTATGTAGCCATGTTTCTGTGGGTATGACAAAAGACGGCAAGAATTACATTTAGGAGTCATTTTGGATAGATTTGTCTGTTTTTGTTGGCCTAAAATTTTCCCTTGGTAGTTTATAATTTATGTGCTTGAGAGTTCTCTGTAAATTCTCATTTTCTCTCTTTTTCTCTCTGTCTCTTTCTCTTTCCTCATCTTTATTTTGTGGGGTTTAATTTCCAGGTGTTCTAATATCCATTTCCTAGATCCGGAGAATTCTGGCTTCCAACAGATTTGAGATACAGATAGACTTTATAGGAGTGATAATGGTGAGTAGGGTCTTGTCATTTTTATTCAGGATCTATAATGTCATCTTTGGCTACAATCACCAAAATGGAACCATCACAGAACAATAGTTCAGTGATATGGTGACATACTTTTCTTTGGAAGTATGGGTTTTAGCACAGTTTTCTTTTCTTTTCTTTTTTTTTAATTTTATCCAGTAACTACTTACTAAACTTATCATTTAGTTAATATTAATGGTTATAATATAATAAAATTTTCTCATCTCCAATGACTTCTTGGGAAAATTAAGGGCACCTCAACTAATTCCTATTTCTCTACCTTAGCTTAGTAAAGAAAGCATATTACCCAGGTGAGGAACTCAAATTTTGAAATGCAAATGTCAGTTAGGTTTCTATGGGGAACCAGGGAGACTTTCAAATCATCTTG
Source organism: Notamacropus eugenii (assembly GCF_028372415.1). Taxonomy (NCBI): domain Eukaryota; kingdom Metazoa; phylum Chordata; class Mammalia; order Diprotodontia; family Macropodidae; genus Notamacropus; species Notamacropus eugenii. The sequence continues at coordinate 215,477,000 of NC_092873.1, read as the reverse complement.
GTCAGGAAAATGCTCTTGGTTTTTTCCAGTGTATCTGGAAAGATATAGATGTAAACAATATCTGTATGGTTATCTCTTTGAGTCATTCTGCCTCATCCCAGTAGGAATACAATCTTCACCAGTTTTTAAAAAATTTTGGCGGATTTTCATAAGTGCACCCCTATTTGACCCTCTTCTCAATTGAATCACATGCATGAAAGACTTCTTCCTTTTAAAAAAAATCTTAGAAATTTCTATGGCTATTCTGTAAACAGGTATCATAAGAGGGTGAGGTGTCAAAAATTAGTGTATAGCCCAATCCCCTACCCCCCACCCCATACCTAGATAGTGCAGTGGAGACTGTAGAAGGGATCCAATAAATATGACTTCTTTCTGGACATTTGGATTGCCCAAGTGACAAGGCTTTTACTCTCTGAAGCCCCTCTCAGATCTTCCCTCATAACATAATCCATTAGAGAGTACTCGAGCTTTCCCGAATCTCTACAGTTTTGACAGCTTCTCATAAGCTCATCTCCAAATAATAATCCCTTTTTATAATCAATCTCCTCTAGAAAACTATAAGTTCTATGAAGTCATTTGAATCATATTCATGAAAGAATTTTGTTGTCCTTTTCATGAAAATGTCTAAAGAATTTCAACAGATAATCTAGAAAGAAAATGAATTTGAAGCCCTAAATATGAGGCTTTTATTTCAGGTAAGAGTTTGGAAAATAATTCACAGTAATTCATTGTTAACATCACCCCATGGACTCACTGCTATTTCCATGACTTTTCTACCCTCAGTTTATTACCCCTTCCACTTATTCTATCTCCTTCAACCTGGCCTTCATTAAGAAACCAGGGGCTTAGTGGCTGATAAGAAGGATATTAATGTCCTTCAGTGTTGTGGAGAGAAGCCTATAGCAGTGTTGCTGGTAGTACTTTGCCCTTGTATAAATAACAGATTCCCTGACTCAGGGAATAAAAAGGTTATTGGCTTTCTTCTGAGGTTTGTGTTTCATTGCTGGTCATGAGGTTCAAGAAATGTCTGGCCAGATGCGTTTTGTAATTCTGTATAACATATTTCATTGCTTCATGGCATGCAAACTTTTAATTAATATGCAGAACAATTCTGAAATTAGTATAGCACATGTGAAACTTGTTCAAATATTTCTCATATTCTCTGTCCCATTTGCTAATGGTTTAAGGAATAATCACAATAATGAATGGCAGGTCATTAATGAGGCAGCTAGGTGACACGGTGACAGAGCACTTGGCATAGAGTCGGGAAGACCTCAATTCAAATCTGGCCTTAAATTAGCTTTGTGACCCTGGGCAAGTTGCTTAACTTCTGTTTGCCTCAGTTTCCTCAACTGTAAAAATGGGGATAATAATGGCATCTACCTCTCAGGATTGTTGTGAGGATCAAATAATTTATATTTGTAAAGCATTTACCACAGTACTTAGAACATATGAGGTGCTATGTAAATGCTAATTCCTTTCCCCTTCCCCTAATATTAAGTGTCCATGGGACATCCATTCATTCATTTATGGACATTCTGATCTGGCTTCTCCATCAGTGGAATGGTTTTGAGAGATGCTTTTTTTCAATTTGTCTGTAGTGATGCTAAGATTATAGATAGAAATAGGTAGATTGATTTTTTATTTTAGAGATATGGATCTATTTATAATCTACAGATTGCCTATTAATATGGAATGTGTAGATTATCTGTAAACAGATAATCTATAAATAGATCTTTATCTCCCTATATAAATAAATCTATTTATATCTATCTATGTGGTATCCCAATTTAAACCATTAAAGCTTAAACTAACTTTTGGGGCACTTTGTATTTATTACATATAAGAGGTTAACTTGAAATGACTTCTGAAAACCCAGTGCTATTGCATAATGCCTTAACTATAAAAGGAAAAGAAGAATCAGAAAGAAGATGGCCCCAAGAAAATAAGAGAGGAGAGCCTTTTCCAGAAGACAGCATAGAGCTGAATATACATTGGCTGCTCTGAGAATCAAGTACAAGCATAACTCAGAGATATTGTATGTTCAGTTCTAGACCACCATAATAAAGTGAATATCACAATAAATGAGTGACATGACTTTTTCAGTTTCCCAGTGCATATAAAATTAGGTTTATACCATACTGTAGTCTATTAAATGTGCAATAGTATTATGTCTAAAAAACAATGGATATACTGAAATTTAAAAATATTGAATTGCTAAAAACGCTAACCATTATCTAGATTAATTCAGTGAGTCAGAATCTTATTGCGGATAGAGCATCTTGCCTCAGTGTTGATGGCTGTTGACTGATCAGGGTGGTGGTTGCTGAAGGCTGGGGTGGCTGTGACAATTTCTTCAAATAAGACAATGGATTTTGCCATATCAATTGACTCTTTCTTTCATAAAAGATTTCTCTGTAGTATGCAATACTGTTTGATAGCATGTTACTCACAGCAGAAGTTCTTTCAAAGTTGGAGTCAGTCCTCTCAAACCCTGACACTGTTTTCTCAACTAAGTGTATGTGGTATTCTTAAGTATTTGTGTGTCTCAGGGCATAGGGAAATCCAAGAAGAAGGAGAGAGATGGGAATGGCAGGTCAGTGGAGCAGTCAGAATACACATTTTTCAATTAAGTTTACTGTTTTATATGGGCTTTGTTCATGGTGCCCCAAAGCAATTATAGTAGTACATCATACAGCACTGATCACAGATCATCATAACAGATGTAATGATGACAAAGTTTGAAAAATAGTGAGAATCACCAAAATGGGACATAGAGACATGATGTGAGCACATGAACTATTGGGAAAATGGTGCCAACAGACTTTCTCAATCACACAGTGACCACAAATCTTCAATTTGTAAAAAAAAAAAAAAAAAAAAAAGTGAGGAGAAGCTCAGGCAGAGAGGACCAAAGAGAATGATTTTGTTTAAGTTCAGAAATGACATAATATACTTTTTACACTTTTAATTTTCATTATTATTTTATTGCTATTCAATCATTTCAGTTATGTCCAACACTTTATAAACTTATTTGGGGTTTTCTTGGCAAAGATACTAGAGTGGTTTGCCATTTTCTTGTCCAGCACATTTTACGGATGAGGAAACTGAGGTGAGGTTAAGTGACTTAACAAAGATCACATAGCTAGTCTGAGGTCATATTTGAACCGAAGAAGATGAATCTTCCTGATTCCAGGATTGGCTTTCTATCCACTGTGCCACTCAACTGCACGTTTTATCTATCTCTCTATGTATTATTGTTAGTAATTATAATAGTTATGAATTATTAGTAATTAAATCATTAATAATAACATTACAATTATAACAATAATTATTTTTTTTATTAATTTTTTTATTTTTTTTAATGTTTAACAATCACTGCCATACAATTGCGATTTTATCCCTCCCCACCCACCCCCCACTACCTCCCTCCCTCCCCACGACTGCATACAATTCTGTATAGATTCTACATAAACTTTCCTATTGAGTATATTTTCACTATCGTCATGCTGTGTAGTCAGACTAAGATAAATGAAAGAATCCGTATAACAAATCAGAACATGATACACAAACAGATACACATACACAAACATGATCTGCTACATTATGTGAGTGACTTCCATATTTCTCTCTCTGAGTGTGGAAGGCTTTTTGCCTTGAGGTCCACCATTGGGATTTTTTTTTTTTCAGAAGTTCTTGTGTATAACAATAATTATTCAAAATTAGCTTTAAGTTTCGAAAAAAGTATTTTTCTTAAGTTATCTCATTAATTGTTTTTTGAGGTGTTCATTATTATTCTGATCTATAGTTCATATTCCATGATGGATATGAGTGCCATTTTGAAGGGTATCTTTCTAAATTCCTTTGACTTATGAAATTCACCATCAGTGTCTATATCTGGTTCATTTTTGTCTCTAAAAATTTTGGTTTCTGCTCCTTTGAAAACACATAGGCTAAGCAGACATTAAGTTAAACATATGTGATAAAATTTTATTTTATTTTTTAAAACAATAAAAAAATGGAGAATGGGTTTATATTTGAAACTTTTAACAAGAAAATCTCTTCTCCTTTCCAGAAAGGCATTAGGCAATCCTCTCTTTAAGTGGGTGCCACTTTCCCTCCTGTATCCATACAGCCACATGGCTCAAACTACTAGTGAAGAAATAGGACTGGGTTTTTCCTTGGTGCATGTGGTCTCATGCTGTGCTAATTTTTCTAGAAGTACACAGGATACATTTTAAGGTCTGACTGCTTCCCAGTATGACCCTGTTGCCATTTCAAGGTCTCCAGTTGGTGCCTGCTCCACATGGGGCATGGAGTTCCCTGTAAGGATGCTTATCTTTCTAGGACCCATATGCAACTTTTTATTTCCATGCTTCTTCCTTGTCTGGGCATTACTTCACATCTGGAATTGGAACCCTTTTGTGCCCCAAGAAGAGAGGAAAAGTTGTTTCCCTGCCTGATAAGGCTGTATTGAAGTTAATTAGTTTTTGCTTTTACCACTAGGAAAAAATATTTCCTTTCTATAAAATATTGAGACTGTGAAGTGTTATATTCCCATGCTTTGTTCAGATTTATTCTATACCTAAACATGTAATAATAATCCCCTATGCTAGAAATAAAGACAAAATTTAGACAAGAAATCAAGCAGTGCCTGTAAGTAGCAATTTTAATCATTAAAGGAAGACTCTGATGCATCCACAAAATCCTCTATCCATCTGCTGACTGAAATTCCACTTATCTTTTTCACTTAAGGCTTTACTATTGATTAAAATGCAGCTGGAAAGGGGAACATTTTAAGTTATTCTTAGTCATGAATATTTCTGTATGAATGAAAAGCCTAAGATTGGATTCTCGGGGAAGGTAGGGTAAAGACTAACTGATAGAGAGAGAGGCCTGGATCAGTGTGGGAGGAAAAAGCAAAAGGCAACCAAATAAAGGAAAGAGATAGGAATGGGGAGATAAAATTTTATTTCCCTGTTTTACCTAGAGTCAGCCCTAATCTTGATTTCTAATCCTGTGTTAGTAAATCAACACTATCTTCAAATTAGTTACTCCCAGAAACTTGTCCTTGGTTTTGTGGTCTACAGAATTTTTTTCAATGGCTTTTATGGAATCATAGATGGAATTCTTAACAAATTTGTAGAAAACATGAATCTGGGAGGAGCAGTTAATATGGATGATCGTATTCAAAAGGACATGGCCAGATCTGTGCGTTAGGAGTATACATTTGATAAGTGTGGGGATTGGAGAGAGGAGAGACTGGGCAATCATCCAGATGAAAGATGAGGAAGGCCTAAACAATCAATCGATCAACATTTATTAAGTGTCTACTATGTACTAGTCATTGCATTACACAATGAGAATACAAAAAGATACAAAAGACTGTCCTTCCACTCGCAATATTTGCAATCGAATGAACTGTGGTTGTGGTTTTATGGATCAGGGATATTGTGGAAGAACTGAGAATATTTGTAACTGATTTCATGTGAGGTGAAGGAATGGGAAGAGACAAGGTACATGGGTGAGGAAACTGCAGCCCTGAGGTCATGTATAGCCTTTAAGTCCTCAAGGGTGGTCCTTTGACTGAATCCAAACTTCACAGAACAAATTCCCTTAATTAAATGATTTCTTCTGTAAAATTTGGATTCAGTCAAAGTCACATGTGTCCTCGAGGTTGCAGGCTCCCTACCCCTGGGGGTATGATTCCAAGGTTTTAAACTTTGCTGACAGGAAGAACAGTTATACCATTAGCAGAAATAGTGAATAGTAGTTGGTTTGGGGGGAAAGAATAGGGTTGTTTTGATATGTTGAATTTGAGATGCCTCCTACACATCTGCTTGGAGATATGCAATAAATAGTTGGTTATGTGGGTTCAGGAGACACACACACACACACACACAGAGACAGAGACAAGAGACAGAGAGAGACAGAGAGAGAGAGACAGAGACAGAGAGAGACAGAGAGAGAGACAGAGACAGAGACACAGAGACACAGAGACACAGAGAGAGAGAGAGACACAGAGAGAGAGAGACAGAGAAAGAGGGAGAGAGAGAACAGATAGGTAATTTGGAGTCATCTTCCTGGACAGGATAATTGATTCTTGAATGGTAGTGAGATCACCAAGAGAAAAAACAGAAAAGTACTCAGGCTGGAGCCCTGGGGCATGCCAGTGCTAGAAAGAGCATAATGATTCAACAAAGGAGACTAAGTACCACTTAGGTAGGTAGAAGGAGAATCTTGAGAGAGCAGTAGCATGAAAATCTAGGAAAAAGGGACTGTCTAAAAGGGAAAGAGCTTGATGGAGTCAAATGATTCAGTATGGTCCATGAGGGATAAGGACTGAAAAGACCATAGGGTATAGCAATTAAGAGATCACTGATCACCTTGGAGAGAACAGTTTCAGTTGAGCGATTAAGTTGAAATCTAGATTGCAGGGATATGAGAAATAATTAGAAGGTGAGAAAGTAGATGCAAAAAGTGTTGATAGGATTTGCTAGGAGTTTCATGTAAGAATTCCCTTCATAAAAGATGAAATTTATAGTAAAGTCCTAGGGAATAGCCGAAAGCACACAGATATTAGGTTACTTGCCCAGTAGTAAATGTCAGAGGTGGGATTTAAACCCATGTCTTTCTGACTCCAAGCCCTACACACTTTAGTTACTTCTTCATACACATATGGTGGTCAACAAATATTTATGATTGACTATTAATTCCAGTAGAATTCAAACTCTTTGCGGGAAGAGACAATTTTTCTTTGTGTTCCCAGAACCTAGCATGGTACTGTTGAATTCAGCTGAATGGACTGAAGAGTGTATTGACATTTCAATTAGTTTCAAATGCCTTTTGTGATGTTTTCCTGTACTTGCACATGGCAGGTTGACCTGTTTCAAGGCCTGTTTGCACAAATGGGCTGTAATGGATCTGGTAGATGCATTTTGAAGACTGGGAAATGCTTACTTTGTAACCATTCCTCCTCTTATTAGAAATCCTATTAACGATCCTTGGAGTGGAGAGAAGATGGGGGTTTACCAGGAAGAAAATCTGGTTGCCATGGTGATCATGTGGCACATTTTACCCTGGACTGAGAATACCAGGTGGTTTCCAAACAACAATACAGCATCTGAACTTATATAATGAGAATAAAAATGCTTTCAACAATATGCAGAAAACAAATACCTTTTCAGAGTCACCAGTGCACAAATTCCTCAAATATATTTTTGGGACTCGTAAACGTTACTGTATATGAACCTATGTATCTGGACAGAACATCATCACCTTAACTAACCAAACAGAAACTATAATGATTAATATTTTATATTGACATTAATATACCTTTCTTAGCAGGCCCTAGATTAAGGGTGACATGTTTGGTAGATCAGATTTACCTCCTGCCGCCACAACCCCCCCACTATTTCAACAAATTTGGCAAGACCTCTTTACGGAAAAAAATCCGTTAATTAAAGAAATTAAAGAATAAAATGGCTTGAAAGACAGGAAGAGATTGGATAAACCTCTGAACCAACCATTCCAATACTTTTCTGTTTTTTCTAATTCAATTCTCCAGGTGTATGGATGGTCCTTCTTGGTCTCAGTATCATCCTCCTTCTTCATTTTATTAACAGATTCACTTCCTTCTTCAGTGTCTTCCTCTTCCTCTATGATCCCTTCCACCATGGTTTTAGAGACTTCAGGACTCAAAGTCTCTTCACATTTTTTAACTTGTCCAACCACTGAAACTTGAGCAGATCCCAGATTCCATATCTGGACACTCTTTACACTTTGTTCTATGACATTTTCCAGTGACTTTTATGAGGGAGACCTCATAAACAATTTTGCATGTTGTTTAGAGCATCCATTGCTGAGCCTTCAACAATATCAATCATGTAGACACCCAGCAAACTTGGCACCAAGTTGAATGATGCTGCATAGAACTGCAATGGCACTTCCCATGCTGTGGCTGATCAATGTGCTAGGAGGAGGAAGATCTCCATACATAACATCAACTATATTCAATAACCAAAAGAATGGAAAAATAGAAGACAAAAATGTAGAATATCTCACTGGAAGAACAACTGACCTAGAAAATAGATCCAGGAGAGATAATTTAAAAATTATTGGACTACCAAAAAGCAATGATCAAAAAAAGAGCCTAGACATCATCTTTCAAGAAATTATTGAGAAAAACTACCCTGACATTCTAGAACCAGAAAGTAAAATAGAAATTGAAAGAATCCACTGATTACCTCCTGAAAGAAATCTCAAAATGAAAACTGCCAGGAATATTATAGTCAAATTCCAGAGTCCCCAGGTCAAGGAGAAAATATTGCCCACAGTCAGAAAGAAACAATTCAAGTATCATGGAGCCACAACAAGGATAACACAAGAGTTAGCAGCTTCTACACTAAAGTATCAAAGGACTTGGAATATGATATTCTGGAGGGCAAAAAAACTAAGCTCAAAACCAAGAATCACCTACCCAGCAAAACGGAGTGTAATTCTTCAGGGGAAAAAAATAGACATTCAATGAGATAGAGAACTTTTGAGTGTTTTTGATAAAAAGACCAGAGCTGAAAAGAAAAATTTAAATACAAGACTCAAGAGAAACATAAAAAGGTAAACAGGAAAGAGAAATTATATGGGATTTAATAAGTTTAAACTGTTTACATTTCTACATGGGAAGATGAAATTTGTAACTCATAAGACCTTTCTTATTATTAGGGTAGTTAGAAGCATATATAGACAGAGAACACAGGTGTAAGTTGAATATGAAGGGATGATACCTAAAAAATAAAATTAAGTGGTGAGAGAGGAATGTACTGGGAGAAAGAAAAAGGGAGAGGTAGAATGGGGGTAAATTTCTTCACATGAAAGAGGCAAGAAAAGGCTTTTGCAGTAGAGGGGGAAAAGTGGGGAGGTAAGGGGGAGTGAGTGAACTTTACTCTCATCAGAATTGACTTGAAGAGGGAATAACACACTCAGTTGGGTATAGAAATCTGTTTTACTTACCCTACAGGAAAAGTAGGAGGGCAAGGGGATAAGAGAAGGGTGTGTGAGTGGGGTTGGTAGAAGGGAGGGAAGACTGGGGGATGGAGTAGTCTGAAGCAAAACAGAGGGACAGGGTGAAAGGAGAAAAAGAAAAGAATGAATTGTGTGTGTATGTGTGTGTGTGTGTGTGTGTGTGTGTGTGTGTGTGTGTGTATGTGTAGAAATAGGATATAGGAGAATACAGTTAGTAATAACAGCTGTGAAAAAGTTTTTGAAGCAAGTTTCTCTGATAAAGGTCTCATTTCTCAAACATATAGAGAATGGAGTCAAATTTATAAAAATAAGAGCAATTCCCCAATTGATAATTGATCAAAAGATGTGATTAGTGTTCAGATGAAGTAATCAAAGTTATCTACAGCCACATGAAAAAAATGCCTTTTGCTATTGATTGGAGAAATGCAAATTAAAACAATTCTGAGGTACTATCTCATACCTGTTAGGGTGACTAATAGGACAGAAAAGGTAAATGAAAAATGTTGGAGGGAACATGGGAAAATGGGACTTAAATGAACTGTTGGTGGAGTTGTGAATTGATTCAACAATTCTGTAGAGCAATTTGGAATTATGCCTAAAAGGCTATTAAAATCATGCATGTCCTTTGACTTGGCAATACTACTACTAGGTCTGTATCTCCAAAGAGGTAGAAAACAAAAAGGAAAAGGACCTATATGTACAAAAATTTTTATAGCAACTCTTTTCTGGGTATAAAGAATTAGAAGTTGAGGAGGATGCCCATCAATTGGGGGATGGCTGAACAAGTTATGATATGTGTTTACAAAGGAATTCTATTTTACTATAAGAAATGATGAGCAACATGCTCTCAGAAAAACCTAGAAAGATGCAAGTCTTTCTTTAAGCTGTTGCAAAGTGAAATGTATTGTGTACAAAGTAGCAGTAATATTATAAGATGATCAGCCATGAATGACTTAACTGTTCTCAGGACTACAATGATCCAAGACAACTCTGAAGGACTTATGATGAGGAATGCTATCCATCCCCAGAGAGAGAACTATTGATGTCTGAGTATAGATAGAAGCATGCTTTTTTACTTAATTTTTCTTGGGTTTTTTTCTTGTCTATGTTTATTTGTTTGTTTGTTTTTTTACAACATGACTATTATGGATGTGTTTTACACCACTATATATGTATAACCTAAATGGAATTGCTTGCCTTCTCAGGGGGCATGGGGTGGGGAGGAAAGAAAGGAGAGAATTTGTAACTCAGAGTTTTGAATTGTTTTTGTATATGGCTGGGGAAAAATAAAATACTAAGTAAAAGCTTAAGACCCTCCATTATTCTGAGAAAGGGCCCATTGACTTCACCAGACAATCAAAGGGATTCATAACACAGAAAACATTAAAAATCCTCAGCATAAATGATAGTGCTAGCCATTCTGTGATTTCACAAGTATTGTGTTTCAAATATATAAGATGTCATGTTGTTGGAGGTCCATTTTGACATATAGAATTCAGAAACAACTCCAACAAACATTTTTAGTCTGTGCAAGGCATTTTGCTAGTCCCTGGTGCTACAAAGATAGCCAGAGGTGGAATTTGCATCTAAGTCCTCTGAACCAATGAATTTTCCACTTCACTAATCCATGCTTTCAAGAAAATTACATTCTAGAAAGCAGCCCTAGAGAGGTAGAGGAGTTAGGTAGAATGTGATTTAGGCAAAGAGAGGGGTTTAAGCAAAGTGCTGTGATTAAATGCTTACTGTGTGACAAGCACTATGTTAAGCATTGGGTATACAAAGAATGGTAAAAGATAGTCCCTGCCCATGAGGAGCTCATAATCCAGGGAGGAAGAGATCACTGTTGGCTGGTTAATATGTAATGTTTTGAGTAGGATAGGGCACCCAAATTGGAAGTTGAAGGGAGAGGATTTTTAATGAGTTATGGAGGCATAACCTGAGTAAGTGCATGGAAGTAGGAAGTGATAAAATTAAGTCAGAGTAAGACTAATTGTGCATTTTGGTTGGCTAATAGAGTATAGGAAAGGGAACAGAGGGAAATAAGGCTAGAAAGGTAGATTGAAGACTGATATAGACTTCTTTAAATGCCAGGCTGAGAAGTCTGTATTGCATTAATGGGCAGCCACTAAAGATTTTGTACAAGAGAACATCATGGCCAGACCTAAGCAAAAGGAATATTATTTTAGCTGCTGTTGAGAATTGCCTTGTATATAGTATATGCTTTTTAAATGTTTGAATTGTCTCCTCATGTTTCAGTGTTCTCTTCCCATAAAAATTACTTTGTGTTTCATTATCTATGTACATGTTTTATCTATATAGCAGACAGTAAGCTTTTTGAAGGTAGGGGCAGTTTTGTTTTTGTCTTTGCATCCCCAGTGCCTTATAGATAATAGGCATTTCATTAGTTTTTCTTCAGTTACCTTGAATTGACTTGAATAATGAATGATGAATTGGAGAAGGGAGAAACTGGAGGCAGAGAGACCAGGAGGGAGGCTATTAGGAGGGGAGTTCAAGCAACAGGTGATGAAATCCTTAACTCAACTGAAGAAGTGAATGGATGCAAGAGATATTGCTAAGGCAGAATCAATAACTTTTGGCAATTGATTGGATGTGGTGATAAAGGAAAATAATTATTTAATGCTGCTTATTAGACGTTTAATTATCAGATTGTGAGCTCTGCAAAGGTAGGGGCTGTAATTTGACATTCTTTGTATCTCCACTGCTTGGCACATAGTAGGCATTTAATAAATGCTTATTGACTAAATGATCTTACATAGTCATAGCACCATGGGAAAGAGATATCTTGGTTTCAAAAGTGTGTTGTGGGTTAAATGTATTTATGTGTACATATACATGGAGCAGCTAGATGGAGCAGTGGATAGAGTGCCAGGCCTGGAATCAGAAAGACCTCAGTTTAAATCTGGTCTCAAATACTTACTAGCTATGTGACCCTTGGAAAGTCAATCAACCCTGTTTGCCTTAACTTCCTCATCTGTGACATGAGCTGGAGAAGAAAATGGCAAAACATTCAAAATCTTTGCCAAGAAAACCCCAAATGGGGTTATAAAGAGTTAGACATGACTGAAACAACTGAACAACAGCACATATGACATGTATGTGTGTGTGTGCATGTGTGCATACGCTATCTATTTAAGAGCAGAACTGATTACCATTGCCGTGTTAGCAATGAAAAAGAAAGAGAGGGTTTACTATTTTCCTTTCAAAATTTTAAGTTCAGTTTCTCCTCTTAAGGTTCCAAATTCCAGCCTAGGAGCTGACCAGGGGCTTTCTTTGGAGCCTGTCACTGCCAGGATGATTTCTTTCTTAATCAAGAGTCCTTGCTGCCCAAATCTTGAGGATTCTCTTCCTTATAAACTCCCATATTTGTTCGATTTATGCTGATTCAGTTTATAGGGCCTTGATTTGACCTCCCAACTCATTTGTATCAACAAAAGAGACTAAGCACTAAGCCACTTGGCTGGCCTCTCCTAGAATAACATGTTTTCCCTAATACTTCTCTCTTCACATCCTTCTTGGATGTGGTGATTAGCCTTGTGCAGCTCCAGTCTTTCCCCCTTGCCCTTATGTTCCCATTGTTGCTACTGCTTTTCTTACTTCCATTCTATTTTGTCTGTGCTCAAAGTTCCATTTTCCTTTCTCTTCCTCTGACTTCCATTTCATTTGTCTTTTGTACAAACCCTAGTTCCTTCTATTCCCAGAATTCTCAAACTTTTAGTGCTTGGGATCCTTTCATACTGTGTGTGTGTGTGTGTGTGTGTGTGTGTGTGTGTGTGTGTGTGGAGAGGCTGTTTTCTGGGCAGGTCCCTTGTGGGGAGGTACCTTCTGAGCCAGTCTCTTCTTGGCTGGGGCCTTCCAGCCAGGGGCTGCCTTCTGGCCCTCAGCCTTCTTTGAGGGAATCTTCTTGGTGAAGACCTTTGCAGCAAGTGCCTTCTGGGCAGCTCCCTTCTTAGGAGACCTATTCTGAGTTGATGCCTTTGAAAAATGTGAAATGCTTCACAAATTTGCATGTCATCCTTGAGCAGGGACCACGCTAATCTTCTCTGTATCATTCCCATTGTTTTTTATTGCATGTGTTGCCGAAGCAAGCACACATCCTTTTATACTCTTAAAAATTATTGGGTATCATCCAAAGAGTTTTTGTTTATTTGAGTTATTTTTATTTACTGTATTAAAACTAAAGATATTTTGACATTATTATGAAAATCATTTTGACTTTGTGAACCCCCTTAAAGGATCTTGGGAACCCCCAGGAGTCACTAGGCCATACTTTGAGAATCATCCTTCTATACTTCAGTTTCTGAGATAAAGGGTTGGATGCTGAACCTCCTCAATTCAATTCACATAAAAAATGTATTAAGAACCAACATAGTCTGTTGAAATTTGCAGGGTGACTATAACTCTGAAGGGAACCCTCATGAGAACTTCACTAGTATAAGGTAGATGCCCTCCAAAGAGTTGGCCAAGTAAATTCCCATTATGCCTGGGTTCAAGTAGATTTTAGATCATAGATTGGAAGCCATTGAGCCTAATTCCTTTGTTTTATGGATGAGGAACTGAGGCTTGGAGATGTTAAGCGACTTGCCCAGGATGACACAGGATGTAAGTGACAAAGGTAATTTTTGAACCCAACCTTCTGACTCCAAGACCAGTGTTCTTTCTACTGTACCATTGTTGCTTCTCCAATTCTTGGAAGTGGCAGATGCCTGTCTTCCTCTAAAAGTGTAAAAAAATACAGGCTGTCCCATAGGCCATTGAGAAAATGACTAATTGTCTTTTGGCAGTCAAGGATATAAAGAATACCTCCAATAACGTGATTGCAACGGAGCATTCCTCTAGCAAAATCATAGGACGTGAGGTCAAAAAGATACATTGGAATCACATTGTGGAGACCTTCAAATGTGCTAGTCAGTCAGTAAACATAAATATCTACTTTGTGCCAGGTACTATGCTAAGTGCTGGGTATACAAATAGGACAAAAGAAAGACAGCCCCCTCAAGAAGCTTATAATCTAATGGATGAAGACAGCACACAAAAAGAAATTGAAAATGTGGGTGGGGAAGAGACATGACAGAGCATAATGGATATGTTCAAAGGAGTGCAGCCAGGGGGGAAATGAAGAGATAGCTCGCCTGGTTGCCATCTTTAAATAGTCATTTTGGGAGGATTTCTCCACTTGGCCCTCCAATCAGAGAGGTCTTAGAAATAGAGGGTACTGAAGACATGACAGTAGGAAGGCTGATAAGATGCAGCAGGATAATCAGGTTCCTGGGAGTGTGATGAAATCCAAAGAAGTGCAGCTGGGTAGGAGATGAAGAAATATGCTTAACTGAAAATTTTGGATTTGATCCTAGAGGTGATGGGAATTCACTGAAGTTGTTTGAATAAAGGATGGCATAAGGTACTAGTGCTTTATGAAAAGTAATCTGATCATGGTGTTCAATATGGGCTGGGGAAGAGGGACTATAGGCAGGGGAATGAATTAGGAAGGAATTAAAAGTATTCCAAGTATGAGGTAATTTGAATGGTTGTAGTAAGAAGGGAAAAGGATACTCCAAAAGCAGAAGCAGGATATTCCAAAAGCAGGATCATGCTGGGGAACACATCACTATTTCTACAGATTCGTGATTGATAATAGGCAGAACTCAGTTCATATCTCAAGATACACCCACGTTGATCTCCATTGCCATCAAACATTGGGGCTGAAATGAAAAGTGTCTGTGATGGATATCACAAAGAGCAACTGGTATCCATGGTACCAGCCCCCTACTTTCTGAGTCCTAAAGGATGCTATGGATGTACTTTCTAGTGACGGACTTGGCTGATTCCTGCAATAAAATATGCTGATCACTGGCTGTTTCTTTTCATTTGTCACCTCAGCTGCAGATGGGTTTATGAGTTTTCAGCTATTTTAGAATCATTCTATGTATGCCACATCTCTGTCTGACAAAGCAAATGGGGGAGGCCCCAGGCAGACCAAAATAAACTGAGACAATCAGGGCTGCTAGAATCACATTATATAATTATAAACAGCTCTTCATTTTTTCAGGGTCCAATTAACCTGAACTCTCTCTCTCTCTCTCTTTCTCTCTCTCTCTCTCTACCTCATACTCTTCCCTCTCTTTTCTTTCTTGCCACCTGGATATTCTTAATTTTAATGCTAATGAGGATCTGTGCAAGAACACTGACTTTGTAGGAAACAGAGGACAGTAGAAAAAGGAGAAAGGATTGAAACTGAAATATATTAGTCAAGCTCAAGTTTTCAAGTAGGTGGTGATCCTAGTTCTATATCTATGCACTAAAATGGAGTTTGGACTACTCTGTGGACTTAGTTGTTCACTCTATTGAAAATAAAGCCAGGATGAAGATATTATCCTCTCATAGAAAATGATATTTAGGAGGCTAAAGCTGGACTGCCCTTTTTACATGCTTTTTCTCATACATTTCTTTATGTTTGGAATATCCTCTTTTTTTTCCCTTTGCCTGACAACTTTATAACCATCTTTCCTTTTTTGTAAACTTTTTTTATTTAATTAAATTTATTTATTTTCAGTTTTCAGCATTCACATACACAAAATTATGAATTTCAAATTTTTTCCACATTTCT
Source organism: Notamacropus eugenii (assembly GCF_028372415.1). Classification (NCBI taxonomy): domain Eukaryota; kingdom Metazoa; phylum Chordata; class Mammalia; order Diprotodontia; family Macropodidae; genus Notamacropus; species Notamacropus eugenii. The sequence goes on along the minus strand of NC_092873.1, from coordinate 215,461,354 downwards.
CCCCTCCCCCCATGCCAGGACAGCATATATTCTGATTACCCCTTCCTCCAATATGCCCTCTCTTCTACATCGACGCCCCCCATCACCTTCCTTTCTATTTCTCCTGTAGGGCAACATAGATTTCTATACCCCATTGCCTATATATCTTATTTCCCAGTTGCATGTAAAAATAATTTTTAACATTCATTTTTAAAGCTTAGAGTTCCACATTCTCTCCTCCCCCCCACTCTCATTGAGAAGTAAAGCAATTTGATATAGGTTATACATGTGTAATCATGTAAAACACTTCCATAACAGTCATGTTGTGAAAGACTAACTATATTTCCTGCTATCCTGTCCTGCCCTTTATTTATTCTATTTTCTCTTTTGATCTCTCTCTCTACAAAAGTGTTTGCTTCTGATTACCCCTTCCCTCAACTTGCCATCCCTTCTATTATCCCCCCTTGGGAATGAATAACATACACAACCAATTGGGTATGGAAGTCTATCTTACTCTACCCATCTTTCAAAAGGTCTGTTTAATAACTGCCTCTTCCATGTAGACTTCTCTGATTCCTCCTTGGTAATAACCTTTTCCCCCTTGTTTCTCATTTAGTACTTCACTTTACGTCTCTCTAAAGCAGTTAACTACACTACAAAACTATATATGATACCTGCATACCTTCTCATATTCCCTTTCTAGACTATAAGCATCATAAGGGCAGGGACTTGTTTTAAGATTGTTGGGGTGTAAGCTCGGTTCTCACGTGAATGGTCTCGGGTCAGGCTTTTGAAACCTCTGAGCTCTCACGAGGCCCCCAGGAAATAGCTGGGAATTGAGGAGTGAGACACGAGCTATCTCGTTTTTCCACCTCTTCTCAATGGAAACTTGCTGGGGAGAGCATCCCACCCTTGGGACTGGTCCGTGGTCTGAGCACACCTGTTGTTAATTGGCTAAGGGGCTGAGAGCATGCATGGTGTCCACGAGCAAACTATGCGGCTGGGAGAGCTTAAATGGGGACAGGAAAGCCTGAAGGTTCTTTTTCCCTTGCTCCTTGGGAGGGAGAAGGGGGCTCCCATGGGGAACACTAGCCCTGCATGCTGAGAGGGGGAGGGTTCCTCTCTCCTCTGGAAGGAGAAGGGGGCTCCACAGAGAGAACTAGCCCTGCATTCTGACATGTAGCTAAGATCCGGAATAAAGCCTACAACCCCTGTTTGACTCTGGAGGTCTCTTCTCTCATTACATTTATCTGGCTGGCCACCAAAGACCTGGAGATAGGTAAGATGACCTGGGCAGCCCACAGCAATTAGGCCAGAACATAAGACCACTTTAGTTCAGCCCTTCTAGAGCCTAGCATGATGCTCTGCATACAATATGTTTAGTCATTTTCTGTCATGTCCAACTCTTGGTGCCCCCTTTTGGGGTTTTCTTGGCAAAGATTCTAGGATGGTTTACCATTTCCTTCTGCAGTTCATTTTACATATGAGGAAACTGAGGCAAACAGGGTGAAGTGACTTGTCCAGAGTCACACAGCTAGTGATTGTCTGAGATTGGATTTGGACTCAAGTTTTCTTGACTCTAAATCCATCACTATCCACTGTGCTGCCAAGCTGTCTGCACACTATATGGAACTTACCAAATATTGATATATTATATAAGAACTTGGAATGAAAACTATACTGCCTGGATCATATGTCCCATTCCAACTCTGGAAGACTGACCCATAGTGGAGAAGGAATGGTGGAATCACCTTCATATCTCTATACACTAGAGATTTTGTATAGAGAAGTAAAATGTCAGCCAATGTGTACCTGTCACTCTGTCAGTGTCAAGTAATTGAGTATAGGACTCAGTTATGAAGACTTGGGTTAGATTCTTGCCTCAGATATTTCCTAGTCATGTGACTCTGGACTTGTCCTCCTTAGGCTTCTCTTTCCTCATCTATAAAAAGAGATAGTTGGATTCATTAACCTCTAAAGTCCCTTACAGTTATAAATCTATGATCCTATGATTTCTATTGATTTCTTGAACATCTGCACTAAAGTCATATAGGACCAGGTCAGGAATCATAATTCTACTCTCTTTTAGGGGATAGATATAAGTGTTAAGTTGATGTTTCCTCCATGGGAAGTGAGAGTAGATCAGCATGCCAGCCCTCTCCTCTAAGAAGAAATTGAGAGGGAAGAGACAGAAAAAATGGAGTCCAAAAGAGGGAATGTATTCTATCCCACTATAGGGAGCCTAGTGTGAATGTAAGCCTGATCTCTGTTCCAGGAGTTTAACAATCAAATTTATGAATAAAACCTCCTGAATGTAGCAGTACCCAGATTAATTCTGGTGCTATCCTCACCTTCTCTTGGGGCTGCTGAACATATATAAAAATTGTGTTAGATAATCAGAGAGAATACACTCACCCATTTTTTATCATCTCTGATGTATTAAAAGCAAAATCTAACCAGATTTCAGATCTCTTCCTTGTGGTTCCCCTTTTTTCCATCTCCCCATGCCATCCTTGATCATTCTGGCTATGTCCATGTGACCTCAAAATAACCAGTCATCTCAGTGGGAGTGAAAATGGGGATGGGACTCTCCCAGATGGGTTGTTTATTTTCAGAAAAAAAAAGTCATAGTTGAATTCTTCTCATTTTTGCCATATTTTTGAGCCTCACATCAGAGGATTTTATTTCTTTTGCTCTTCTCCACTCTTAATGAAATTTGTGAAATTTCCAGATGTTGATTAAAAAAACAAAGAATAGGAATTATTTAAGTGAAAAACAAGGATGAATCCTATACATATTACCCATCTCTAAGAAAACAATTTATGAGACAATTAAAAATCTGTTGTTATATTTTTCAGTGTTGCCACTTTTGTATACAATCATTGGCAGTCAGTAATGAAATGCTAAAACAGATTGGTGAGCAAACTAACATGTGAAAACTGTGTGCAGTCATGCTGAGGTAGCCATTTATGTCTCTGTTTAGCAGTTATAGTCCCCAAAATATGAATTTCATTTCAGAAATATTTACTAGTTACAGAGTACTGTGTTAGGTAGCTGGAATGTAGATATAAGACATATACTATCTTGTGGAGTATATAATCTAATGGGAGGAATTAGATATCTACACAAAGAACCTGCAATGAAAAGAAACATGGGATAAATGCAAAGACAGTCCAAAATGATATGAAAAATTTGAGAAATATATATTTGTAAGATATATTTGTGTATATACATTTATTTATTTATAAAGATGCAGTGGAGAGTGTATGTATACTCTCTCTCTCTCTCTCTCTCTCTCTCTCTCTCTCTCTCTCCATATATGAACTCTCCATTGCAAAACTGAACCATTTGCTATGTATAAAAACCTCATAAAATATATAAAAGCAGATAGACTATATTAAACAATCCTTTACTGACTACAACATAATAAAATTTTAGTCAATAGACATACAATTCAACCTTGAATGGAAACTAAATAATTTAATACTAAAGAATTTGTAAGCCAAAGAACAAAACATAGAAATAATAGAGAATTTCATAAAAGGAAATGACAGTGAGACAACCTACTAAAACTTTTGGATACCACCAAATTAATTCTTAGAAGAAAATTGATATTTCAAATTCTTTCATCAAAAAGAGAGAAAGAACATTTCAGCAACCTAGGCATACACCTTAAAAACTTGAAAAGCAACAAATTGAAACCCCCAATTAAACAAAAACAAATAGAAATTCTGAAAATCAGAAGAGAGAATAATACAAAAGAACGAAAAAAACATTGACTTAGTAAATAAAATGAAGAACTATAGGAGATTTTAAAAGAAAACACAAAATTAGGAGGAAATAAAGAAAATTATTAGAAACTCTTTTTGTTCACTTATATACCTACAAAACTGATAGCAAATGAAATGTATGAATATTTACAAAACTATAAAACATTCATATTAATAGAATAGCATATAGGGGATAAATAACCCAACTTAGAAAAAGAATTTTTAAAAAAGCGTGAAATGAACTCTCAAAGTCAAAACTCTAAGACCACGTGAATTTATAGCAAATTTCATCATTCAAGGAATAATTAATTGCACTTGCATAAACTTTTTGCAGAAATAGGAAAAGAAAGAGTTGTACCAAAGTCCATACAAATCTGGCCTAGATCCCTAAATGAGAGAAAGTACAAGCAGAGAAAGATTCCTAACTAATGAAGATTGACACAAAATATTAAATGGAATATTATCAAAGAGACTTAAACATCGTATGAAAAAGATACATTATGACCAGGTTGGATTTGTATCAGGAATGGAAGATTGGTAAAATATTAGGAAAATAATAAACATAAAAGAACAATAAAAAAGCAGGAAAATCAATAAAATTATATCAACAAAAGCAGGAAAAAATCTTTTTGCAGAATGTAATAATAATTTCTGGTAAAAGCACAGGAATAAATGGACCTTTCCTTAACACATATGTGTGTTTGTGTGTGTGCATGTTTGTGTGTGTGTACACATGTATGCACACACACATACACACACATATATATAATGGCTAGAGAATGACTAGAGATCTTTCCAATAAAAGCAAGGAAGAGCAAGGATGTCTATTATCACCACTATTTTTATATAGCTGTAGAACTGTTAAACTGTAGCAATAAGACAAGAAAAGAGGAATTCAGAAAATAAACACAGTAAAGAGAAAAAAAATTCCTTTTTTGGAGATAATGCTTAGAGAGTCTACTTAGAGATTCATCTGAAATCAATTGAAATGACATCAACAAAGTATTAAAACATAAAAAATATACACGGATCATCAATCTTTCCATCTATTATTAATACAACCCAACAAGGAGAGACTAAAAGAGCATCATACCTCCCCCAGGATAAGCTAATCATCTAAAATCTCATCACTCAGCTCCCTCTGAGTTCTCTCTCCCTTCCAAATGGAGGACTGAAGGTTCTCTTCCTAAAGTCTTGATAGAAGGCTCAGAACTTTTAGAACTTTACAGATAACTTCATTTTTTATTACCAGCTCTGCTTGGCTTTGACTCCATGGAACATCATACCCCCTGACCTCTCCTCGTTTCAACCCTGATTTTCAGGTTCCTTTGGTGTGTTGTGTTCCCCCGTTACGCTGTAAACTCTTTAAAGGCTGGGATTGCCTTTCTTTTTCTTGTTTTTCCTCATGAGGTTCTTAGTACAGTAGCTGTCACTTAATAAATGCTTATTGAATTGAATTGAAAGAAAGGGAATTTCTATTTAAAATACCTGTAGAATGTATAAAATATTTGGGTGTTCACCTATGAAGACATACATAAGAAGTGTATAAATAATTAAAATGAATAAACTCTGCACTTGTCAACTCTACATTGTCTCCTCTCAAGTCTCAATTAGGCCTTTGCTGAATCAAGGCAATGTTTTTATATCTTGCTATTCCAAATGTTTTCATCTTTCCACAAACATCCCATAACCCTTCCTACTTCTGTCCTCTAATCTGAGAATCTTGCCTCCTTTCTCAATGAAAAAACTGAAGACATTCCCCAAGAATCCCTCTTCTCATATTCTCATTTCAAGATACTTTCTGCCACTATTTCCTCCTTCACTCCACTCTCACAAGAAGAGGCAGGTCTTCTCATTGCCAGGGCATAGGGTACATGCACAGGTGGTCTTATTCCATCCCATCTTGTCCAATAGATCTCCATTTGTATCATTTTCACTCTGTCATTTAACTTCAGTCTTTCTCTATTTTCTGACTGGTTCCTTACTACCTACCAACACCCTTGTGTCTTCCATGTTCTCACTTGATTCATCCATCTCCACTAGCCATCATTCTGTATCTCTCCTTTCTGTGGTTAAACTTTTATTATAGGCTAATCTCTTGTAAAAGCCATTAACAATAGTTGCCTCCATTTCCTTTCCTCTCACTCTCTACTCAACTCTCTATAGCATGGCTTCCAATCTCATCATTCAAATGAAACCACTCTCTCAAAATTTGCCAGTGGTCTCTTAATTGCCAAATCTAATGGCCTTTTCTCAGGCCTCATCCTCCTTGACCTCTTGATACTGTCAGTCATCTTCTTTTCCTTGATACTCTCTCCTTTCTAGGGAACATTTTTGTGATACTTCTCTATCCTGGTTCTCCTATTAGCTATTTGACTGATTCTTCTAAGTCCTCTGCTGGATCTTCACCCATATCATGCCCACTAATGTTAGATGTTCCTGAAGGCTCTGACCTGGGCCCTTTTCTCTTCTCCCTTTATACTATTTTGTTTGATCTCTATGTATTCAATTTTCATTTTTATGCTGATCATTTCCAGATCTGCTTTACAACTCCAACCATTTTCTGAACTTCTAGACTAAAATTTCTGATTACCTATTGGACATCTCAAACTAGATGTGCTATGAGATGTAACCATTGTAAATTCAATATGATCCAAACTTAACTCGTTATCTATTCCCCTTCCTAAACTTCCTATTATTGTCAAGGGCACCACCATTCTCCCAGTCACTCTGGCTTGCAACTGAGGTGTCAACCTCAACTCCTCCTATTCCTTCACTTTCCTCCCTCCTCCATATCCAATCTGTTACCAAGTTCTGTTTAATTTTATCTTTGTAGCATATCTTGTAAAACATACTCCTCTCTCTCTTAACACTGTCCTCAACCTAGTGTAGGCCCTTATTCATCTCACATTTAGATATTGTAATAGTCTTTTGGTTATTGTCTTTGTTTCAAGTCTCTCTCTCCCTAGTATAGATAAAGAATAGATTTAGGAGGGGTGAGACACAGGAAGTAATTGAAGGTCATGATCAGATCCAGGAACCTAAGAATCATAAGTTATGGGGTTTGAATACTTGTGGAAGATGATCAGATCAAGGGTATGTCTATCCCCTAGCTGAGATGGATTGAAGATACAGATTATGGATTTTGGGGAAGTTGATGAACTAGGAAACTAAGGGATTTCAGGGCACATTAGCATTTTGAAGTCCCCCAAGTCTAAGGACAGTAGAGAGGAAACAGAATAGAGAGGACGACTTTAGGAAAGATACTAAAGTCCTTGAGAAAGGAGAGTGGGTCTTGGGGTTTGGCTCCCAGTAGATAATTAACACCAGGAGATCGATCGATCTATCTATCTATGTATCTATGTATCTATGTATCTATGTATCTATCTATGTATCTATGTATCTATCTATCTATCTATCTATCTATCTATCTATCTATCTATCTATCTATCTGTCTATCTCTCTCTCTGTCTCTCTCCATATTTAAACACATATGTATACGTACATATGCATATATATACATATATGTATATATATTCATATGTGTGTATATATATACACAAATACATATATCTCACTCCATTTAATAATATATATATATATGTATGTATACATACACACATATGATTGGGTTTCAGAGACTAGGGCTGCCTTCATGATGACAAGCTGAGTGAGACTTAGGAAGATGGACAATATTCTTGAACCCTAATCTATTTTAGATAGAAAGGGAAAAACTAATTCCCTAAGCAACACGATTCTGAAAACAAGTCTTCAGTCAGTGAAAGAAGACTTCCTGGTCAGTGCCACAGGGGTGATTCCAAGTTTGAGAGTTCCCAAGTGTGAGGGTAGAGTGGTCTATTTAGAGTAGTGGTTTGTAAAGTGTGGTTTGCAGACCCCTGAGGGATTCCCAGACGATTCAGTAAGTCCAGAGGTTAAAACTATTTTAACATAAGTGGAAAGATGTTATCTGCCTGTTAAAATACTCCTCCTTTTTCCAACCATATATTTGTGTAAGGCTGAATTTTCTTTCTATAATTGAATCAAAAAAAATATTGGGACACATTGAATTCCAAAGTAGATATAGCAATTCAGCTGTCTTCTATTAAGCAAAGATTTGCAAAAATATGTAAAACAAAACCACTCTTTCTCTTAATTTTTTGTTTTGGAAAATGCATTTTTTTTTTGGTAAAAAAATGTTATTCATGTTGATGTATAATGGGTTTGTCATTGTTATTTTTAAATGAATTAATAAATGACTTTTAAAAATGAGCAGTTTTATTTTCAAATACAGGAAATGTTGATAAGTATAGCACTCATGAATAGGCACTCTTTAGAGTCCTTAACAATTTTTAAGCATGTAAAGGGATCATGGGATCAAAAAGTTTAAGAACAATTGCTTTAGGGAAGTAGATAGCCTGATGCAATGTATTTCTTGGAGAGAGATGACAAATCAATCCTTCATGTAGTTCTGGTAAGGCATCCTGCAGAAAAGCAAATGCAGTCAGTTCTTTGGATAGTAAAGGTCCAATGATAAAAGGATCATTAATTTTTTTCCTTATTTTTTTGCTTTTATATCACTTTCATTTCAGAATATGCTCTTTCCCCCTCCCTCTCCTACCTGTCAACAACTAACAAAGATTTTAAAAACAGAAAACCAAACCATTTTAGCAAGAATAATCAACACATCAGTAGCGTGTGACAAGTATGCATTTCCACACCAGGATACTGTTGACTCAGCTTCTTCTAAAGGATTTTGACCTTTCAGGAGGTGTTTAAACCCCTGGGTCATACTACCAGTTTTAAAGTAGACTGTGTCAGACTCTGGGAAAGAGGGACTCACTAGAATGTCAAAGGGTAGAAATGATAATGACTTAGGTTCAGTTTCATTCTAGGAATTGCTGACGAGCTAAATGCTTCCTATATTTTCTTTATCAGGTCACAAGCTTCTGTGAGTCTTTTTCTGAATTTTCTGTGGGGTGAAATAAAAGCTGTCCCATAACTTATTTGCATTTGTTACCTTGAGTTTTGAGGACCCCTTTTACCTGTAATTTGGAGGAAAACTTAGACATGAAAAATCTCCAAGTTACATTTTGGAGATTTCCTGAAGTTACTCCAAGTGTGGACAAAAAGGCAAGGTGAGGGAAACCGGCCCTAATAGTCAGATTTCCCAGGATTAGATTCGGACTATGTGAGACTGGAATGTTGGAAAGCCTCAGGGAGTTAGTCAGTCAATTCCTCAAAAAGCATTTTTCCTAAGTGTTTACTTTGGAGAGTGAAGGAATAAAAAGGAAGGTTTGGAAGTGACAATGAGCAAGAAGAAAGCTTACTTGGGTACCTAGTCCAGAGTACTAGGGTTTTACCTTTATACAGAAGAAAGAAGTGGGCAAGTGATTCAGTGTCTTCTGTGGAAAGCCATATTTTCATGATTCTAATTATATAGAAGACATGTAAGAGAAAGAGGTCTAATAAGAAGGACAGCCTTATTACCAGAATGAGAGCTCCAGAGAGGACAATAGAAAGGATAGGCAATGGGCTAGGGACGCAGGATGGGTTACGGATTGGGTTGGGAGAGAGGGAGTGGTAACAGGGCAAGAGAGTTTTTTACCTTGGTAGCCTATGCTCCCAATAAAACTTTGTTGAATTCTAAAGAATTAAGGAGTAGATTTGTTAAACCAAAGGACAGTAGCTGGGGGAAAAAAGGTAGCTAATATAAGCTAAGCTACAGGTATAATGCTCTAATATTTTTGGTTCTAGGGGAAAAGAGGTTATCCAGAAGGAGAGGGTGGTAAATTGTGTTGATGGGGAGATGGGATCTGGACCCTGAACTTACCAACACAACCCAGTTCCTGAATCCAGTCCCTGGCTTTGAGGCACCTGGTCCATTCCAGTCCACCTAGATACTTGATAAAGCTTTTAACTGTCCTTTCACTGTGCCTCAGCTTTTCTTCCTCTCCACTGCTTTTCTTCTTTGGCCTTGGCTTTATCCCTACACTGCCCTCCTCTGAGCATCTTGTCCTGTGTGTTTTGAAATCATGTATGTAACTGTGTACAGGGACACATCTCCACTATTTCCCCTTGGAAGCCCAGTCCTTTGTGTTTTCCTGTCTCCAACTTCTGAAGCAACCAGGCAATTTACCCCTCCATAATCCCATCCAGATCTTCCTACTGTCTTTCCTTGTATATAAATACCAATCCTACCCCCATTAAATTGCTCAGATTCTTGGAATCTCCCTGCTCCTATCAGTAATATAATAAACCTTGTTACTCTGACTGAAAGGAGGCTTCAGTGGTCTAATTCTTTTGAGGCAGATCCCCCTCTACCCTTGCATTTTGGGATTCCCAGCAGCCCAAACTGCGACAGAGTTAAATGCAGCCGAAAGGTGAAAGAAGAAGAGAACTGAAAAAAATTATGCATGGTGCTAAGAAAGTCATTAATGATATAAAAGCAGGAGTTCTTAAGCTTTTTGGTATCTTGGACTCCTTTGTCAGTCTGGTAGAGCCTATGGAACCCTTCTCAGAATAATCTTTTTAAATGCCTAAAATAAAATATAACACATAGGGTTATAAAAGAAACCAACTATACTGAAATGTAGTATAAATTAAAAAAAATCTACCAAGTTAAGGGACCCCCAAAAGTCTATCTATGAACTCTCTTAAAAAGTGACTTTAATAGATGAGTGAAACTAAAAGCCAGATTTCATTGAGTTTAAGAGGGAGAAGAACTAAAGACAGCAAATGTAAATGCTTTTCTCAGAATTTAGCAGGGAAGGAGATGAAAAAGAGTAATAGGAGCTAAAAAAAAGGTTTTTGTCTGATTATAAAGAAGAGGAGATCTGTTCTTTTCTGTAGACGGGGGAACAAAACTAAGAGTGAGGGTGAGATGGATGATCGTGAATCTTCATTTTTTCATAGCTTTTCTCCAAAAAACAAACCTGTGCAGCAACTAAAGCACAGTAAGTTTACAAAATCTATTTGATATCACATAACCAATAACCAGGGCAGCTGAGTGGTGCAGTGGATAGAGCACTGGACTTAGAATCAGGAAGACTCAACTTCCTGAGTTCAAATCCAGCCTTAGGTACTAGCCATGTGACCCTGGTCAAGTTACTTACCCCTGTTTACCTCAGTTTCTTCTGGAAAAGAAAATGGCAAACTACTCCAGTATCTTTGCAACCAAACCACAAATGAGGTCACCCAGAGTCAGATATATCTGAAAAAACAATTTAACAGCAACAACAGAAACAAGATAACCAGAGAGTGAGGAATTAATTTAATTGTCTCCTCTTTAGTGAAACTGAGCAACCACATGACTGATAGTGAGTGATGATAGTACTGTGAACAGAAAAAATTTCTACTTTGCTAATTCAGAATTTTAAATTCTGATTTGGGCTCGGTTAAAGTTTAAGCTTACATGAATATGAAAAAAGTCATTAGCTAAACAAAATAATAGGATAAGTAAGATTGCAAAGTGAGCCAGTCTAATGTACTTAAGGACAATTAGCACACGCAGGATTTGGAATGAGAAGACCTGTATTTGAATCCCAGATCACTGGGTAACTTTGGGCAGTTCCTGTAATTTCTCTAAGCCTTAGTTTCTTCATCTGTATGAAGCAACTGAACTATAAGATCTCAAAGATATTTTCCAGCCCTAAATAATGATCCCAAACAAACTATTTATTAAAAAAAGCTCTTAAAGTCACTTTAGTAAAGTCTGTTTATTAACTGACTGTGTGCTAATAGAAGAGATGTTAGCATGTTTGTAAAAGAAGGCTCAGCTGGACCTTTGCTTGGCAGCATCAGACGTTCTGTTCTGTTACTCTATGTACTTGAAAGAAATAAACATATATTGCTTTAGACATGTGCTGCCTCTTCATTAATGCAAACTGACCTCCAAATAATTCTTAGTCAAGTTTTACTGGATTCAGAATTTTAAATGGTTGTGCACATAGGCTATTAATGTTCTGGAAAATTATTCGGAATTGAAAAGTACCTCTTTCGAGTTGCAGCTTTTGTTTTGTTTTGTTTAATTTGTGGTAGCACAAGTGGGGAGTGCTATGGAGAAGGGAGAGGATGGAGGCCCAGATAATAGAGGCAGAAGCAGCGGCATCAGGCTTACATCTGAAGAAAGCAAAGCTGAAAGCAATTACATTTCTAAGTATTGTGTTAATAACACAAAGTGTGGTTAATAGTCAAAAACAGTAAACCAGCAGACTGGGTTTAATTAAAGCTACACATTATTCTTCTAAATTACCTACTATGTAAATGAGCAGCTGTTTCGTGGCATCCACAGAAGAAAAATGTTACTGCCTAAAACTTTCTAACACTTGTCAGGCCCTGACAACGTAGATATTTGTAAAATAAGCTGCTCAAAGTTCTGCAGTTTTTCTTGGATGGCTACACAGCCAGTGTTTTGTTACTTAGCTATTGCAAATATGGGTCAATTCCTCCAGGAAAGGGTCGTCTTATTGGTTACTGGGAAGAAGATCACACATTTAAAGTAGCATTTAATTAAGCTATTATAGGCAGCTAGACCTGGAATAAGGAAGACTGGAGTTCAAATTCAGCCTTGGATACTTCCCAGCTGTGTGACCCTGGGCAAATCACTTATCTACTGCCTGCCTCAGTTTCCTCATCTGTAAAAGGAAGATGGTAATTGCACCTACCTCCTAGGCTTGTTGTGAGGATAAAAATGAGATAATGTTTGTGAAGCACTTTGCAAACCTTAAAGTGTGATTTAAATGTTAGCTGTTATTATTATAGAGTTCGTGGGAGAGTCAGGAAAACCCAAATTCAATCTCTTTTACGATGGTTCTGTGACCATGGATGAGCCCCTTAACCTCTGAGTGCCCTAGGTAATTGCAGGGAAGGTGCTAATCTGGTTTGGTAGGGGAAGGTCCTTAACAGAGCTCTGGACCCTTAGGAACTTTTAGGTGTCTGTGGGCAAGCCATAGAACTGTTATGAACCTGGGTTGGTGCTGAAGAAATCTGGGTAATTTAGAGGTTCTTTCTTTCTTTTTCTTTTTTCTTTTTGTGGTTCTTTCTTAGTGAGATTAAAGGAGGATCGTGGATGTGCTCCTGATCTCTTATTCAGCAACAACTTGTAAGTCTACTCTTTAATGCTTTCATGAGGCAGGCAGGTATTGAGCATAGAACCTACACAGTAATGCCTTACCTGTAACAGGTACCATATATGTTTATCATAGGGCATGGAGTGTAATTGTTGGCATCTCTGGACTCTTTCCTTTCCATCCATTGCATAACTAATCTTTGTGTTTCTCATTAGGACCTTTTAAAATTCATTCCCCCTAAAGTGACTCAACTCAGAACTGGACCAAAGTTTCTAGTAATTAATCAGTTTCTAAGTTGAAACTATTTAAAATTAACCATTTATCCAAGATATGGTCTAGTACTATTCAGTACTTTTCTTCTTATTGTGAACTAAAGTCTCAAGTCCCTTTTCCATTCTTCTTTGTCTGTCTTTGTCTCTCTGTCTCTGTCTCTCTCTGCATCTGTCTCCTTCTACCCTTCTTCCTCATTCTGCTTCTCACCAAGCCATCTGGGCTGATCAGGATCCCTACAGGTCTACCAGAATTATCTCAGTCCCTTGATCCCAATCTCAGTAAGTTGCTAGGTGTGTGCTAATAGTGTCTTTGTAAATCAATTCACACCAAGTTGTTAGTGACTGAAGTCTGGCTTACTGTTCTAGAATACTGCATTATAAAAGAAGGTCCTATCTACTCTAAGGATTGAGCTTTACCTAAATTCTCCTTACCATGGCAGTCTGATGAGGAAGGCATTATTTGAACAGATTGGAAATACATTTAAAAATATTATTTTGAAGCAATTTGTTAGTTTTCTACTATTGTATTCACTGTTGAATATACTGGTCTGAATGCACACTCCATCCCTGGGAATACCAATAAGTGTATTGTTGGGCAAAGACTGAGGGCAAAATGGAGACACTAATTTGCTTTAAACTTGAAAAAAATACTTCAACTTCTTAATAGACACCATTGTTCTCTTTTTCTGGAAGAATAACCCCAGGGAGCAGTGCTCTGTCAAGGGATCTCTTGTAGGTTGTTTCTTATGTTTGGAGAGCAGGTGGCAGAGGAGTCAATGAGGAGTTCATAGAGAGTAAAGAAAGTGCTCTAAGGGCTTCATTGTAAGAACTGATGAAGGAAGAAGTGTGGTAGGGTGCAAGGAATACTATTTCTGCAATATCTTGAGCAAACTTCCTTGGGCCTCAATTTTCCTATCTGTAAAATGAGGGCATCTGACTAGATGGTTTCTGAGGTCTATGACTCCAGAGCAGACAGCTCAATAGAGTAATGTCACTGGTACTTTGGAGGATTTAATTCTATTTCTAACTTCTCCACTAACTAATTGGAACCTAGTTCAAATGGCTGGGCTTCTTTAAACCTCAGTTCTTTTATCTACAAAACTTATTTGACCATGGGCAACTCACTTGACCCCTCTGGGTGTAAAGTGCCTCAACTAGTAAGATGAGTGTTTAGACTACTTGACTTTTGAAGTCCTTTATAGCTCCAGATCTATAATCCTTAGTGGGAAGTCACCATCCACATAGATATATCTCTCCCCTTAGGAGCAGAAACAATATGTGGTCCACCCTAGGGTTCCACAGGTAAAGTTATGATACTTCTCAAGAATGTATGGAATGAGTTATTTTGAGGTATTTATTTATTTGAAAGCATTTATTTAACATCTTACTACGTGGTTGCTGTTGTGCCGTGTGCCAGACACATGCAAACAAAAAATGTCCTGAGGAAACTTACATTGTGTTTAGGGGAAGCAACATATACGCAGATACAGAAATACAAGTAATTTTTGAGGCAGCATGGCACAGCGGAGTCAAAAGACCAAGGTAAGGGACATGTATTTATTTCCTAACCACAAAAGAAATGTAATAATGGATATGAATTCAAAGATTTTAAACAAAATCCTGGCAGATGGTAATTTAATCAAGAAATCACTCATTATGGCCATGTTGGATTCATACCAAGGATGAAAAAAAAGCCTTCAATATTAAGAAAAATAGTAAGCATAATTAATGACATCCAAAATAAAAACATCTAAAGCCACATAATTATCTCATTAGATGAAGAAAAAGTCCTTGACAAAATACAATATTCAGCTATGTCAAAAGGTACAGAGGGATACTTTTTAATATCATAAAAATATTTATCTAAAACTAAAAGCAAGTATCATATGCAATGCAAATACACTAGAAGTTTTCCCAGTAATTATAGGAGTAAAGCAAAGTTGCTCACTCTTCCAGATATTATTTGATAAAGTCCTCAACATGCTAGCAAACTTTTCACACTAGTAGCAGGTATATGAAAGAATTCTCTAAATCACTGGGTAAATTAAAACATCCTTGGGGTTTCATCTCACACACAGGAAACTGATAAAGATGACAATAGACAGGAAGAGTTTATACTGCAGACATTGTTGAAAAATAAGCACACTACTGCATTATTGGTAGACCTGTAAAATAGTGTATTCCATTTTGAAAAGTATTTGAATTATGTAAACAAAGAGGCTAAAACATCCATACACTTTGACTCTGGTAGGCTGAGAAACCAAGGATGTAATTGCTTAAAAGAAATGCCGCAAATAAAGCAAACCATTTTTAGCATGGCATATTGTGGTAGCAAAGGATTTGGAAACAAAGTGGATGTCCATCAATTGGAGGGAGACTAAACAAACTTTGGTACATAAAAGTAATAAAATATTACTATGCTGTAAGAAATGATGAATATAACAGATAGAGAGAAACAGAGAAAGACTTATATGACCTAGTGCAAAGCGAAGTAAGCAGAGTCAAGAAAACAATATATACAACTGCAGCGCTGTAAATGGAAAGAACCATAACCACAAAACAATCAGAAATGAATGTCAAAACATTACAAAGAACAAGGCCAGCTCCACAGAAGAGATATGAGAAGACAGCTCCCCTAATCACTTTTCAGAGGTACAATATCCATGTGCATACATTATTATTTTGTAATGCATTAATTGGTTTGGGTGCTTTTTTTCCTCTTCCTTTTCCCCCTCCTTTTTCATAACTATCTGAGAGAGGGAAGAGGAGAAGGATATAGGGGAACTGAGGCTATGTAGAAATAAAAGATATCAACAAAATTTTAAATTAAGAATAACAGAGAAGATTACCAGCCCATTGACCTAAAGATGTAAAATAGGTTCGTGTAATTAAGAACTACAGTAATGTTGTCTTCAGAGGTTAAGACTTAAATTTTCATCAGAATATAAAGCAGTTTTCAGGGTTGCTTCATAGGCCTTGTTACTCTTCACCTGTGTTCTGCACTGTCCAATAAATTCCTGGTCTACGTTGTTATTAAAATGGGCCAGAATTAGGGTCATCACTGGTGGCTGTCTTCTCTGAGAGGGCTTAAGTAGTTTCTGGGAATTCCTCTCCTTGTTACCAGATAGCGCCAGCCAAAAGTACATGAGATTTCTAGACTTTCAAAGTTTCTGTTATTTTGAATATATCCATCTCAGGATATATAAGCATTCACCCCAAATCATAAAGGAACAAATAGAAAAGAGGAAGCCTAAACCCAGGTTCCGTCTCATTCAGATGGAATATGTACTTTATCTGGCATATTTTCATGCCTATATGGTAACTGGAGTAAGGAGTAGGGAATAGGGCATTCCCTCATGTCTCCTGCAAAATAGCTTGAAATAGCCTAGAAATGATCCACCGTTGGAAGGGAGAAAGAACACTGAGAGTGGGATCACTTTATTTGAAGACTTCACTGAGCCAACTTTTCCTCCTCAGCAGCCAATACGGGGATTGCCTCATCATCTCAAAGATCCACTAGATCTTCGGTGCAGAGTCACACATGGCCAGAAGCAGCCAGCAAGAGCAGCTTTGCTCATGCCCAAAGATGGCTCTTGTTACACTATGAATCACACTCTAAGAAGATCTCATTTATGCCGTGTGTGTTCCAGTGGTCTAGCATTTCTTTATTCACTCTCCATTACTGATGTTTATTACCTCACCATTTCCAAATCTCGTTCTTCTCTTTCTAGTTTCTTTCTTACAATGTTGCTTCTGACTAGCCTAAACATGCTTTTTAGCCTCTCCAATAGAAGTAAACAGACTGCCTTAAACTAACTCCCTTTTTTATTGTTCAAGCAAAGGAAGCCAACTTACAATAGGCTATGGTGAAAAGTGATCAAGAGATCTGGACTGAGAGTTGGGATAACTGGCACTTCTTATCCTTAGTCTGCTACAAATAGGCTATGTGACAACCTTGGCCAAGTCCCTCATCCTCACTGGACCTCATTTCTCTCATCTGTTAGAAAAAGAGGTGGGACTAAATGATCTCTAAGGACCTTATTATCTCTAACATCATATGATTCTGTTATCAGTAATTATTTTAGGCAGAAAAGGGAGAACAGTTTATACTTGAAAGTCATTAAAACAGTTTCTATTTTCTAGAAGAGCTAATAGACCTTTCTTAGCTTTGCTAGAATCAAAAGGAAAGTGAGCAGGGTTAGCGCTATCCCTTACTACTTATGTGACATTAAGGCAAATCACTCAGTCTCACAGGGTCTTATTTTTCTCTTAGGTAAAATGAAGGAGGTGAATGAGAAGACCTGTGAAGGTCCTTCTCAGCTCTAAATCTATTAATGTTTAATTTCTGATCCTCCTTTGTGCTTTGGGAGTTGTCTGTAAACCAGCTTACTTCTGCTGTCCCCTAGCTACAAAGCAATTGTTTATCAATTTGCAAAGTATAAACCAAATCCCTCTTAAAGCAGATTCTATTTATAATGACCAAGCTTGACCCAGAGAAATGTTGAGAAAACATAACTCCTTCCCTTAACAGAGTAAGGGACTTTGGTTTCAGAATACTGCCTACACAACCAGACTTGGTCCATGTGTTGACTGGGGTTTTGTGAAAATGTTTATTTTCCCCCTCTTTATTTCTCTTTCCTAATTACAAGGGATGATTCACTGGGTCAGGGCAGGGAAAAATATTTTTAGAAATGAAGGCACTTTTTATAAAAAAATACATATATATACATATATTTTTATATATAAAACATGTTAATTTTTTTTAAGAACATATATCACTTAATAGAATCCTTCTGACTTTTCACAGGTACTTGATCTGGACAGTAACTAGTAATAAATCCAGTATTCCACAATAATTCAGTTCATGTATTCTCTCTTATTTTCCAGTGCTCTCAGGCACAGAAATCACCCTAGACTATTTTCCTTAATTACTTTAATACTCATGGGATGAATTTTAATGGTTTGATAAAAACCAAGAGCAGATTTCTTCCACTAAAGCAAAATCAAAGAAAGTGGCAAACCTACTTTTGTTTTTCATCTGTAGGGGCCTCAAACTGTATCAAAAGGTTACTATGCTCTAGAGATTTTCAGTGACAGAAAGGAATTAGTTCTGTAATAATCACCCTTACCTACAGAAACCTGCAGCTTTCAAGGGTCATACCTTTTAATTATCCATTGTAAAGTACATTCATCATATAGTTTGCTGAAGGTGGAAAAAAATGTGTAGCCTTCTGGGAGGGAACATATGCAATGGAAAAATCCCTAGACTTAGAGTAAGCAATTCATGAAGCCCAGCTCTACTATTTAAGAACAAGTAAACTTTGTTAAATTATTTACTTTCTTCAAACCTCAGTTTCCTCCTCTGTAAAATGATGGTATCTATACTTGTACTATTTCCCACATAGGTTTGTGGTGAGGACCAAATGCCTAACGTATTTAAGGTGCTTTGAATGTGAAAACTATGCAATTGAACTAGCGTACGGCTTCTCACATTGAGGGAAACAATCCCTTTCAAGGATTTTTTTTGTATCTTTTAGAAATTTTGACAGTGTTCATGAAGATTGGAATTGTAGTTCTTTTATCTCTTGTCTTTCTTGTGACTCCCTATGGGAGTCTATGGGAATCTTGTTTTTCTTTTTGGATGGGTGGGGGAGGAACCAATTATAGGACAGAATGACTGTTGGAATTGGAATCAGAGATCTGAATTTGAATCTTGACTCTACTCCTTGCAGCCATAACAGTCAGTCTGACACTGCTTAGATGGGGCTGCCTTGTTAAGAGCGATAAAGTCAAGCAAGATCTTGAGAATTCTATTTATTCCCAGTTTGGGAACTGAGGGAGCTATAATGGGATCAGAACTGGAAGGTAGAATTGCTCTCCTTGGAGCTTCCCTGATCCAGGGAAGTTTTAAGATATCTAGAGAAGGATGAGGAAAAGAGATGAAGAGATGGAAAAAGAGAAAAGAGAGAGAGACAGATGGAACTAAAGAAAGAGAAAAAGGAAGAGACAAGGAAGGAGGGAGGGAGAGGGAGAGAAAACTGGAGATGAGAGAGGTGGAGTTAAAGGAGTGGGGACCTCAAGAGTTAAGCCAGAAAGAATCAGTGACATAGGAACAATGAGTCAAAAGAGAAAGAAAGAGTAGGTTTGAGCTGTAGTAGAAGAGGAGAGAAGGGAGAGTTTAAATAGAGCCATCAGCCTTGTTTGACATCCTGGAGCAGTAAATTTAAGCTGAAGTCAATGACTATATTCACCTTTCTAAGGACTGAAGGAAATTACAAGAAAAGGTCTGCTTTCTTGCTCTCTCCTCTTTTGGTTCGTCTATTAACAGATGCTGTAACATGTTCTACTCATTTCTTTACCTCCTGTATCTCAGTAACCTGAAAATTTTGCCTCAGTGCTAAAGAGATCAGGAGTTAGCTAGAGATAAATTTAAATTAGGGCAGAGAGTCAAATTATTCTTTAAATATTAGCAATTTGCCTAACGGGGGTCACTTAGTGATTGTGATTTACTTCTAACTTTTCATTTTCAGAGTCAAATTTGGTCTCAGTAACTGAGGCTACTTAATAGCTATATGATCCTGGGCAACTCACTTAATGTCTGTTTGCCTCAGTTTCCACAACTGTAAAATGAAGATAATAATTGCACTTACCTCCTGGGGTTGTTGTGAGGATTAAATGAGATAATATTTATAAAGCACAGTGCCATGCACATAGTAGGTGCTATATAAAGGCTTATCCCCTTTCTTTTCCCTTCCCCTCCACGAACTTCATAAATCACTTTTAGCCAACCATTTTCTCCTCTGTTGTACAAACATTTCTCAACTTTTTTTTGACCTTAGGCAAATTGCATTTCGTCTTAGCCTAAGTTTCTTCCTCATTTATAAAATCAGAAGAATTGGATTATCTCCTACCTCTAAATCTATAATCCTATGACTATAGAACCTGACCTGTTTTGGAATTGTAAGTATCTAGAGGGAAAAACTGATATCTGTTCAATTGTTTTGTATAGCACTTCACATATTAAAAAAATGTGATGAAAATTTTGATGGTGGAATCATTGACTAAAACATGTTTTGGTGAATTGGAATTTGAGGGGATGCTCATCAATTGGCGAATGGTTGAGCACGTTGTGATAAAATACCATTGTGGTATAAGAAATAATGAGCAAGATGCTCTTAGAAAAACCTGGAAAAACTTACATAAACTGATGTAAAGTGAAATGAGTAGAACCAGTAGAAAACTGAACACAGTAATAGCAGTATGGTAAGATGATCGATTGTGAATGGCTTAGCTATTCCCAGGTATACAATGATCCAAGACAAATCTGAAGGATTTATGATGAAAAATGCTATCCAGCCCCAGAGAAAGAACTGATGGGGTCTAAATACACATCTAAATGTACTTTTAAACTTTCTTTTTCTTGTTTTTGAAAAATGTGGACCATGTTTTCTTTTATAATATGGCTAATGTGAAACAATGTTTTGCATGACTATACATGTATAACTTATATCAAAATGGTTCCCTTCTTAGTGAAGGAGCTGAGGAAGGAGGGAGGGAATTTGGAAGTCAATTTTAAAAACAAATGTTGAAAACTGCTTTTACATGCAGTTGTGGCAAAATAAAATACTAAATAAAAAGTAATGATAAAATATATTTTGGTGATCATGTGAGCTAGGCACTACACTGTGCCTAAAGGTTTATAGGTTCATTTGTACTTGAGGAAAATATTCTCCAGCTTAAGTGTGAATGTGAATGTGCAGGTACAACAGGCTCACCCAAAGAAATCGATGAAAACAATTGAATCGGTGATGTGTGGAGATGCAGCCTGAGTCTTTTGATCAGAATCAAGGTAAGAAAAGCAGGATAACTTCATATGGAATGGTTGTTTTTCTATTATCTACTAGGATAGGGTATTTCTGTTAATGACATCACTATTTTTCTAGTCTCCTAGGCTTAAAAACTTTGCTACCTTTGGCCCTTCCCCTCTCCTTCATCATGCCCTTATTCCATTGACATGAGGTCAGTTACCAAGTCCTATCAATCTATCCTCGTAATGTTTCTCATGTTCATCCCCTTCTCTTCTCTCCCACACCTACTTCCCTAGTTAAATCCTTTATTATCTGTATTGCGCTTCTCCATTGCCCTTAGGTGATTCCCAATCTCTCTTTGAAGATTACAGTTTTCCTTGACATTCAGCCCAACAACATCACTGGAAGAACCTTAGGATTACAACAATAGACCTTTGTTTTAAAGGGATGCATTGGAGGCATTAAAAAGACTTTATTGTTTGCAGAGGCAATATATTCCACTCTTCTCCTCCTGTTAGATTTAGTCATTCAGTCAGTCAACAAGCATTAATAAGGATTTACCATATACCTGGTATTGTGCTAAGTGCTAAAGACATAAAAAAGTGGCAAAAACAGCTCTTGCCCTAAAGAAGTTCACGTTTTAATGGGGAAGACATGTAAACAACTATGTACATACAAGATATTGATCTACCTATCTATCTATTAGCTATATACATATATACATGCACATATATATATTTATATGTAAAATGTATTATATGTTTACATGTAAATCTTATTTATCCTAAACATATAACTATAAAGAGAGTGGATGCAGTGTTTGTTCAAGCTGTATACATATATGTGTGTGTGTGTGTGTATACATATATATATGCAGTGTGTGTGTATGTGTGTATGTATATAATGTTAATTGGAGTTAAATATCTTCCCCATCCATTAATAAGCTTCACCTGGAGCCCATTAAGGGGACCTTGATTAGGACAGGCTTGTTTTGTAGGAATGCCCACATCTTTTATTAATTAATGAGGCACTGGGTCACCAGGGTTGTGATGCCCTCCAGTTCTGAAAAGTGCATATATACTCTGAGGTGGTTTTGCTTTGGGGGCTTCCTTGGAAGAAGGTTTGTGTGCCAGATGCCCTCTCTTCTCCTGTTGCTTTGAAAACCCAGGTGTTGGTGTTTCTCTCTGGTAACTATGTATGTATGTAATGGTCAGACCATTGAATCTGTCTATTGCTCTGTGATATATGTATTACTTATGGTCAGACAGTTAGCAGCCCTGTCTGTTGGTCTTTATTTCTCTGCTTGCATTTTCTATGCTGGTGAATGTAATTAAAGTAGATTATTGACCCCTCGAAAGTTGCTTTCCTTTCAGAAAAACAGATCTAAGAACCTGTGCAGCAGGCCCTCCTATGTATGCTGGGGTGCTTACTGCTACAGTATATGATGAACAAGCTCTAGACTGTCCATTGGACTGCTTTTCACTGTCTGGACAATAGGTATTTCACATTCATTTAATTTTCTCCGTACATATAGTTGGGGTTTTTTGAATGATGATGGTTTTCACATAGGAGACCCTGAAATATTCCAGGGCTTTAATGCCATAGCATACTTTTATTCACAAATAGGTGTGTCTGGAGGACCTTAACACTTACAGAGAATAATCTTCCTTCACCTTGGGCTTTGTGTTGGATCTCCTTGGTGACAGTGGCATCCATCTTGGGTTAGCATGCATCTGCTTGTTTTATGTCTCTCTTGATGTCAATGATCAAAAAGTTGTCAAATAAAGTGTTGTATCTTTCTTTTCTTTAAAAGCATTTTTTCTAGTTATATTTTTAGCATTCATGTTTACAAAATTTTGACTTCTAAATTTCTCTCCCTCCCTATTTCCCCTCCGCTCTTCCTAAAATGGTTAGCAATTTGCTATAGGTTATATATATGCAATCATATGAAACATATTTCCATATTAGGCATAGTGGTGAAAGAAGAACCAGATCCAAAGAAAAAAACTCATAAAAATAAAAGTGAAAATAGTATGCTTTGATCTGAGTTTAGAGCCTTTCAGTTCTTTCTCTGCCTGTGGATAGCATTTTCCATCATGAGTCCTTTGTAATTGTTCTAGATAATTGTGTTGCTGAGAAGAACTAAGTCATCGAAGTGTTCTATTTTTCAAGGAAACTTGAATAATTTTGAAGTATCCATGGGAGACACTTTGTTACAGGAGAACCTTTCAGGTGGGCTTTTTTGCTTTCCAGGATCAAATGTTGTATAATCAACACTAGTAAAAGCAGTGAGAGACCTTGCATTCTCTCCATCCTTAGGTCAATGATGTGATGGCAAACGTATGATCTGAGAAACTGCAAAGTGTGGTGGATAGAGACTAATGTACATTTTTTATGTGACACTGGGCAAGGCGTTTATCCTCTCATACTCTAGGCAAAGAGTTCTTTCTATCAGGGAAATTATAACTTCATTTTCTGTCCTTGTCACCTAAAGATGTGAATCACTGCTGAATAATATCACTTGTAAAAGTGTGCCTGCTCCTTTCTAATACATTCATCAAGAATGTCCTTGGTGCTTATGTTAACTATTTTTGCAAAAATTTTCATATATCTGGGGAAGCCATATATAGACAGCTAGGTGGTTCAGCAGATGGAGTGTTGGGCCTGTAGTTAAGAAGACCTGAGTTCAAATCTAGCCTCAACACTTCTGCTCAGTCACAAGCTCTATCTCTCACAGATTCCTCATCTATAAAATGAAGATAATAATAGCACTTTCTCCAAGGGTTGTTGTGAGGATCAGGTGAGGTAATGTTTAATAATAGCTCACATTTACGTAAGGGCAATTAAGTGGTATAGTAGACAGAATGTTGGACCCGGAGTCAGAAAGACTCATCTTCCTGAGTTCAAATCTGACAGCAGATACTAGTTTTGTGACCTGGGGCAAGTGACTTAGCCCTGTGTGTCTCAGTTTCTTCATCTGTAAAATGAGCAGGAGAAGGAAATGGCAAACCACTCTAATATCTCTGCCAAGAAAACCACAAAGAGTTGGTCATGACTAAAAACAACTGAGCAAAAACAATGTTTATATAATACCTAATATGTTCCAGGCACTCTGCTTAGTACTTTTCAAACATTATCTTATTTGGTCCTCATGACAATCCTGAGAGGTAGGTGTTATTATCATACCCATTTTACAGACAACTGAGTCCAATAGAGACTCAGTGACTTGTCTAGGACAACATAGCTAGTACGTGTCTGAGGCTAGAGTTGAACTTAGGTTTTCCTAACTCCAGGGCCAGAGTTCTATTCTCTGTGTCACCTAACTTATTTTATTTATAAAGTACTTAGAAAACCGTAACAAGATAATAAACATTATTTATTATGTATTAACAGTTATGAATATTATTATTATAGGAAATTAGGCATATGGGTCTATCAAATTAAAGGTAAACCTTTTACCTGTTGTTAAAAGCCCTCCAGATTCTGGCTCCAACTTACCTTTCCGATCTCCTTTCATATCATTTCCCTTTACTGATCCTTCCTTTTAGCTATACTTATCAGTTAACTAATTTTATCTTTCCCAGAAGGAAGAAATATACAAATTACTAAATTCTATTGCAAATCTGGAAGAGATGGGACACATCTAGACTGTTAATGGAGGTCGCTCTGTTCTGTCAGTACAGTGGCTAATGAATTGTTGAGCAGTTTTATTCATAACTTTATCTTTCAAAAAGTAGGTAAAGTGATGAGAGCTCCTGCTCTGTTTTTCTGAATTTTCACCAAGTGAAGAGAGTCTGGTTGTTGAAGCAGAAACACCATTAACAGCTTTGTGTTTTTAATAGATATAAAGGAGTTTGCCAGGCATTGTTTAGCATATACCATAGTATTTAGGACAGTGAATTTCAAAGATTTCCAAGTAAAAATGGCTGAGATCCCTTTGGCCAGAGACTTTAAAAGTGATGTCAGCTGGAAGATAAAAGGTTTTCAAGAATGAATTTGTTTGAAAATAAAAACTGAATTTCTGATGAAACAATTGAAAATTACTTCACTGAAGAAGAAAATGAAAACACTATCAAACCAATGAAGCTGCACATTGTCATATTTTAAAAGGAAATATACAAAAGATGGGAGGAAGAAAAAGTAACTGAAACGAATATAAAAGAATGGACTCATTCTGTAAGAACACTGGAAAGCCTAAGACCAGAATGCACTAAAACCTTCAATAAATGCTTGTTGGTATGGATTTGTTTCAGCCACGTCTGACTCTCTGTGACCCTATTTGGAGTTTGCTTGTCAAAAGATAATAAAGTGGCTTCCATTTCTTTCTCCAGCTCATTTTACAGATGAGGAAACCAAGGCATGCAGGGTTAAGTGACTTGCCCAGAGTCACACAGCTAGTGTGACCTCAATAAGATGAGCCTTCTTGACTCCAGGCCCAAAACTCTATCCACTGTGTCACCTAGCTGCCCTTTGATAAATGCTAAAGGCAAGCTAAAAAATAAGGTGGGCACAGGATTTTTAGCTATGTGGGAGAAAGGGGGAAACAAGAGGGGAAAGGGACTGCTGGTATGACTGGCAGGGTAGTGATCAATGATCAATCATTTATTAGTCATCAAGCAAGCAATCATGCATTTCCTAAGAATTTGCCATGTTCCAGACACTGTACCAAGCTCTGAAGATACAAAGATACATGAAGCAGCCTTAGGAGCTTATGTCCATTAGGGAGAGACAACATATACACATATAAATATGGTGGCTGGTTGGTTATTGTCCTTTGTTCTCAAAGAGGACCAAAATGACATCACCATGATAAAGTCAAGTTTCAGTGTGTCCGACGGTGGCTGATCAGACCAATAAGAACTCGGAATGCTCTGCCACAGGTTGGGCACAGATAGTCTGTGTGAATATTTGGGGTGGATACTCCAAATTTGGGTATCCTGTGTTTACTTTGTGCTGTCTCAATTCTGCTTTGCTCATAGAGCACAGCACCCTTTCTTAGGTGGGCACACCATGTTGAGTGGTCCTGTGCCAGTGTCTCCCATGTTGCATAGTCAAATTCGAAGCTCTTGAGGGAGACCTTGAGAGTGTCCTTGTATCTTTTCTTCTGGCCACCATGTGATCACCTGCCTCATGCGAGTTCTCCATAAAACAGTCTTTTTGGCAAGCATACATTTTGCATTTGAACAACGTGGCTAGCCCATCAGAGCTGCACTCTCTGAAATGTAGTTTGAATACTTGACAGTCCAGCTCTACCAAGGATTTCAGTGTCTGGTACCTTATCATGCCAGGTGATCCTCAGAATCTTCCTAAGACAGTTCAAATAGAAGTGATTCAGTTTCCTGGTATGGTGCTAGTAGACTGTCCATGTTTCACAAGCATATAACAATGAGGTCGGCACAATGGCTCTGTAGACCTTGGTAGTCAGCCTAATACCTCTTCTCTCCCAACCTTTTCTTCAGAGTCTCCCAAACGCTGAGCTAGCTCTGGCAATGTGTGTGTCAACCTCATTGTCAATATGTACATCCCTGGAAAGAACACTACCAAGGTAATATAAATATGGGCAAATATAGGTAAATATAGGCAAAATAAGAATACATAAAATATATAAAAGGTTTGGAGGTAAGGCATTAGCATCTAGGGCAGGTGTCAAACTCACATAGAAACCATGCTTGAAGGCTGCAGTCTGACTTAGAAAACCACAAATTAACATTATATCATATTGCATTTTAGGGGCAGCTAGGTGGTGCAACGGGCAAAGTGCTGGGCTGTGAGTCATGAAGACATCTGCCTGAAGATGTTCAAATCTGGCTTGGCATTTACTAGTTATGTGACTCTGGGCAAGTCACTATATTTGCCTCAGTTTTCTCATCTGTTAAATGAGCTAGAGAAGAAAAGGGCAAACTACTCCTGTATCTTTGCCAAGAAAACTCCAAATACGGTCACGAGGAGTTGGACAGGACTGAGCAACGACAACAATTGTATTTTTATTTATTTTTAAAAACATTTCCCAATTACATTTTAATCTGGTTCCTGCAGAACTCAGGAGTTTTGCCAGCTCAGCTGTAGATTGTCCACAGGCTCTGATTTTACATCTCTGATCTAGAGGATAAGGACAGATTTCACTCAAGGGCTAGGTTGGAGCTGAGCTTTGAAGGAAACTAGGGATTCTGAGAGGTGGAGATGAAAAGGGAGGACATTCCAGGCATGGGGAATAACCTGTTTAAAGGCAGAGAGATGAGTAATGAATATTTTATGAAAGGAATAGTAAGAAGGCCTGTCTGTCTAGACCAAAGAGAGTGTCAAAGGGAGAAATATAAAAGGCTGGAAAGGCAGGTGGGAGGCAAAGTGATGAATGACTTTAAATGTTAAACAGAGGCATTTTTATTTAATCTTAGAGATGATGCTAACATTCTAGTGATTCCCTATGGCCTTCGGGATCAAATAGGAAATTGTATTAGGCCCCTCCTACCTTTCCAGTCTTCTAACACATTACACACCCTCTCCCACAAAATACATTGTCTGTGATCCAGTGACACCAGCCTCCTTGCTCCTTCAGCCCCCAAATCTCCACTTCCTGACTCCAAACATTTTCTCTGGCAGTCTCCCATGGCTATAATGCTCTCCCTCCTCAACTCCACCTCTTGGTTTTCTTCAGTTGATTGCTAAAGTCTTACCTTCTGCAGGAAGCTTTTCTTGGACCTTCATCATTCTGGTGCTTTCCATGTGGTTATCGCCAGTTTATTCTGTGCTTAGCTTATTTGTACATAGTTCCCTGAGCATTGTCTCCTCATTAGACCATAAGCTCCTTGAGGGAATGGACTATGTTTTTCCTTTTGTATGCCCAGCACTTAGCACAAGGCCTGGCATGTAGTAAGTATACAGTAAATGTTTACTGACTGACTGACATGAAAGGAGGAAGATGGAACTAATGAAATTTTATATTATTTCTGTTTTCTTTATCATGGAGAATGATATCTGCCTTCAGTGAATTCAAGTTGACATGGACTGAGGGATTACGTTCCAGGGTCCTGGAAGAATGTGCAGCTGTGTCTGCTAAGCCACACTTGGTGATCTTTGAGAAATCACAGAGAATGGAAGTGAGGCTCTGGAGTCGGAGACACTTCCAAAGGATTTGGGTCTGGAGATCTGACCTTAGATATGTTACTGTGTCTAACTCTTTCATTAGTCAAATTTAAGTAAGGAGGAATATTTCTGCAAGATCAAAATTAGACAAGTGAAAAGACCGGAAAGTATGCCACATAAAGCTCAGTATAGCGGCTAAACGTAAATATCCTTTTATTAAGGGGATCACTTCTGTGAAGTTCAGATTCAGTCAAAGGGCCTCGCTTGAGGACCTAGAAGGCCTGGAGGCCATAGATTTCCCATCCCTGGTTAGCCTAAAGAAGAGAAGCTTGTTTTGGGACTGGGGAGGGAGTGTGGCAGTCTTCACATATTGAAAAGTGACCAGGTAAAATAGGGTTTAGATATTTTTGTTTTTTTTTTCTGTTTGGACCCAGAGTGCAAAACTAGGTAGGAGTTGCTCGTACCTGTCTGTTCCTAATAAAATTCTGTAAGTTTTTTTTATTTAGATTTCTTGTTTGTATATTACCTCCATTTCTCAAAACATCCTTTCCTCTTTCCTACCTAGCATACTATTCTTTATAACAGAGAATTCTCTATTTTTTGAAATAAAAAAAGAGAAAAAAGTTAAGAAAAACTAGTCAAGAAATGATTAGAATCATTTGACTCTGATGTATCTGCATTGTTCCATACTCATGGTTTCCAACCATTGCAAAGAAAGGAGGGACATACATTTTCTCATCTCCTCCAGGGGCCAAACTTAGTCATTATAATAAATGGTAATTTTTTTTTTTTGGATCGTTCTTTGCATTTACATTATGGTAGTTATTGCATTTATTGTTGTCTTGGCTTTATTCACTCAGTTCTGTACCTTCACTTATGCCTTCCCATGCATTTCTGAATTCTTCTCATTAACTGTTGCTTGTATCACAATAATATTCCATTAATATGATTTTTAGCTATCCTTGGTTAAATGGCAAGTCCTTTGCATCTAAAAAATACAGTCATGAATATTTTGGTACGTGGGACCTTTCTTTAGTTTTTTTTTTTTAATTTCCTCATTTTATGAATCTAACATTGAGATCTCTGTGCCTAAAAATATGGAGAATTTAGTGATTTAAAAAAATTATAATTCCAAATTGTTTTCCAGAAAAAGGATAAGGATAGTGCTAAAGAATGATTTATGATTTCACTTTTTCTAGAACTAGAACGCAAAGCTATCTTGACAGGGTAAAATGATGGGAAGATCTAGTAAGATGAAATTTAATAAGGAAAAATGTTAAATATTGTTCTTAAAAAGACATTTCAAAAAACTAGCAACAATAAGGGGTAGCTCAGTGGCGCAATGGATGAAGCACCAGCCCTGGAGTCAAGAGGACTTGAATGTAAATCTGGTCTCAGACACTTACTAGCTATATGACCCCGAGCAAGTCACTTAACCCTGATTGCCTCCCCCTCCAAAAAGGCACCTAAGGAATACAGGATAGAAAAAATGGCTTTGCCATACAGAAATGATTTTTTTTATTATTGTGTTTCATCTTTCTTGGTATTTGTAAAACACCCAATATATCACAAGCATTTGATAAACATCGGTTGAGTGAATGTTGAAAAAAAGATGTAACTCTTTTTTGAATCGAAACCAAAGCTTGGAGTTAATTTCTACCTAATCTAAACTCTTACCTCAGTGTTTTGTAATAAACCAATCAATAGCTATATGGAGTGTTTTTCAATCAAATATTTCTAATTCTATTAATATTCTAATTATATCCTCTTTGGAACTTTGTTTATTGCCTAAATTAATTTCTTATAAAATATTTTAGATATTTAATTTGAAATGTGGTCTTTAAAATTGAATGCAGTGTTTCCTGGGAGGTCTAACAAAGAATCAAGAAAATATTGCAGATTCTCAAAAGGAGTATACAGTAATGATTTCACTCATCATTTTATGTGATATACTCATGCTAATGTAATCCAATCGACCGTATCAGAATACCTGAAAGATTATAGTGTAGAGGAAACCATCTTTTACTGAGAATCTTATGACTAAAAAGTCAAAAGACTAGAGTTTATGTGCCAGCACTATCACTTACTAGGTATGTGACCTTAGACTGCACATTATGTAATTTGTTAGTTTCAGTTTCCTAACTGGTCTAGATTGAAGATTCTTAACCATTTTTTGTGTCATGGGCCCCATGTGGACCACAGTATAGCTTCGCCAAGCCTATGGACTCCTCAGAATATTATATGTAAATGCCTAATATATATGCATATATAATTACAAGGAAAAAATTCTATTGAAATGATTATATACACACATATACATACATATATACACATGTGTGTATGTATATGTGTGTATATACGTATATTTACACACTCCATGAAATAACTCCTGCACTAATTCACTTCATCCCTGCACTATTACAGTAGTCTGCTGGTTTACATCTCTGCTGTAAGTCTCTCCTCACTCCATCCATCGTTTACTCAATTGTCAAAGTGATCCTCCTAAAGCGTGTCTGACCATGTCACCCCTCTATTCAATAAATTCCAGTGGCTCCCTGTCACCTCCAGGATCAAATGAAAAAAAGCTGACTTTTAAAACTCCCTTATCTTGACCCCTTCCTAACTTTCCAGTCTTTTTTTAATCCCCTACTCTCCACTCCAGTGACATTGTCTTCCTTGTTCTTTCTCACACAAGACACTCCATTTCTCAGCTCCATGCTGTTCTCCACACCTGGAATTCTCTCCCTCTTCATTTCTGCCTCCTGACTTCTCTGAC
The DNA here is from genome assembly GCF_028372415.1 of Notamacropus eugenii. Lineage (NCBI taxonomy): Eukaryota > Metazoa > Chordata > Mammalia > Diprotodontia > Macropodidae > Notamacropus > Notamacropus eugenii. The sequence goes on along the minus strand of NC_092873.1, from coordinate 215,430,598 downwards.
TTCCTTTAAATCCCAGCAGAAATCCTACCTTCTGCAAGTCTTTCCCAATCCCCTTTAATATGAATGCCTTCCTTGTACTGAGGATCTCCAATTTATCTTGTCTTTTTTGCATATGTTTGCTTCTACATTGTCTCCCTTGTTAGACTGGAACTTCTCTGAGAATAGAGATCTTCTTTTGCCATTATTTGTATCCCCAGAGCTTAGTCCAATGCCTGGCACATAGTAAACTTAATAAATACTTATTGACTGACTGACAGACTGACTTGAAATGTATAGTCAATTTTCTTCAAACTGGGAATGACAAGGTTGTGTCAGCTATGTCAGAGAAGTGATGTGAGGATCAAATGTGACAGTTTAATACTATGGAGAAGTCAACTGTTATTACAATAATATTCTAAAAAGGGCCCCTTCATCTCTGCATTTAATTCACACACTAGTTGCTTATATCAGGTTTACTTTGTAATTCCTCCTACCTGTACAAATCCATCATTTTTATAAGTCCATAACTCTTTTATAAGTGCCCTAAGTAACATTTGCTCTAATATAGCTCTTCCCTAAAGTTAGTAATCTACTAGCAGAACTGCATATTTCATTGCTAGATGAAGTATTTAAGCAATTCAAGGCATGGAAGGGAAAAGAGAGATATTTTGAAAGAGGCTTTCGGGAGCTTGCTTTATTACAAGGCTTTCACTCCATAGCCAGTCTAAGCTATAATTTCAAATGTGCAAAGTGCTTGGGGGGGTGGGCTATTTATAAAAGGGTGGCAGGAGGGAGGACTACCCAATTATAGGACAACAAACCTATTACTCTCTAGGGCATTTAATAGAGGGGAAAAGTGTCCTTCATGCTGCATTCCACTGAAAGAACACACAAAAGAAATGAACAAATACTGTCTTGCCTTCTGGACCCATTAAACCCAAGTTGGAGATCTAGGTCAATGGCCATTTCTTAGTCTTCATATTCCTGACATCCCTGTAGCTTTGGACCCTGTTGATATTCCCTTCTCCTGAAGCATTCTTTCCTCCCTTGGCTTTTGTGACACTAATTTTCTAGGCTTCTTGTTAGCTTTCTGATGATTCTTTTCTTTTCTTTGTTTGTTTCTTGCTATAATATCCTTTCTCTCCCAACCACTAAGTATATATGGGACCTTTTCTATATATACTGTTTCTCCTTTGGTAATCTCATCAGTTACCATGGATTAGATTTTTGGATCTATGCATATATATATATATGCACATACACATACATATATGCATATGTGTATACATATATGTCTATATACATGTGTATATATGTGTATACATACACACATGCATATTATATATATGTATATATATATACACATACACACATGCATATACACACAGATATACATTTTCTGTCCTCTAAACTTCTGTCACCTGCACTCTCAACTGCCTACTAAAACCTCTACCTGGATTACTTGTAGGCTTCTCAAACTTAGCATGTCCAAAAAAGATCTCCCTATACTTTCTCCTAAACCCTTTCATCCTTCAAATTTCAATATTTCTATTAGAACACTAATGCATTGTTGGTAGAGTTGTGAATTGATTGAACCATTTTGGAGACCAATTTGAAACTATACCTAAAGGACTTTAAAACTGTGCACACCCTTTAATCCAGCAGTACCACTACTAGAGCTCATAAAAAGAGAAAAGAACCCACATGTACAAAAACATTTATAGCAGCTCTTTTTGTGGTGGCAAAGAATTGGAAATTGAAGGGATGCCTATCGATTGATTGAACAACTTGTGGTATGTATATGTAATGTCTATTGTACTTTAAGAAATGATGAGCAGGTGGAGTTCAGAAAAACCTGAAAGGACTTACATGAAGGGATGCTGAGAAAATGACCAGAACCAGGAGAACATTGTACACAGTAACAGCAACATGGTACAATAACCAAATTTGGTAGACTTATCTCTTCTCATCAATACAATGATCTAAGACAATTTCAAAAGACTCATGATGGAAACTGCCAACCACACCCTGAGAAAGAACTGTGGAGTCTGAATCCAAATCAAAACACAGTATTTTTTCTTTTTTTTGTTTTTGTTTTTTTTCTTCTGTTTTTTCCCTTTTGTTCTGATTCTTCTTTCACAGCATGACTAATGGGGAAATATGTTTAATATGATTGTATATGTATAGCCTATATCAGATTGATGCTGTTTTAGGGAGGGGGAAGGGAGGAAGGGAAAAAAAAAGTTGGAATTCAAAAATCTTATAAAAGTAAATGTTGAAAACTATCTTTACATGTAATATAATAATACCACCTAATAATAATACTTGATAGGTAAGTATAAAAATAAAATAGAGAAGAAAAAATCCCAAATTTCACTGTTTCTGCTGTTACTCCCACTGTCATTTCAGTGACCCAGATTTACACACTGGAACCTTTTCCTGTTCTTCAACCCACATATCTAATCAGATGCCCTCTTATTGAACCTGCTCTCTGCAAGATTTTCTCCTCCATCTCCATCTCTCCTTTCATATAACCTCTATCCTGGCTTAATTCCATTGTCTCTTATTTGGCTAGTTGTTATATCTTTTGAATTGCCATCCTTGCCTCCAGACCCTTTCCCCTCTCATCCATCATCCATATAGTTGCTAAACTGATACTCTTCTGTGGCTGTGGTATAGCTTAGAAATGTGGAAGATAATATTTTTGAATAGTTAAAATTCTAGGTCAACCAGAGAGCGATGGAGAGGTTCATCATGGGTGTGTGTAGGCTCAAACACACCTCTAATGATAGCCAAGAGCCAGAAACAAAGCAGATGTCCATCTATTGGAGAATAATTAAACAAACTAGTATATGAATATTGTGGAATATTATTCTTCTGTAAGAAATGATGAACATGAAGAAATCAGAGAAGCACAGGAAGATTTCTGTGAACTGATCCCAAATGAAATAAGAAAAATATAAAAGGAATCAGGTAAACACATATAATGAAATTCCAGTGAAATAACTGGAAACAACAATGATGAAACAATGCTTATGGTTTTGAGGATCAAGAAGCTTATCCCTGGAAAAGAATCAAGAAAATTCACCTTCATCTCTTCTTAGAAAAAGTATGTATGGAACACAGCATCCATTATCAGATTCTATTGATATACTTTTGCATTTTCTGAATCACTTTTTGCCCTTATTTCTTTGAAAAAAAATTTTTTTTACAAGGGATAGTTTACTGACTAGGAGAGGGAGACAGTCGGAAATGAGGGTGACCAAACCAAAGAGACCCCTTAATCTTTTAAAAAAATACTAAGTAAGAAATATGGAGAAGACAGTAAGTATAATATACAATGGCTTTGCTGCATCAAGCAGTTTTCTCATATAACACACTGCAGAGAAAATGTATGCAATCTGCCTTTATAAATTGGAAGATTGAAAATGGATGCTACTTGCTCGTATCTAAGTGTACATTTGGATCATAGGATCAGAGTTAGAAGGAATCTTAAAGGTCATCTCATTTTGCAGATGAGCAGACTGTGCCCCCTTGGAGGTGAAATGACTTAGTTAAACTTACGTAAGTGGCAGTTCTGAAATTTGAACTCAGATCCTTTGCCTTCTGATCCAGGTGTATCCTGCTACCTCCAATTTTAGAGCACCTTCTTTCTTTTTCAATACTCAAACTTGCCAGTTGTGAGAAAAACTAAATGAAATTCCAGTTTGTTGCAGGGATTTGTGGAGAAATAGAGGAAATATGGCATAGTGGATAATAACTTTGAATAATGTATCCTTTAGATAGTTAATATTTTTATTCAACCAGAAATAGCTTAATACTTCAGGAAAATTTATAGGACATTGAGTTGATATTTCCAAAAGCTTTAATGAGTAGTGTTAAAAAGGACAAAATAAAAACATTTTGGAGGAGAAAAGTTACCTTTCTTAAAGAGAAGAAAATATCTTTTTATTCTTAGCATTGATTTACCATTTATCTTAAGTACATTGCTTTAACTAACCTTTGTCTGTTTTCAAATTCAATTAAATTCACCCAAAGAAAGAAAAAGATATTTGCAAAGAGCATGTGGTCTTTAGTAGTTCCCATTAGTGATATCTACTCTTTGGTAATCCCCATTCTCAACTCTGCTACCCATATCTTTGCTATTTCTTTTACTATTGATTGCCTCCATTTTCGTCTCTCTACCTGAGACTATTATGTAAATGTAGAACTCTGGGCCCTGACTACTCATAGAAGGTTTTACACACAGCTATCAACTGATGCCTTCCTGTCTCCTCACACCTCCAACGATGAGTGCAGAAGAAGGAGATTCCTCCCTTTTTGTTTTACATTTAGTGATAATAGAATGGAAGAATCACAGGGGAAGAGATTTGCCTCTCCTTCCTCACTTCCCACTGAGGGCAGAGAGCAAGGGCTGGCTTTGACTGTGTCATAAATTCAGAAGTCTGTTCAATGCTCATGGTCACAAGCCTGACTCAGCCTCTACAAGGGCACCATGAAGCACCTTGAGCACTCCTGAGTATGTCTCAAATACAGACTGATGGATTAGAGCTCTCCCATCTCAGCAGGAGCCTTAAATCTTGGTTTTCTTTGAAATCCCCTGTGCTGGCTAATTGCCAAACAAGAGGATGATGGGAACAAATTAAGGATATTTGCATAATAGATATATTGTAAAAAAAATGGCTCAGCTGTCTTAGGTCAACTGCTAGTTAATTTTATGATGCATTGACTAGGAAAAAGAAAAAAAGCTGTATTTGTGCCATGCCCTTTATTTAAAGTTGATGAAAGGCCTTTGTAAATATGATGTCATAGCAAACTTCCCTATGTTTCATATGAAGAGGCCTAAAGAATGAAAGGTTTGCACCACTGGGTTATCATTGACTTAGGCATTCATCCAGCAATAGGGTCAGGACAAAATCTAAGTCGTTAGAAGTAATCTCTTGTGCTTTGCCTACTTAGCCAAGGCCTTCTCAGAAAATTATTCAGTTCATATGTTCAAAAGAATGCATTCTATTCTAAAAGTGCTTTGTTTCGAGTAGACCCATGAAACCTATCTGAAGATCAGAGAGATTTTGTCATTTCTTTTCCCCTGCTCCTCTGGCCCCTAGTTCTGATGCAGGAACTTCAAATGGGGCTGATGGGAAGGAAGGGTTAGATCAAAAATGGACATTTGAAGCCCAAATCCCAAGGGTCAATTATTGAAGTCAGAACATCATGGAACTAAAAATCTAATTTGTCAGTTGTATCCCACCCCCATGCCACTGATGGGACTCTCAGTGATATTTTTGTGGAGTTTTCCACAAAGATCCAGGGTGAAATAAAGCCTGAGGAAAATAAGTTTGTTCTCATCTTTAGAAGATTAACTTCACAGCTTCTTTGGTTTTTCATATCTGGCTAACATCTGTTTCCATATAAACTGTTCAGTATAGAGAATGTGCAGCTAACCTTGCCCTTCTGAAATATTATTTTTCCTAGAGCAAGCTACATCAGTGAGGCTACATCACCTCTAGTGTGCTTTCAAACCGATAGGAGAATCAGGTGTCTGAGATCTATTTTAAATTCCAGAGCAATCGCATGAACTGCTAATAGCAAAAAGCAGAAAAATTGAAATTCTGTGACTGGATGTGTCAGAGAAGAGTCATAGTGGTGTTTACTTAGACTTTCGCACATTCTCTTTTAAGGAAATTAAAACAGTATAATATGAACACATAGGATAAACTTTATAAATCTTCTAGGGAAAGAAATACACTTAACAACTGGATCATTTTTTTAGGAGGGACATTGGAAAATTGGTGTGGAACCCACGGAAGGTTCCTGGATATTGAAGTGTCAGCAAATGGTGTCATAGAAGGAGGAATGGTGAAAAAAATCAAACAAAACAACTGGATATGTTTAGCTTGGAGGAGAGAAGACTTGGAGGAGTTGAAGGTAAGGAGACGTAATAACTATTTTTAGAAGGATTAGTTTTCAATTCAAGTCAAACTTTTATCAAGCATCTATAGCAACTGCAGGCACATCTTCTTACTTACGGGATCCATAGAAAAGCTACCCTAGATTCAAGGTATTCTTTAGGCACATATTTACTCAAAACCATAGCTCGTGAACCTTCACTGCTGCCATCTACTTTTTTTTAGTTAACCAGAGAAGACAGTTAGTTCAAAGGACATACTTAATGGGAAAAAGTCCATTAAATTATAACCATTCTCCCCCTTATTCTGGTGTGCATTCTACAAGGAATACATACATATCATCAATGGGAAGACTGGACATGCTTAGGGTTCTTCTAGTCCAATCTTTTTATTTTATAGTTGTGGAAAATAAAACCCAGAAATAAGGACCTTTTCCAAGGTCACACAAACCTGCAGAGTGGCTTTCCTCAGTCTTAACACTCTCAATTTTACATATTGAAGCACAGGACAGAATGTCAGCTACGTTTTGGTCATTATGTCCACAGCAGGACAGGGTGAGAAATAAATCTGGCTCCTACTCCATATCTGTGGTGCAGGTTGTTTTCCTTATCTGTCTGAGGAGGTGGAAGATTATTTACTGTCTTAGGTCGTGAAAACGAGGGGAAAGGCTAGTAAAAAGGAAAGAGAAATGGAAAACCCCATTTTTTGCTGACCTCAAGCATTTCCATGCAAGAAGAGGAGGGTGTTGATAACCTGAGAAGCGCATGTCTAGGACTGCCATTAAGAAAGCAGAGCTGAATTATAGTAATTCATCCTCCCTTTGTTGGGTTACAGCATATGCTAATTCTTTGACCACATCAAATAATTTCCTACCATAAATGCAGTAACAGCTTTGAGCTGATTTTACATATACTTATTTTGTAGGTAGGTAGTGCAGCCTCAGTGCTGTCTTACATTACTAATTATGATCATCTTAAATCATTCTATTCTGCTACCTGAGATTTCTGTTTATGCCTTTGGGTGCTTTCTCATCAATTACATAAATGCTTTCAGCTGAGAAGGCAGAAACCCTTCAGAGCATAACTTCAAGATACTTTTCCCAATTTACCAGCATAATCTGGGAATGGCACTGAGGCAATTCACTCTGAAGCAAATAGCCCTACCTTGGGTAACCTTGTGGAAATTCATCATCATTATTAGTATTGCAAGTTTATTCAGGGCATCCTGTGTGTAAGCCTGTATATAGTACTACCATGTCTATCATGTTATTTGAATCTCATTGAATCTCTGAAGAAAGCTTCCTATCATTTATTGAACATGGATTAGAGAATTAAAAGTCCTGGGTTTTACTCCTTTACTCCTGACTTGGCTACTTTTGTCTACTCTAACATTGAGAAAGTTGTTGAAACTCACCAGTTAGAAGTTGTCCTCAGCTCCTTAATCTGCGATCCAGGATCTCTATTTATGTTTTCAGCTGTTTTCCTAATGACATTTCAGTTGAGAAGAAAAAAATCTCTCCAAAAATTCCTTCAGAAAAATCTTTTTCCCAACTCACAAACTTTTAGTGCTCCATTGGTGCATCTATGAATTGTCGTCTATGTGATATCAGTGTTTTGAAAATGAATAACATTTATCAAGGGATTCTCAAGCTAAAAACAAAATATGATAATTATTTGAAAATTTTGAAATCATTGTTACATGGTTATTTGCCTGATATTTGTGATTTATTTATGTGTGTCTATTTATCTGGCTATATCCAGACTTCTGAGAGGGAAAAGATTTTTTAAAAATATTTTGAAGAAAAGAAAAACTTTTTGAAAGTATGTCAAGAATTTGTGTCACCCCAGTATAAATGAGTATGCTGAGTCTCAGAGAAAGAAAGACGTCTGCATTTCCCATAGCTATTGTGTGAAAGAGCCAGGAGCAAACTTAGGGCTTCTGAATTCAAGGCCTGTTCTCTTTCTATTACGAGACACTGCTTCTCTGCGCATAAGTCTTGTCTTTCCAAATACATCTCCTGGGGGTAGAGAAATGGTGCGATTTATTTTTTAATTTGTCATTGAGCCACAATGACTTATATGTAGTCAGCTGGCTAAATGAATAAATGAATGAAAAGGCATTGTGGGGACCGTGGAAAAATACATGTCCTTAGCAGTCCCAGGTTTATCATCTAGTTCAGCTTTACACATTGATAGAGGGCAAGGCTATAGAGGGAGAGAGTACTGAGAGAGAGGACCCAGAGGACCTGAATTTGAATCCTGATGCTGCTACTGACTCCATGTGTGGTCTTGGGCATGTCATTGCCCTTCTCTTAGGAAGCCTTAGATTCTTCAGCTGTTGAATTAAAGAGGAAAATCTTTAAGGTCCCTTTGATCCTTTGTGATAATTATTCATGTGCTCTTTATTTAAGCAGCCAGAATGTTTCAGTGGGAAATGTAATTATCCTTATACAAGTGGTACATCAAAGATGCTTGTTGAAAGACAAGCTCCTTAACGAGTAACTTAAGAGGAAGCTACAGTGGATAGGGTTCTGGGCTTGGTTAAATATGACTGTAAGTAAGCGCTTACTAGACTTGTGACCCTTGGGAAGTCATTCAACCTTCTCTCAGCCTCAATTTCCTCAACTGTAAAATGGTAGTATAACAACACCTGCCTCCTGTAAAGTGCTTAGCATAGTGCCTGGAATATAGTAGGCACTATATAATATTCTATTTTCTCTCCTCTTGAGCATTTCACATTTGTGTCAGACCTAAAACCCTGGGAAGAACAGTTCCCCCCAAAGTTCTCCATTCCTAGACTGCCAGAATTAAAGACAGGTTAATCATGCTTCTTTAAATTTGCCATTGAGAAGTGCCACCCAGACCAAAATCATTAGTAATGGACTGACCAACAGCATCCCATGTACCTGCTGGGTACTTGACCAACTCCCTGTAGCATGACTTCAGGAACTTGTTCTGCCTCAAGACGCTGCTCACCTCAGTCTGTGCATTGCTAGCTTGTTACCACATCAACTTGCCCATTTCAAGGTCACCCTGGTCTGCCTTGACCAGTATCTTATCCGTCACATAAATCTTGTTCTTTTCCTCAACTTTATCATTTCTGTCACTGGCACTACCTATCGTCTCCCATATTAAAACTATTATTATCTGGTCCTCACTTCTCATCTCTTGTTGGGGGACAGCTCTGGACCGGGGTCCCCCGTGAGGACCGTGAGACGCCTGAGGGTCCGAACCTGCCCCCTTGTGGGGTACTGGGATGGCCCTGGTAACAGGCTGGCTCCACCCACGGGGAGGCACTTGGGAGGAGCTCGCCCGCCCATGGGAGGTATGGGGGAGGAGACAGGGGATAATAAAAGGGGATGACCACGAGAGCTGGAGGAGAAGAAACGCAATAAAGCTTGCTGGCTGCAACTCCTTTCGGGTGCTCTGCCTGTTTATTCCCCTCCCCCAACAGGGAGAGGGAATTCCCCTCCCCCAACCAGGAGAGGGGCCGGAGACGTCCGAAGACCGGGGATAGGTAAGTAGAAGGCGAAGGCCCGGGAGTCGCCCCGGGCAATCTCTAATCAGTTACCAAATTCCATTATTTCTCTCTTTGAAATACCATTTCTATCCTTCCCTCTCCTCTATTCCCATCGCCACTAGTTAACTCTAAATATCATTACTATTTACCTAGATGATTACAATTGGACCTCCACACTTCCGACTCATTGCCTCTACCTCCTTCTTCCTCCAAATTATGTATCTAACCATTGCTTTTGTCTCATTGATTTCTTCTCTTCCTACCCCACCTGTGAGTGTCTATAATATTTTGTCCATGGCCTTCTCTTCTCTCCCTTTTGGTGAATTTAGCTCTTACATAAATCCCATTATCCCCTCTCCACGATGATGTCCAAATTTCCATCCCCTCCAGTTGGGGGCAACTAGGTAGTGCTGTGGTTAAGGGTGTTGGACATAGTATCAAGACAGAAAGACTTATATTTAAATCCTCCCTCTGACATGTATTAGCTATGTTAATCTGGGGAAGTCATTGTAGCCTCTTCTGCCTCAATGTCTTTATCTGTAAGAAGAAGATAATAGCAGTACCTCTCTATCACTGTTGTGAAGACCCAATAAGGTAACATGTGCAGCCCTTAGCAGACCTTTAAAGTGCCATAAAATATTAGCTTTAAAAAATATTCCCAGCCTTCAGCACAATCACCTGTGCCTAGCACAGAGTAGTTACTTAATAAATGCTATTCGACTGCCCCCAAACTCTCTCCAGAACCCTAGCCCTGCATTTCTAGCTGCCTGCTGGATACATCTATCTGATTGTTCTCTGCAATATAAAGTCAAGATGTCAAAAATGGGATCTTTTATTTTCTTTTTAAAAAAATTAGGGGCTGCTAGTTGGAACAGTAGATAGAGCACCAATCCTGGAGTCATGACCTCAGACACTTATTAGCTGCATGACCCTAGGCAAATCACTTTAACCCCAGTGCCTCCAAAAAAAATCCCAAACGACTTAGTTATGGAGTTAATAACAAATATAAAAAAAAATTGCATATGGAATGTGAACTTCTGTCACAAATAATTTGTTTTTTTTTTTTAAAGTGAATTTGACAAGGTAGTAGCAAAATTGTCTCATGTCCTTTTGGATTTCTTTTATATATTAAATATGAATTTTAATGGTTTTAAATGTGTTTTTAAATGTATTTTAAATGTTTTCCTGATTTTCTTCTTCTTTTCTTTTTCTTCCTTCCTTTCTTCCTTCTTTTTCCCACCCCATCCTTCTTCCATTATAAGCTATCCCTTGTAACAAATAATTATAGTCAATCTAATCAAATCAATACATTGATGGAGTCTGAAATATCCATTTTCTTCTGTGCCTGTGGTTCATTCCATTTCTACGAAGACATGGGAGACATACTTTGTTCTCTTCGTCTTCTGAAGTCAACTGGTTGATGCACTGGTTGGAGTTCTGAAGCTTTTCAAAGTTCCTTTACATTATTGTATTATTATGATTTACATTGTTGCATCACTCTGTAAATTGTTTACTTGGTTTTCATTTTGATCCATACATTTCTGTGCACACACTCTATGTTCAATCTGAACTGAAATATATGTTGATGTCCTATATTTTCTTTCACTACACCTTTTTTTTGGATACTATTTCCTATATTTCTTAACATCCCTCCCCAACCTCCCTATCATCTTCCATTGTGCCAACTCCTCCAAGACCCCTTCCTGGTTCCCCCAAGTTGGTAGTAGCTTGGATCTCGCATAATGCTTTGTACCTCTCATATAAATAGGTAAAAGATATATAATTTCCTCAGAAGGAGAGAACTCCCAGTGTTTAAAGTCCTTCCAACTGATGCATATTGGAACTGTTTATGACTTAGTAGATAAATTGTAAGGTAGGGGCTCTTAACTTCATGTTGTGAACTTGTAGAAGAATTTTTTATGACTATTTTAACGCAGTTGGTTTCTTTTGTAATTATTTGTCTTATTTCATTCTTTTAAAAATATTATTCTGACAAAGAGTTCACAAATTTTACCAGACTGCCAAAAGGTCTATGCTGCAAAAAAGGTTAAGAATTGCTGAGCTAAGCAGATCCTTGAGGAAACCAGAGTCACACTGTTGGTAAATGTTGAAGCCAGGAGTTATCATATACAAGTATGTACTCTATAGTGCACAAATTATAAGCAAGATCATTTACACCGTCCTTCATTTGACATTTACAGGTTCCTTGAAGCTGGGCCCTTCCTATTTAGAGTCCTCTTGCATTTTGCTTCCTTCATGACAGGCTATGAAGTTACTACACTGGCATACTTGGTATTCCTTATGATGAGGGCTCAGGAAGATAGAAGAATGATAGAGGAACCCCAAAACTGGAGTGCCCTGCATGGGCTGTCTGTAAAAAGAATTTGTGGACTCAAGCATTCTTGAGATCAAGGTGGTAAAGATTTATTTCACTTTTCAGTGTGCAAGAGTGCTTAAGGAATATGTGATTTGAATGGGGTACAGGTAAAGTTCATGTCATATATTATATAGTATAACATGTGCCAAGTGTGATGACTAGGTGATGCAGGGTAAGATTAGGGAGTGGTTAGTTTTTAAAGGAACATGCACTTTCAGTATCTAGTGCGCAGATATTTTACCCAGAGTTCATCAGGAAATAACCCAAGGTGGGGCTACATGGAGGTGTGGTTTTAGGCCTGAAATGTCACTAAGTCAACTAATGGTCTACTGAGTGATACCAGGCTACTCTCATCAATGTCTTGTTAGACAAGATAAATGTAAGAGAGTATGTGTATATCTAAGTCTAGGATACATATGATTGGGCAGTGAGTAGTAAATGTCATTATGACCCAGTACACAGCCAGTTCAGCCAGTACACAACTAGTTTAAACTAATAAATTCTATAGGTACAGCTGGCTACTCTAGCAGGAAGGGAGATAATGGTTTATGCTGGAGCTGGCTATTCTTGGACTGGGGAGAAACTGCCTGAGATAGTGTTTTGAAGCTAGGAAGAAATGTAATTTTTAAAGAGAAATATGATTTTAAAATTGGGGTCTATGCACAGGCACCCAAGCATCCCATCACTTAGACACAATCTCCCTTCTCTGAACTTTTGTAATGGTGGCCTCCCATTCCTGAAATGGCCTCCTTCCTTACCTCCACCTCTTAGAAACCTTACACTTCAGGTTTCCCTGGCCTTCCAGACTCAGCTCAAATGTTTCTTTTGCTGAAGACCCTTCTTGATCTTCCAGATGGCAATGTTCACCATTCTGAGATTACCTCTCCTGTCTACTTTTTTGTATATTTCTTATATGTACCTAATTATTAATGTGTTGTCTCCCTGATTAGAATAAGAGCTCCTGGAGGTTAGGAACTGCTTTAGCCTTTATTTGCATCCCATGGCTTCTACAGTGCCTAGGGCATAGTAGGCATTTAATAAATGCTTATTGATTGATAAATTGTTATTTGTTTATGTATTACATTCTCTATATGTTTCACAAGAAGCCAATATAATATGATGGATAGAATGCTCTACTCGGAATCAGTAAGACCTGAGTTTGAATCCTACCATTGATAAGTATTTATTATCTGTGTCATGCTAAGAAAGTCATTCAGTCTCTCTGGGCCTTAATTTCATCAGTTAAAATAAAGGGCTTAGCCTCAAGGACCTCTAAGGCACCTTCCATATTTAAACCTATGATCCTATGAAGGCAGAGGGCATGTCTTATCAAAATTTTGTCTCTTCCAGTACCTAGAAGTCAGTCATAAAGCATTTATTAAATACTATGTGCTAAGCACAATAAGTAATTAATAAATGTTACTGATTTGTTTTGAAGTTACAAGAAGGAAGGCTTATTTTATAACGTATTGATTTCTCTATCACTGGAGGTTTTCAAAAAGATATTAGATGACTATATCAGAGAATTTTTACAGAATGAATGCCTAACTTGGGGAAGGAGTGTGACTTGGTGATCTTTCATGTTCCCTCCAAAAATAAGCTTCTGTTATTCTCAGGGCAGGATAGTAGTAGTTGATCCAACTCCCTCATTTTGCAGATGGGGTAACTAAGGCACCCAAGAAAAAATGACTGGATTGAACCTATCCAAATAGAATGAGTCAGAGGGAGGATTTGAACCCAGATCTTCTGCTTCTAGAGTTAATGCATTTTTATTGTACCCTGTGGTCATAAAGTTGTCCTTATTTAAGACAAAAGATTGAATGGGTCATTGGATCACATTGATTAAATAAAATATGCAAAGAGAATTGCTGAAACACCTAAAAATACACTCCTACCAAGATTCCTCCAAAAACTTTAGAACAGAGTTCTTAATTTATCTCAAGGGCCTCTTTGGTAGTTTGATAAAAATCTATAAATCTCTTCTTAGAATATTGTTTTTAAGTGAATAAAATAAAATACATGGGCTCATAAAGCAAACCAATTAGAATGAAATCGTTATCAAAATATTAGGAAAAAAAGATCTTGGCATTAGGTTAAGAACCTTTGCTTTAGAGGAAAATCTGCTTGCAGTGAACATCTCCATAGACCTTGTCCCTAAGATTTATTGAAGATACACTGTATTTCAATGTTCAGTGCTTAGCTGAAGTAAATGATCCAAAAGACAGATTTTTATTGAGCCAAAGAACTAGGTTATGAAAAAAAAACTGTAGACCAAGATAGAAGATAGCAGCTATGCTGTTTATAATAGCAACATTGAAAGCTGGAGCTAAATTACTTCTCCCACTAAGGTATAATTTAGCCTGGACAGCCCACTGCTTCAGGGAGACAAGCTGCTAATTGCCTACATCTTAGCAGTGACCTTAAAAAAAGTGCTATGGCACTGAGAACAACTGAATTAGGTATATCTGATTTATTACATCATCTAATTAGATGGTTCTTTGACTCAACAATATTCTAGATAACCTGCCACAATTAACCAAGACACCTGCCACCCTATGGAGAGAATCTAAAGGTTAGCTTTTTAAAAACCAGGCTTCAAGCTGTGACATCACCATCATTGCAAAAGTTACATTACAACATATACTAACCACTCTGACTGAATTTAGATTTCCCCAAACGTGTTCAGTGGTGGGAACAGCTTGATAAGCATTTTGGTTCTTACTGTGGTCAACTACTTCAATGGAAGAACAATGGTGAACGTTTGACCGGTCTATTTAACACGTAATTTTGCTGGAAACCAGACAAGGTAATGTTCAAGCTCTTGCCATATTTACACAGCCGCTGAGAATTCTCTCTTTCACTCTTTGCCACCTTGCTATTAGAATTAATGTGCTTTATTTTCTCAAGGTCCAGTGACCCATTCTAGCCTTACACTACTTTCTAATTAGTTCACATTTTTTTATTGCTTCAACATTTATATAATGGTTTCAAACGTAATAATATTTGATTCTTTCTGTAGTCCTGCGAAGTGGTCAGGGCAAGGGCTATTAGCTCATTTTACAGATTCATGAACTCTGTTGGAAAAAGAAGTATAAAAGTAAATGATCTAAACAAAAATTCCCAAAGGCCCACCCCCTACTTTCCATTTTAGTATTGATAAAGCAGTTTGATGCAATGAAGAAGGGTCCCCTTCTTGTCCTCCCCAACTTCAGAGGCTCTAAATGGAGTGTGGCAACAATATATAAAGGTAGGCTACATTGGTAAATTTTTCAGTGTGAACCCTAATACTTCAGAAATCAGCAAACTACAAATCAGGCTTGATTTATTGTCTTGTTGGATGTGTAGACTTAAGAAAGTGATGAAGAAAACGGTCATGTAGATTTAACTTAAAAGTGTATCATACCTACATTTTTTTAAAGGACAGCCTTTGTTAAAAATATAGCAGCATCCCACTGCGACATCTTTTGATTTTCCTTCATCTGATCTTGATTTTCTTTCCATTTCTCCCTATGCTCTACTTCTTTTTTCCTTCCTTCCTTCCTTCCTTCCTTCCTTCCTTCCTTCCTTCCTTCCTTCCTTCCTTCCTTCCTTCCTTCCTTCCTTCCTTCCTTCCTTCCTCCCTCCCCTCTCTTGCTTTCCCTTCTCTTCATTCCCTTCCCCGCCTTTCCCTTCATCCACTTAGGGTGTCATACCCTTATCTACAGATGGTCTGCCTAAGGGAATGTGAATTTTGATCGCCGAAACCTCACAAGAGATCTTGAGGTTTATAGGCTGGATTTCTTTCTTAAGGATCATGCCTTAAACACACGTCACTCTAGCTTTCATTGATAGGATCCCAGCCCAAGCTCATGGGGTCATTATTTGGGCCCTCATTGTCCAGAGTAAAAGTAAATACAAATTGTTTCTGTTTTGGACAGAAACCCTGAGGGTCTTCCCTTCCCAGATTGATTTTTTTTCACTAGGTAATAGAAGACATTCTTTGCCTCATTTCTTACCTAACCTCAATCACTGAATGGGTCTTTGCCGCCGTCAAACTGAGACCTAGGAAAGACTATAGATTAAAAAGGCCATGGAGTCCTGCTGCATTCTCTTCAAGAAAGGGCAAACAACAGCAGTGGCAGTGGCAGCAGCAACATCCAAAGCAAAGAGTATTGTTGAAGACATTGCTATTCCAAGGACAGATTATCAATTCGATTCAATTTGACAAATAGTTACTGAGCCCCATTGTACGCAAAGCTCTGTGCAAGGCGCTGAGAGTATAAAACCAAAATAAGACATAGTCTCTGCCCTGAAGGATTGTATTCTCTTACAATTGACAGCACATCTTCTAACTCAACTCCAACTCCAGGGCGGTCTTTTGGTATTTTTTGTAGCATTCTTACTTTGGGTGACTCCCCTTCATTTTACCACTCCCTTTCTGCTTAGGTATCTAGCTGAATGATTCTATATATTCTTCTCATTAGCCCAGCCCAAAGCAACAGTGCTGCAATGTTTAGGAGGCATCCACAGGCTCTGTTTAGTAACGCTATGATGAGTATCAACTACATGTAGAAGCCTTGTCTAGGAGAGAAAGCCTGACAATCAAGGCACACATGAGTTTAAGACTTTGAGGTTTACAAAGTACTTCTCATGAATCTGGGAAGTTGTGCAAGTATTATCATTTTCATTTTATAGGAGAAGAAACTGAGACAGAGAATTGAAACATTATGCTTTTGAGGGATCTTTGTTACGTCATGCTGCCTCATAGATAAAGTACAACATACTCCCTGTCCCCAATGAGGTTACAATCAATCAATAAACCTTTATTAATCATCTTGTATGTGCTAGACATTATGCTAAATATAATGTAGTTTTCAGTAAGGGGGGGCATAGAAAAAGACAAAAACACAAATAACTAAAGAGAAATAGATAAAGCAGAAACAGAACCAGGGTTACTAGGGGGTATACTGGATAGGGCACTGGTCTTGAGTCTGGAAGACCAGAATTATAATCCTGCCTCTCACACTTACTAGCTGTGTAACCCTGAACAAGTCACTTAACTTCTTTCTGCCTCAGTTTCTTTATCTGTAAAATGAAGGAGTTGGATTCAATGCTTTTAAGGTCTCTTTTTGCTCAAAACTATGATCTTATAATAAATTCCTAAGAAGCACAGCTGTCATTTTGTGAAGGTTGAGAGTTATTATGAGTTCACTTTTGGCATGCTGTCTTACTGAAAAAAAAGTATGATTTATGGGGAATAATAATGAAACTAAATAGAGTTGAGGATAATATTAATGGAAAATCTAAGAATCATGGCCATGTGTACTTGTGTAATGTATATATGTATGTGTGTGTGTGTGTGTAGGCACTCAGCAAATGTTGAATTGAATTGAATATAAAAGTAGACCCTCTTTTTCTGTAGAATTAAAAGATGGATATTTGGTTTTAGAAACTGATCAGCTGGAACTCTGTTCATCTTTGGTAAGTGAGAGAACAAGTTATTAAAGGATTTTCCATTACATATTCTTCTCATCCTCCACAATTTGCCAAATATCCATGTTTCAGTTTTTAGTATACTTAAACATTTATATGACAAGAGTAGTCTTTGCATAACTTGTAAGCAATACAATGTAAAGTCAGAAAAAATTACTTGTCTATGTATCCTTTGAGACTACCTTTTACTTTCTTCTGTATATTTTAAAATGTTTCGTTGCACTCTTTTTGGCTTCACTATCGTTGCCCCCAACTCCCAGCTTCCTATTTCTCAACACTAAAGTCTTCCCTTATTGATAGACATATGTATGTAGATATAGATATAGATATAGATTAAGCCAAGCAAAACAGGTCCATAGGTTGGTTGTGCCTGAAAATGTATTTCTCATTCCAGAACTCTAATCTATCATCTCTCTGCCAAGAAGTGAGACATATACTTCATCAGCTAGCTTATTAGCTATCTTATTGATTATTTCACTGATAAGAGTTCTTGGGGCTGGGAGCCAAGATGGCGGAGTAGAAAGACGCACATACACATAGCTCCGAACCCACAACCCATAGAACAACTACAAAGAAGTAACTCACGGCGAATTCTGCACCCAGAGGCCACAGAACATTGGAGCGAGGGAGATTTCTGTTCCGGAGAGACCTGCAAACCTCTCACAAAAGGTCCTTCACGCTGCGGACTGGGCGCCAGGATTGGGAGCTGAGTACAGCCCTGCCGCAGCCGCGGCACCGAGAGGAACAGATCCGAGCGGGCTTCAGTGACGGGATCTCCAGCGGCCACACAAGTCCCTCCACCCACAGGTGACGGGGGTCGGTGAGAGAGTCTCTTTGGCGGGTCGAGGGGGGAGGGGGGTGCCCCCATGGCTCGGGCCCCCTCGGGAGACAGAAGCTGAGGGGCGGCGGCAGACCGGGGCTCCCCAAGTAGGCAGGAGCCTGGATCCATTGTTGAAGGGCTGTGCATAAACTCCCTGAGGGAACTGAGCCTGAGAGGCGGCCCTGCCCCAACCTGAGCATCTGAACTTAATCTCACACTGAATAGCAGCCCTGCCCCTGCCCAAAGCCCTGAGGCTGGAAGCAGCATTTGAATCTCAGACCCCAAACACTGGCTGGGAGGATCAGGAGGCGAGGTGGGTGTGAGGAAAATATTCAGAGGTCAAGTCACTGGCTGGGAAAATGCCCAGAAAAGGGAAAAGAAATAAGACTATAGAAGGTTACTTTCTTGGTGAACAGGCATTTCCTCCCTTCCTTTCTGATGAGGAAGAACAATGCTTACCATCAGGCAAAGACACAGAAATCAAGGATTCTGTGTCCCAGCCCACCCAATGGGCTCAGGCCATGGAAGAGCTCAAAAAGAATTTTGAAAATCAAGTTAGAGAGGTGGAGGAAAAGCTGTGAAGAGAAATGAGAGACATGAAGTCAAAGCATGAACAGCAAATCAGCTCCCTGCTAAAGGAGACCCAAAAAAATGTTGAAGAAAATTTAACACCTTGAAAACTAGCCTAACTCAATTGGCAAAAGAGGTTCAAAAAGCCAATGAGGAGAAGAATGCTTTCAAAAGCAGAATTAGCCAAATGGAAAAGGAGATTCAAAAGCTCACTGAAGAAAATAGTTCTTTCAAAATAGAATGGCACAGAACTGGGTGGGTACTGGGTACTGGGTGGGATTACACACACACATGCACACACACACACATACATAGAGGTAGAGTGCACAGAGTGAATTGAAGAGGATGGGATCATGTCTTAAAAAAAAAAATGAAATCAAGCAGTGAGAGAGAAAGATATTGGGAGGAGAAAGGGAGAAATTGAATGGGGCAAATTGTCTCTCATAAAAGAGGCAAGCAAAAGACTCATTAGTGGAGGGATAAAGAGGGGAGGTGAGAGAAAAACATGAAGTCTACTCTCATCACATTCCACTAAAGGAAAGAATAAAATGCACACTCATTTTGGTATGAAAACCTATCTTACAATACAGGAAAGTGGGGGATAAGGGGATAAGCAGGGTGGAGGGGATGATAGAAGGGAGGGCATGGGGAGGAGAGTGCAATCTGAGGTCGACACTCATGGGGAGGGATAGGATCAAAAGAGAATAGAAGTAATGGGGGACAGGATAGGATGGAGGGAAATATAGTTAGTCCTATACAACACAACTATTATGGAAGTCATTTGCAAAACTATACAGATTTGGCCTATATTGAATTGCTTGCCTTCCAAAGGGAAGGGGTGGAGAGGGAGGGAGGTAAAGAAGTTGAAACTCAAAGTGTTCGGATCAACTGTCGAGTAATGTTCTTGCCACTAGGAAATAAGAAATACAGGTAAAGGGGTATAGAAAGCTATCTGGCCCTACAGGACAAAAGAGAAGACGGAGACAAGGGCAGAGAGGGATGATAGAAGAGAGAGCAGATTGGTCATAGGGGCAATTAGAATGCTTGGTGTTTGGGGGGGAGGGGATAAAAGGGGAGAAAATTTGTAACCCAAAATTTTGTGAAAATGAATGTTAAAAGTTAAATAAAAAAAAAACATTATGCAGAAAAAAAAAAGAGTTCTTAAGTCTTTCAAGATTATTTTCCTTTTTGATATTCTAGTTGCATAAATTACTCTTTTGGCTCTATTCACCTACTAGCCTTTCTGTCTTTCGGTGAGCATTTCAGACCTTCAGTACAGACAGGCTGAGTTAAGACAAACCACACAGTTCCTGGCACCTAGCAGACCATAAATACTTATTGGCGCTAGAAAAAGATTGGGTTTAACTCCTCAGATATAAATTCTGAGTAGAAGCTGTAGATGATAAAGCCTCAGCTACTGTAGTAAGCAGCAGATGAGCTTTACCAACATGGAAAGAGAGGGTTAAACTTGAAACACCTTAAATGCATTTCCAGGATTTATCATAGATGGTCCTTTGTCTCTGGTTTGGATTAGTCAGACATCATGACATTCAGTAGTGAAAGCCAATTGATCTTCCGGCTATTATTTTTGTCTGTCTCATCATGCTCATCTGTTTGTAGATGTAAGATTTAGAATTGAAAGGGACCTTGAAATCAATAGTCCTATTCCTTAATTTTATAGATGAGGAAAATGAGGTCCAGAAAGTGGATGTGAACTGCCCAGTTCAACAAAGTTTATGGACCACCTGCTAAGTGCCAGAGGAGATACAAAGATGAAACAAGATATGTTCCCTGCCCCCAAGGAGCTTACACTCTAGTCTTTCGGAGGAGGTTGAAGGTTTCTTTGCATTCCCAACCAAAAATCCAATTTCTGTAGAAAACCTTTCCCAACCTCTCTGAATTCCAGTACCTTCCCTCTGTTAATTATCTTCCATTTATCCTGTACGTGACTTGTTTGTTCATTATTTGTTTGTTGCCTCCCCCATGAGACAGGGGGCATGGACTGTCTTTTGCTTTCTTTGTATCCTCAGAGCTTGGCTTAGTGCCTGGCATATAGTAGGCACTTCATAAATGCTTATTGGCTGACTGGGAGATGGCTACAATATTAAATATAATGTAGTGAATGCACACTAGGTGCATGTCATAAGAATAACATGTACTTTCCTCATAAAAAAGCCTGTGAGGTAAGTATTGTGAATATCACTCTCACTTTAAAGATGAGGAAGCTGAGAATCAAGGAAGTTTTCACTAGTTTGACTAGGGTCATACAGCTTGCAAGAGTGAGAACCAAGATTTGAACTCCACCTTCCTGACTTGAGTCCTGCCCAATTCCCTGGGTGCTATGTTTCCTCTCTGTACAGCAATAGCAGTACTAATGAATCCAGCAGCTGTCTGCCTGCCTTAATTCTGGGGAACCACACAGGCTGCTCTGATGTGCTGTGGTCTGTTTATTTTCTGACTGTAGGTAGGACTTTACTGTTGCTGCCTTGAATTTGTGCTTCTGTGAGAACAGATGTGAGTCCTGCTGTTTTAATGCAAAGCACATGGTCATTAGTATGATTATCATTCAGTATTTATGCATAAATATGACTCACTGCACTTTGCTTCAATCAAATCAGTGAGACCTGGGGCAGATATTGACTGCAGCAGCAGTAGCCTGTCTTGCAGCACCTGGGGTACTGGTTGTGATGAGCTGGGCCAGGAAAGCAAGATGTAGTAACTTCTTTTTTTCTGTTCTTAAAAGCATCAGATTCCTTAACACAAAGAGAGACACGGAATCTTGACGACAATGATTTCCAGCCATCTCAATAATGAGGTTTTCTGTAAATAGTAGTCTCCAATCAATCAATCAACATTCATTAGGCACCTACTACAAACCAGGCCAGGGATACAAAGATGTTCTATTGCACATATGTACTTATATAGGCATATATAAAATAAATACAAGGTGATGGGAGGGGAGGCACCAAAGGGAGGGTCAATCAGGAAAGACTTCATGTAGTAGATGATGAATAAGCTGATTTTTAAAGGTAACTGGGGATTTTAAGAGGCAGAAGTGAGGATTCCAGGTGGGGAAAACAGCTAATGCAGAAGGAAGGAGATGAGAAATGCGCTGCTGTGTATGATGTTTTCTATGCCACTTTCCCCCATCCCACTTATATTTGTCATGAAATAGACATTGGAGCCTCACTAAATTAATATAGGTCTGTGATCTCATAAAAATGGCTACTCCATTGATTGTAGATCATATTCCATCCATACCTGTGTGATCCCCGTCCATGTCCTCACATAAATCCTCCTCAAGTAGTCTAGCCCAGTCATTTATAGAAAAAATCCTTTTATTAAGTGGATTTCTTCTGTGAAGTTTGGATTCTGTCAAAAGACTGTACTTGAGGAGCTAGAGGGCCATATGTGGCCTCGAGTTTATATGTTCCCCATCCCTGGCCTAGCTGTATATGCAGTGATAGACACCATTGTATACCCAATTTATAACTATGTATAAGCTTGGAACCAGCAATACCTCTATTAAGTCTGTTTCCCCGTCTATACTTTAGCACTGACCATTCCACATATCCAGAAAGTTTGTTTCTGTTGTGGTTGCTTGTGTTTCATTCTCAAAGAGGACCAGTGCCATCAGAAAGGTGATGTCTTGACTTGAAAGTGAGTGAGGCAGGGCTGTGTAAAGTCTTCAGCCTCACTCTCTCCTCTGGAGCCAGTCATCCCGACCTAGAAGGTACTCCTTCTTTAGCAGAAGGAAGGAAATGGCAAACCACTCTACCTCTTTGCCAAGAAAACCCCAAATGGGGTTCGGACATGTACTGAAATGACACAATAACTCTGTCTTTACTTCCACATAACAAAATCTCTTTCTTTCCTTAACGTACAGCTACCGCAATATCTTCTGAATGAAGTTTTTCCCATGCTCCTTAGATCCTAGTCCCCTCCCTCCCAAAGCTATATGTGGATTAACTTTATATCCATGCTATGTGTGTATATATTATATATGTGTGTGTGTGTATGTGAACACACATACACACATACACACACACACACACACACACACGAATTGTTTTCTCTCCCAAAAGAATTCAAGAATTAAAGGGCCTAACCCAGTGCTGGCACAAAGTAAGTGCTTAATAGATGCTTATTAATTAATGAACTGGCCACATCGACTTTGTTCATGTTCTCAGGGGTCTTTAGAAACTGGTAAATAGAACATCTGGAAACTGACATTAATTTAAAGAAGTGATTTTGCTCCTGAAGTAGGCATTCAGTCAGAGAATTCAGACTCATACTCTATGGTGGAAATTCCTACCTCAATGACAATCATACAAACATGGTAAAAATGGAGATCTATGAAGTACATGTACTATTAATGGAAATTCATACCTCAGTACAAACAGAAAAAAAATCAATAAAAAATGATTTTTATGAAGTGAATAGAAGGTTAACAATATTCCTAAAAATGCAAAGGTTCCCAGACATTTCTGAAAAGAGGTTGGCAGGGAGACCAATTGATACCTGTCCTAAGCCCAGTGGGATATGCTACACAGTTCCCTTAGGTGGGTGGAGCAGACAAGGGTTGTTCTATTGACAGTGGTGTAGAGAGAGGGAGGAGCAAAGCCTCTACTTTTTTCCTCAACTGCAGAGGAAAAGAAACAGAGAGAAGAGAACCCCAAAGCTTCTGCTTTTCTGACTTTCAGATACAGCAAGCTTCTGTTGTACTCTTCAATCAGAGAGAAAAGAGAGGGTCAGAGAAAATCCCCTGAAGACCTGGGACCCTACCTACAGCTTCAGGTTCAGGCAGATCACATTCTAGGATCCATGCATACTTCTCAACTTCTCCAAAAAATCTGACAATACTTCTTGTAAATCTTGAACTCTGCCATCTCCGAAGTCCAATGTAGCTGGTTTTTTTTTTTTCCTTCATGGGAGTATCAACTTTGAAATAAATGGGTCCTGATTCAACCTGATAAACAGGAAGCCACCCTTTGGTCTCTTAGAGATCACTCTTTTTAAAAAAAAATATTTATTTTCACTTTTCAACATTCACTCCCACAAAATTTTGAATTTCAAATTTTCTCCCCATCTTTCCCATCTCCCCACCCCAGGACAGTGTGTATTATAATTACCTTTTCCTCCAAGTAAGATAAACTTCCATACCCTATTGAATGTGTATGTTACTCCCTCTTAAAGCCAAATCTGATGAAAGGAAGGCTCATTTATTACCTCTCATCTTCCCCTTCTTCTGCTCCATTGTAAAAGCTCTTTCTTTCCTCTTTTATGTGAGATGATTTACTACATTCTACCTCTCTCTTTCTTCTAGTACATTCCTCTCAACATTTAATTTGCTTTTTTAGATATCATCCCTTCATATTCAGTTCACCCTGTACCCTCTGTCTGTCTCTGTATACATACATACATACATGCATACATACACACATACACATATTCCCTTCAACTATCCTAATACTGAGAAAGATCTCATGAGTTAAAAATATCATCTTTCCATGTAGGAATGTAAACAGTTAACCTTCAATAAGTCTCATGGTTTCTCTTTCCTGTTTACCTTTTCATGCTTCTCTTGATTTTTGTATTTGAAAGTCAAGTTTTTTATTCAGCTCTGGTCTTCTCAACTAGAATGCTTGGAAGTCCTCTATTTCATTGAAGTTCCATTTTCCCCCAGAAGTATTATACTTATTTTTCCTGGTTAGGTGATTTCTTAGTTTTAATCCTATTTCCTTCGAGCTCTGGAATATCATATTCCAATCCCTTAGTGTAGAAGCTGCTAAATCCTGTGTTATCCTGATTGTGTTTCTATAATACTTGAATTGTTTCTTTCTGGCTGCTTGTAATATTTTCTCCTTGACCTGGGAACTCTGAAATTTGGCTGCCTAGGAGTTTCCCTTTTGGAATCTCTTTCAGTAGATGATTGGTGGATTCTTTCCATTTCTATTTTACTCTCTGGTTCCAAAATATCAGGGCAGTTTTCCTTGATAATTTCTAGAAAGATGATGTCTAGGATCTTTTTTTTATCATGGTTTTCAGGTAGTCCAATATTTTTAAAATTATCTCTCTTGGAATCATTTTCCAGATCAGTTGTTTTCCCAATGAGATACTTCACATTGTCTTCTATTTTTTCATTCTTTTGGTTTTGTTTTATAATTTCTTGATTTCTCATAAAGTCATTAGCTTTCGTTTGCTCCGTTCTAACTTTGAAGGAATTATTTCCCCCAGTGAGCTTTTGGATCTTTGTTTCCATTTGGCCCATTCGCTTTTTAAGGCATTCTTCTCCTTATTGACTTTTTGGACCTTTTGCCATTTGAATTAGTCTAATTTTAAAGCTGTTAGTTTCTTCAGCATTTTTTTGGGTTTTCTTTAGCAAGCTGTTGACATGTTTTTCATGATTTTCTTACATCACTCTCTTTTCTCTTCCCAATTTTTCCTCTACCTCTCTTGCTTGATTTTCAAAATCTTTTTGAGCTCTTCCATGGTCTGAGATCAATTCATATTTTTCTTAGAGGCTTTGGATGCAGGATCTTTGGCTTTGTTATGTTCTTCTGGGTTGTGTGTTTTGATATTCCTGGTCACCAATGATTTAAGATAATATATCTTCACTGAGAAAGAATCTATAGTCTGTTTCTTTTTCCCCCATTTGCTCATTTTTCCCATCAATCACTTAACTTTTGAGCTCTCTGTTAAGTGTAAGGCTCCAGAAGCAACCTCTGCTTCAGCAGTGCTTGCTGCCACCCTGGTACTAGGAGTGGGGCCAGGACATGCTCCCTTCTCAGACCCTTCCCACTGACCTTTGAAGCTGTCTTTGTGGGTTGAGAACTTTGGAAACTGCAGCCACCATGAGCATCTCAGTCCCCTGAGGCCTGCGCCAGCTCCATCCATGCCAGTATGACCCACACCAAACTGTGCTCTGCTCCCAGCCTGGTGCGATTGACCCTTCCTGTCAACCTTCCAGATTGTCTTAGACTGGAAATTTGCTTCAGTCTATTATTTTGTGACTTCTGCTGCTCTTGAATTTGTTTAGGGTCATTTTTTTACAGGTTTTTGAGGAGTTTGAAGGGAGAACACTACCAGGTCCCTGCTTCTACTCCGCCATCTTTGTTCTGCCCCCAAAACCACTCTTTCTAATAGTGATGTTGTAAAATCTTCAATGTGCTGGGACTATTGTCTTAGACCCGAAGATTATCTCTCTGAATTGGATAAAATTTGTTAAATGGTATATAGGCTGATTTGTTTAAATCCTCTTATGACTATAATGTATGAAAAACATTTTTCTAATGAAATAATGAAACAATCTTAGGCTCTTCAATCTTTTGAGAGGCAAGGTACAAATTTCTACCCAGGGTCAATAGTACTTTGCTTGTTTCCTTGTTCAATAGAAATGACCTTAAAGGCTCTCTGTTTCTGGCTTCTTATCATCACCATTTAAATCTTGTCTCTTTCTTATGTTGCTCTTTGCTCTAGTTACAGGTTGAACTGTTTCTGAAAACAGATCATGATTTCAAACAGAAGAAAGGGTAATTTTGGAAACACTAATCTAAGGTAACTGATTGAAGCACATTCAGATGGGAGCATATTCAAGTCCATATTTTTGAGAAATTGAGTAGAACCTGCTCACATTGCTTTTAAACCTCATATTCTGGAAAGAAAAGCTTTTAATTTGACTTTGGCTGACACAACTATGCTGAAAAAAAATCAGAGAAATCCAAGATTTGAAAAGGAAAACTTCAAGAGGTTGTTAATGAGTTATACTCATTAAACCATCCTATAGTGTTCAGAGAAGGAATGAAGGAAAAAAATATGCACAGACACATATTGAGTTTGGTTTAACAGCAAAGCTAAAAGGAAACAGGCTGCATAAACATTAAAAAAGAGACTGAATTCATAAGCTGTGGGGTCATTAGAAGTTCAGATAGGGATACGATTTGAATTC
Organism: Notamacropus eugenii; assembly: GCF_028372415.1. NCBI lineage: Eukaryota > Metazoa > Chordata > Mammalia > Diprotodontia > Macropodidae > Notamacropus > Notamacropus eugenii. The sequence continues at coordinate 215,404,004 of NC_092873.1, read as the reverse complement.
AATGAGCATTTATTAAGTTCCTAGTGTAGAGTTTCATCATCTCAAGTTTGGACTGTGGCAGTAGGCTTCTGATTGGTCTTCTGCCTAGTCTCTCCCCTCTCCTCTATTTAGTTATCAAAACTATCGTTCTAAAGTGCAGATCTGACCATTTCATTCCCCTTCTCAATAAATTCCAGTGGCTCTCTATTACCTTCAGAATCAAATATAAAATTCTCTATTCAGTTTTTAAAGCCCTTCACAAGCTAGCTCCTTCCTACCTTTAGAGCTGTCTCACGGTTTACCCTCTTCCATATATTTTACCATCTAGTAATACTGGGCTGTTTGGGGCTTTCTCCCACACAACATCTCCTGACTCTGTGCCTTTTAATTGAATGTCTCCTCTGTTTGGAATGCTCTCTGTCTTCACCTACACCTGCTATAGTTGGCTGGCTAATCTGGATTCCTTCAAAATTAAGTTCAAACTCCACCTGCTACAACAGGCTATTTTACACCATTCTGTTCTACTCCTCACCCAGCTGCTAGCTCCTTCCCTTTGAGACTAAGTGTTCTCATTTACAGAGCTTGAGGCATGGTAAACCATGAATACATACTTTTTAACTGACTGATTAAGCTACTACTTACAAAGCACTATGATAGGCACTGAGAATTCAAAGGGAGAGAGGGAGAGAGAGAGAGAGAGAGAGAGAGAGAGAGAGAGAGAGAGAGAGAGAGAGAGAGAGACAGAGAGAGAGAGACAGAGAGAGACAGAGACAGAGACAGACAGACAGAGACAGACAGAGACAGACAGTGACAGAGACAGAAACAGAGAGAGACAGAGACAGAGACACAGAGGCAGAGTCAGAGAGCCAGACACACAGACACACAGACACACACAGAGACACACAGAGAGACAGAGACAGGGAGAGAGACAGGAAGAGACACAGAGAGACAGAGAGAGAGATGGGCACAGAGACAGAGAGACAGACAGAGACAGAGAGAGAGATACACACACACACACTCACACAGACACAGAGCCAGAGGTTACACCTAGCTGTGCCTGGTGCCTTTGCTGGCTGGAAATTCCCTTCACTAGTCGAAGGTGAATGTGTTTGAGTAGAGCGTATTATGAGAGAGACAGAGAGAGACAGAGAGACAGAGAGAGACAGAGAGACAGAGAGAGACACAGAGAGAGAGACAGAGAAATTGGTCCCTATCCTTGAGGGGTTTACATTCTGTAAATGTCATATAACTCTTCAAACTTCAAATTTTATACTGTCCTTTTAATAAGCAGTGGTGTAGTATAGTTGAATGAATCCTAGATTTCAAGCTGGAGAACCTCAGCTTAAATCCCTGCTTTGTCCTCATCTCTTTGACCACCATGTCACTTAACCTTACTGGACACTGATTTCTTCATTTGTAAAATGAGGGAAGTAGAAGAGACGACCATTGAAGTCCCTTGTGGCCGTAGATCTATCACCTTTTGATTCACATCTTATATCTATGTATTCATTTTGAGTTTCTATTTCATTAGTAACAGGATTTTTCTCTTTGTTTTGAGTACGATGAAGCATATTGTAATCTTTCAATAAGATCCAAAATTACTGTAGTTATTTTCCGCACTTAAGTTGTCAAGTGAAGATGTCAGGTACACCATACCCACAAGGTTTAACAGAGATTCAGGACACTTTAGTCCATAATAGCTGCTATTCTCATCTGTCAGCATATGGTGTTGGTCATGCGGTGCACAGTCAGACAGCCACATGGTTCCCAAATGTCACAGAGCACTTTAAGAGGCATGAATTGCACAAAATGAAAAAAAGAAGTCATATTAGAACCCTGTTGCTAGGGAGGTTACACCCAGCTGTGCCTGGTGCCTTTGCTGGCTGGAAATTCCTTTCACTAGTCGAGGGTGAATGTGTTTGAGTAGAGTGTATTATTAAAAGCATCAGAATAACAAAGCTTTCCTAATACTATAGGCAGGGCACCCCTAGAAAGAGTAGAATATTCAGGGCACTCATTTTCCCAAAGTTTAACTTTTTGACTCAACTGAAGAATTTGACATACTAATAAGATATTGCCAACCTAGAAATACAGTTGACACTCTCATTCTTTACTGAAAAGAAGAAAAAAAATCATACATGGAAAAGCATTGACGTCATTTTCAGCTGAGGAATTGGAATTTTGTCCTTTGAAGAACAGATTAATTAAAAAAAAACTTTAAACTTAGAATTATCAAGTCTATTATAATAAATAAAATAAATATTTAATAAATATATATCTTTATTATACATAATAAAGATATAATAAAATATAATAAAATAAATTCATTATTTTCTTTTAAATTATTTTATTTAATTAAATATTTCTCATTTATATGAAAAAAATTTAACAATCAATTTTTAAAAATGTTGTTTCAAGTTCTCTCCCTCCTCCTTCAGAAGGGAAGAGATTTGATTTCAGTTATAAATGTGAGGTTATGTAAAGCACATTTCCATATTACCCATATTGCAAAAGAGATCAAACAATATAAAACAATATAGATAAAGCAATTTTAAAAAAGTTTCCTTCACCCTGCATTCCGAATTGGTCAATACTCTCTCTGGAGCTGATTATCATGTTTCATCATGGGTCCTTTGACATTTTCTTGAATCATCGTTGTGATCAGAGTAGGTAAGTCTTTTATAGTTAATCATCTTTACAATATTGCTGTTACCATATTGTACAGTGTTCTGGTTCTGCTCACTTCACTTGGTATGAGTTGATATAAATCTTCCCAGGTTTTTCTGAAACCATCCTGCTCATTATTTCTCTCTCTCTTTTTTTTTTTTAACTAATTTACTTTTAATTTTCAACATTCACTTCCATAAGATTTTGAGTTTCAAATTTTCTCCTTCTCTCTCTCCTCCCCCCTCTTCAAGATAGCATGCAGTCTGATATAGGCTCTACTTACACACTCATTAAGCATATTTTCACATTAGTCAAGATGTAAAGAAGAATTAGAACTAATGGGAGGAACCATGGAAAAGAGGAAACAAAACAACAAAAGAAAAGTTGTTCATCACTTCTTATAACATATTAGTGTTCCATCACAACCATATACCATAGTTTGTTCAAGCATTCCCTTATTGATGGTCATCCCCTCAATTTCCAATTCTTCATCACCAAAAAAGAACTACTATAAATATTTTTATACAAATAGGTCCTTTTCCCTTTTGTAAGAAAAATCTCTTTGGGATACAGACTCAGTAGTGGTGTTGCTGAATTAAAGAGAACGCACAGTTTGATAACCTTTTGAGCATGGTTCCAAATTGCTCCCAGAATGGTTAGATTAGTTCACAACTCCACCAACAGTTCATCAATGTCCCAATTTTCCCACATCCCCTCCAACATCACTCATTTTCCTTTTGTGTCATATTAACCAATCTGATAGGTGTTGTGGTGTTATCTCAAAGTTGTTTTAATTTGTACTTCTCTAATCAATAATGATTTAGAGCATTTTTTCATACAACTATAAATAAATTTATTTTCTTCATCTGAAAACTGCCTGTTCATTAATTTTGACCATTTTTCAATTGGGGAATGATTTGCATTCTTATTGATTTGGATCAGTTCTCTATATATTTGAAAAAAAGAAGCCTTTTACACCTACTGAAAAAATTGTTTGCCAGCTTTCTGCTTTCCTTCTAATCTTGGTTGCATTGGTTTTGTTTGTGCAAATGCTATTTACTTTAACATAATCAAAATTATCTATTTTACATTTTGTAAAGCTGTCTCTTGGTTATAAGTTCTTCTCTTCTCCACAGATCTGACAGGTAAACTATTCATTGCTCTCCCAATTTGTTTATGGTATCGCCCTTTATGTCTAATTCATGTACCCATTTTGACCTTATCTTGATATACAGCATAAAACATTGGTCTATACATAATTTCTGCCATACTGTTTTCCAGGTTTTCCAGCAGTTTTTGTCAGATAATGAATTCTTGTTCCCGAAAACTTGGGTCTTTAGGTTTATCAAATATTAGATTACTATGTTCATTTACTACTGTCTGCTCTATTCCACTGATTCACCACTATATTTCTTAGCCATTATCAAACTGTTTTTATGATCACTATTTTATAATACAGTTTTAGATCTAGTACAGCTAGGCCACCTTCCTTCACATTTTTTAAAATTAATTCCCTTGATATTCTTGACCTTTTGTTCTTCCAAATGAATTTTGTAATAATTTTTTCCTCACTCTGTAAAATATTTTATTTTTAGTAGTTTGGTATGGCACTGAATAAGCAAATTAATTTAGGTAGAATTGTCATTATTATTATTGGCTCAGCCTACCTATGAACAATTGATTTCTCCAACTATTTATTTGTGTGAAAAGTGCTTTATAATTGTGTTTATATAACCCCTAGGTTTGTCTTGGGTGGTAGACTCTTAAGCATTTTATATTGTCTACTATTATTTTTAATGGACTTTTTCTTTTTATCTCTTCCTGCTGAGTTGCTTTATTTTTTTTTTTTTTGCTAATATATAGAAATGCCAGTGTTTTATGTGGTTTTATTTTATATCTTACAACTTTGCTGAAGTTGTTAATTGTTTCAACTAGTTTTTTAGTTGATTCTCTAGGGTTCCGTAAGTATACCATCATATCATCTGCAAAGAAAGATGATTTTTTGCCCCCTCACTGCCCATTTTTATTCCTTCAATTTCTTTTTCTTGTCTTATTGCTATAGCTAGCATTTCTGGTACAATATTTAGTAATCGTGGGATGATACTGGACATATTTGTTTCACTCGTGATCTTATTGGTAAGGCCTCACATTCATTCCCATTATAGACAATGTTTGTTGATAGTTTTAGATAAATACTGCTTATCATTTTAAGAAAGGATCCATTGATTCTTGTACTTTCTGTTGTTTCTAATATGGATAGGTGTTGTATTTTGTCAAAAGCTTTTTCTGCATCTATTGAGATAATCATCCGATTTTTGTTGTCATCATTATGGAAGTGGTCAATTATGCCAATAATTTCGAACCAGCCCTCCATTCTGGGTATTACTGCTACCTGGTCAAAGGATATCATCCTTGCGATAGATTGCTGTAATTTCCTTGCTAGTATTTTATTTAAGATTTTTACATCAATATGCATTAAGAAAATTGGTTTAGAGTTTTTTTTCTGTTTCTATTCTTCCTAGTTTAGGCATCAAAACCATATTTGTGTCATAAAAGGGATTTGGTGGGACTCCTTTATCTATTTTTTCAAATAGTTCATATAGTGTTGGGATTCACTCTTTGGTAGAATTTACATATGAATCCAACTGGTCCTGGGGAATTTTTCTGAGGGAGCTCATTAATGATTTATTCAATTTCTTTTCTAAGATATGGTTATTTAAGTATTCTATCTCCTTTTCTGTTAATATGGTCTGGGCAGTTTATATTTTTGTAAATATTTATCTGTTTTCCTTAAGTTGTCAGTTTTACTGGCATATAATTGGGCAAAATAACTTTTAATAATTGCTTTGATTTCATCTTCATTGATGAAGCATTCACCTTTTTTAATTTATGAGACTAGTAATTTGGTTTTCTTTCTTTTTAGAAATCAAATTAACTGATAGCTTATTTTTTATATAAAACAAGCTCCTACTTTTATTTATTAGTTCAATGAGTTTCTTTTACTTTCAATTTTTATTCATTTCTTTTTTAATTTTCAGGATTTGATTGTTTAATTGTTGTATAAAAATTGTTCTTTTTTCAGGGTTTTTTAAAGCTGAATTCCCAGTTCATTGATCTGGTCTTTTTCTCTTTTATTGATATATGCATTTAAAGATATAAATTTTCCTCTAAGCACTGCTTTGGCTGTGTCACACAGATTTTGCAATGTTGTCTCATTGTTGTCATTCTTTTTAATGAAATTATTGATTGTTTCTATCTTTTGTTCTTAGACCCATTCTTTAAAATTAAATTATTTAGTTTCTGATTAGCATTTAGTCTATGCTTCCATGACCCTTTATTAAATGTAATTTTTATTGCATTATGGTCTGAAAATGGCACACTTAATATTTCTACTTTTCTTCATCTGGCTGTGAAGTTTTTATGCCCCAATACATGGTCAATTTTTTTGTGAAGGTGCCATATACAGCTGAGAAAAAGGCATACTCTGTCTATTCCCCTTCATATCTATCATATCTAATTTTTCTAAGATTCCATTTGTCTCTTTGACTTCTTTCTTATTTAATAGTTAGGTTTACCTAACTTTGAGTAGAGAATAAAAATTAATTGTTAAAGTTTACAATTAAATTTTTAGATAAGGATAAAAATTATTCGCATGATATCATTTTATCAAGCAAACATTTTGCAGCTGCAAAAAAAGGTGTTGGTTTGAAATGTTCACACTGAAGCATTTAATTTTCTTCCTGAAATGATGTTCCATCGTACTAATTTGTTTGGCACTGCTTTTTTTTTTTTTTAAAATTTGTTTTTGTCTGATTGTTTTAGAGGAGCACTTCTCCCAACAGGGCATTTATCTGAAAGGGAAGTGACATTTATAATATTTTCAATAATACTTGTTATTTGTAATCCACTTCCAAAAATATTTTGAAGTGGTTCATAGAGCTAAAACACATCTGAAACAGGAATATAGAGAGTGAAACAACAATAAGACAACAGGATTCTGATAAGAAGAACAGAAAAAGATGTTGCCAGTACCTGGGATGACATAATGACTGTGGTTAAAGAGTGAATTTTATTTTCGTTTCTCTGTCAGCTAAAGCAAAGAGTGAAAAGTATTGGATTATGGAGTTCTTATTGTCTGATAAAAGAACACATATAAGCTCATTTGAATGCACAACACTTTTTTGCTGGCATTGAATTCATGAAAAATTCTAATTTATAGGAAAATAGATGTACTTGAGAAATTTAGAGATCAACATGACTCTAAGTTTAATTTAAGGGTAGTATATTTAAAATGATTTATTCCAAAAAAATTAACATTTATGAATTCATCTATTCATGAATATAGAAGACTGTGGGCAATTTATTTTAAGAGAACTTTATGTTTTGATCTTTGCAACAATGTAGAAATCACAATGGTTTTGGAATATAAATACCTAGTCATGAAATCCATCTAAGCTACTTACTGCTTGTGTGACCTTGACCAGATGATTAAATTCTCTGATCCTTAATTTCCTTCTGTCTAGAATGAGGAGATTTGTATTTGTTGATCCCTAAGGTCCTCTTAGGTTCAAGGTCCATTTTTATCCACTGCTCTGAAAAGAGAAATCAAATGCTCTTTGAACCAATATTCTCAGTGACACTATTTAATCAGTCTATTTAATTATCTGTTTAATCTATTTAGTCTATTTAATCAGTCTATTTACTCTATTTGATTTATTTAATTATCTATGTAATCTATTTAGTCAGCCTATTTAATCTATTAATCTATTTAATCAGTCAACAAACATTTATTAAGTGCCTACTATGCGACAGGCACTGTACTGTTTAATGTGTTTCCTTAATTCTTGGTAAACAGTCCTCATTCTTGGTAGTTTGCCTTTAAAAAAAAATTACAACTATTTAAACTAATGATGTTGAGACATTGTGATGCAGAAAATGCCAGGTTTTGGGTCAGAGGTCTTGGTTTGAAGTCAAGCTTTGCCACTTAGAACTTATATAACCTTGGACAAGTCTCCTAACTTCACTAAGATAAGTTTCCTTATCTGTAAAATGAGGGCGCTAGACTAGATGACATCTAAGATGCCTTCTAGCTCTAAATCAATCAACCAACAAGTATTGGTTATGTGCCTACTATGTGTCAAGTTCTGTGGTAGGCATTGGAAATACAAATAAAAAGAATGAATACCTACCCACAAAGAGCATGACTGCCAGTGAGGGAGACAAATATACATATAAATAGATATAATAATACAAATATAAATATATACAGCATAAAAATAAGGTGAATCAATACAAATAGTCACAAAATAGTTAAATGACTTAGGCAGTTGAGAGTTTAGGAAAGGTTTCATGGAGAAAATGGTGCTTGAGCTTGGGTTTAAAGAAATGAATTCTATGATATGGAACTAAATAGGCAATGTATTGTAGGTATGTGATACGCCTAGGGTAAAGGCATGAAGACAGATGAAGAAAGGAGGGAAAACCAGATTGGCTGGATCGTAGAATGAGAAAGGAGAAATAATATCCAATGAAGCTGAAAAGTTATATTGAGACCAGGTTGTGTTCAGCTTTTAAAGCTGAAGAGAGAAGTTTATATTTCATTCTACAGACAATAGGAAGCCATAGGAATTTGTTGACTAGTAGAGTGACATGGTGAAATTTACATGTAAGGAAAATTAGTTTGACAACATTTTGTAGGATGAATGAGAATGATGAAAGATGATGAAGGAGGATTGATAAGTAGGCTGTCGCACTAATACAGGTGAGAAGTGGTCTAAACTAAGGTTTAGACCTTGTACTTCTGTACAAGTAGAAAGAAGGGATCATTTGCAAGAGCTATATCATCTTTACTGCAAACACATTTTAAATATGTAAACTATTCACATTCCAAATTCTTTCTGGCTGGGGTTTCATTGCACTTGAAATTATTTTCAGAGCATTCTTTTTAAGGAAAGTTATATTATACATGGTAAGTACTTAAGAAATGTTTGTGGATTAAATGAATTATTGTGTGAATAGTTTCATTTGTCCAACAAATAAAAAAAAACTTCTAAGTCCATTAACATCTCAACCTGAAGTATTTGTTTCTCCATCATTCATACAACTTTATGTTTTTATTTACTCATTAGGTCACTTTTTGGAGGACAAGTTTCCATGTTCAGTTCAACACACTGACAATTCATCTAATATTCCTTTAAATATATTTCTTTCTTTTTTGTTGATGTCACAAAATATCATGAATTCAAGTTACTTTAAAAATCAGTTGTGTGGGAAATGGATGAAAAAGTTGTGGTATACACAACTGTACACAATAGAACTGTAAGAGTTGACAAATTTGAAGAATCTAGAGAAACTGAGGAAGAATCATAGGAAATGACACAGAATGAAATGGGCAGGACTGAGGGCAATTTATGTAATATGTTGCAGAGAAAACAACTTTGAAAGAATTTAGAACTCTGACCAACAGAAGACTCTTAATAAAATATGTTTCCTGACTCTTGGTAGAAAGGTAATGGAGTAGAGGTGCAAAGGGGGTGTATATTGTCATTGTGCTGTTTGTTTTGTCTGTCTTTATCTAGTCATTATAAGGAAATGCTTCTATGGTAGGTTTTGTGTTGATAGGCAGTGATAGAGATGCAAGGAAAAAAATCAAATATTTTAAAATATCCTAAGAAATGAAAAGATGTCTAGAATGAGACACAAATAAATGTACCATTTTTGTTGCTACTTTGTGAAATTTGACACTTACTTAAAAATTGTACCTACTAGCAGTTCAAGTTTTCATATAAAATTCTCTTTTCTTCTTCTTCTTCACATGCTAAAATATTTACATTTGTTTATGGCTATGAATTCATAATAAAAAAGAAATTTTAAAAATCACTTGGTGATGGGATTAAGATTAGAATTCATGCCTTGATTCTATGTTTAAGTATTGGGTAAAATAAGGCAAAAAGATAATTTGAAAAGTAACACTCATTCACCAATACAGATTTCAGTTGAAGCTTATGCTTTCTCTGATGTTATTTGCTGGCATGATATTATTTCTTGGTATTTACAGCTGGGAGAATATGGGCAGCTAGGTAGTATGATGGCTAGAGTGCCAGGTCTGGAGTCAGGAAGACCAGAGTTCAGATCTGACCTCAGATACTTAACTAGCTGTGTGACCATGGGCAAGTAAGTGTTTACCCTGTTTAATCCCTGTTTACTTCTGTTTTACCATCTGTAAAATGAGCTAGAGAAGGAAATGGCAAACCACTCCAGCATCTTTGCCAAGAAAATCCCAAATGAACTTATGAAGAGTCAGACATGACCAACGGACAGGGGATAATATAATTATTGAGTAGAGATACAGGGAGGAGATTCTCACAATAGCATTGCCATCTATTATTTTCAGAACGCAATTTATATCTGTGGAAATTGGTAGTTTACTTTGAAGCCATTTGCAAAACTGAATTAAAATGTAAAAGTTGTTTACCAAGTAGGATGGAAAAGCCAGCTGTTGAGCAGAGATGGGACAAGACACGTTGTTTGCCTTAGGCTAGACTTGAAAACTGAAGTTTCACTGAACTTTGTAAACCTTAAAATGAGTTAGTATTCTTGTAACACACGTGACTTACCTTCTCATAAAATCAGAACCTAAGTATTGGCTTTACTATCTGCATTCATAAAAAGTGAACATCAGTAATCCATGGCTCAACCCAGGCCCTTGTTACCACCCCTTCTATGATGAGCTCGATCTGACTGCCTGCTGTACATGGTTATCCCTTCCACATCAAGACTTTCCCCATGGTGATTTTGATTTATTAGGGGTCAACATAAGAAATTAAATGGGGATTTTGGGAGAGTTTTGTAGAAGCTGCCAACAACACATGAAGACCCACAGATGAAACAGATAAGTTTAGAAACTCAGAAATTCAGGATTATTATTATTATTTTAAAAGCCAGTAGACCCTGGAATTTGTGAGAAAAGAGTAAGTCCTTATATGATTTTCAAAGGGGAAATGAAGGTGACAGGTCTACTCCTATGGATTTTACATGGATTTTCCAGATTGCAGGGTGGAGTGGTGGTGCCATAACCTTAACCCACATGATATGGAAGAGATAGTGATAGATTTCAAATCCTGACTGAAGCTCTGGTTCATCCTGTTGTCATCATGCTTTTGGCTATTTTTCCTAGCATTGGAATCACTTCTCATTGTTTGTATTTTGGTGTTTCCCCAGATGTTGCTGATTTTACTTATTATCACAGTACTAATTTCACAAATGAAGAGAGACAATGTTGTAGTGTTTCATTTATTTTTTTAGGGAGGATAATTGAGCAATCTTGCGCATGTGTTTCCTGACATAAGAAAATGACAATCTGAGAACATGGTCCATACAAAGCACAAGTCGTGCAGTGCTGTGTTGAGAATGAATCACAGTTTTCAGCGGAGCAATCAAAATATAGCATGGTTGCAAAAAAACGTTATTAATTTAGGAGTGTTGATTTTGCAAAGTTATGTCACGTCTTTATGCTAGTTAAACTAGTTTTTATGAGCCTAAGTTTGTAAACGTGACATGATATCAGAAAAGTACCTTTTGTTTATAATCTCCCCTGGCCATCATTTTAAAGATGACAGTCCCATTTATGGGGCCCTTGCATAGTTGTATAAGAATTTTGCCCACTAGAAAGATTTATAGACCCTGGAGGAGAATTAATCTTTATTTATGTGTGTATATATGTATACATACATACACACACATATATATACACATGTATGTATGTATGTATACATATGTATATGTATGTGTATATACATATAAGTGTATACCTTGGCTAATGACCAAAGTCAGGCTAATGTTAGCAGGAATGAAGAATGGTTGACATTTTTTATTATTTTTGTTTCTGTTTACACCATATTTTGAAAGTCATTTGTTTATTTCATGGAATAGTAGAATCCTAGAGTTAGAAGGAATTTTAGATTTCATTTATTTCATCCTCTTGGACATGAATCCTTTCTACCATGCTCCTGACAAGCAATTATCCAGCTTCTATTCAAAGACCTCAAGTGACAGGGAACTCACTATTTCCTGAGGACAAATATTCCATTAGGATAGCTAAAAAGACAGATTTAAATGCTGAGAACATCTCTTTTTTTCCTTCCTTTCTCTTCCCTTTTACCTCCATGAAGTATATTTGTTGTTCAGTTGTTTTGATTATGTCTGACTCTTCATGACCCCATTTGGGATTTTCTTGGCAAAGATACTGGAGTAGTTTGCCATATTCTCCTCCAGCTCATTTTATAGATGAGGAACTGAGGCAAAGAGGGTTGAGTGACTTGCCCAGACTGGCTTTGAATTCAGGACTTTCCTGACTTCAGGCCTAGTACTCAATCTACTGCACCATCCATGGTAATTTCTGAGTTAAAAACTATGAACAGTTTGGTGACTTTTCTAGAATAATTCCAAATAGTTTTCCAAAATGTTTGGGCTAATGCATACCTTTATCAATAGTTCATATATATACCTATGTCATCATAACCTCTATGGTATTTATAATTTTTTCTTTTATTGTATTTGCCAAACTTATGAGCTTCAGGTAAAAACTCGAAAAAAACCCCCCAATTCTTTTAATTAGTGATTGGGATTATTATTTCATATCACTGTTGAAAGTTTGGATTTCTTCTTTCAAGAATTTTAAGAAACTTTTAATTATATATCTGTTAAGAATGACTCTTGTTTGTATATATGTATACACATATATATTTATAACCATTCCTTGTTTTATATAGTAAACTTTTATAAAACAAAATTGCTGTAAAGATTTTTCTTAATCGTTTCCTTTTCTTATTGTGGCTACATTGATTTTATTTATGCAAAACCTTTTAAAATTTTATGTAATTAAAAGTTCCTATTTTATGATCATCTCTATACTTCATTTGGTTAAAAATCAATCCTTCCCTCAGCTCTAGTTGTATAAAGTATACCTCTGTATTCTCAATTAACAAAATATGAAACCATTTATATTTAAGTTGCATTATCTGTTTGAAGGTTGTTACGCTATAAGTGAAAGTTGCTAATCTAAACCTAGTTTCTTTTCAAACTCCTTTCTGAATTTCCTAGGAGTGCTTGTCAAATAAAATATCAAATACTATCTTAGTTCCTTTATCTTTGACTTTCTACTTATCCAAGAGCAGACTTTTGCTTTGTTGTTAATTTGACATCATTCCCTTCCCCCTTGTTTTTAACTTCAAAATATTTTTCAACAAGTCAGTGGATTTAGCCAATAGCATACTCTGTGGGTCTTGTATTTGGTTAGTAATGTGCTTGCCTTGAATTGAATGAAGTTGAGATGAATGAATTGTTATGAGTTTCCGTCAAGTTATGAACACAGATTATCTTGTGTGAAGTGACTGTAATAACCATTATAATATACTCTTTAAACTACAAAGATAACTTTGCTTGAAGACCTTCTGCTTATGAATAATATTTGTCATAAACGGAGAGATATGTCCATATCAAAGTATTTGCTGCTCTCATTGGGGATGTACAGGACAAAATCTAAAGGGAGGAATGATTCTCTATAGACAGAGGTCCTGCAGATGCTGTTGTTTGAAGATGACATTGTGATGATCACATCAAGCCCGTTGACATTCTAGCCTTCCAATGATGGTCATGGGCAGCCACTCCCATTCTCTAGTTTTTCAAAATCAATGACCCTGGTTTAAGCTCTTATATCTGCAAGTTCTTTGGGCAACCTAGGATATAGTGAATCTGTCTTAAACTTATTGAAGGTAATAAATTTCCTTTCTATAGTCTCAAACGAGCTTATATATCAATTTCTTGCTTTTTTTTTTGTTATATTCTTTCCAGTCTGGAGGTCATTCTCCTTTTGTAGGAACACAGAGAGACACACAAAAACAGAAATGAAATAGGAGTTGAGTGATTGTACCTTCTCATTAAGGTTCATTATTCTTATTGCACGTTCCTTAAAGTAGATTCCTATTCCTCACCCCGTCCATATTCTTGCACTCAGTATAGCTTAAAGCATTCTATTTTTATTGTCCTTATCACTTTGAAAGTGTCAACTTGAGCAAAAAAAATCCCCAAACAACCCTAATGTATATCAGTGGAAAAAGGATTGGTCTTTGTTTCAAATATCTTAGTTCAGAATCCTAGTGCTCATCTTTCTAATAGGATGGTGGTCAAGTAATTTACTTCTTCTAGCCTCAGCTGTATTATCTTCCTATAAGCACAGCAAGGACTCTACTTTTATGCTTCCAGGTTGTTCTGAAGAATAATTTGTAATCTGTGAAAAGCTATGTAAATGTGAGCTATTATGATTTCATTCATAATTGTTTCATGTTTAAACATCCTGATTTGACTGCCCAAATAAAAGAACAAAACATAGCAGGATAAAAGCAGACCCTGCCTAATATAAACCTGATTCTTGATACTGAAAATTATTTGATACTTGATACTGAATACTGAATACTTGATACTTGATACTGAAATTATTTTCATCAGATGTAATTTCTGACCTGTATTATCAGAAAGTCAATGAAGAGGCACTCATTAATTATGAACAATGTGATGAAAAAGATAAAGACCATCTATTGATGAAATAGATGAAAAATGAGGACCCATAATTGTCTCTAAGAGTGGAAGGAGAATAGCTTTGGTGCCATCATGACCACAGGGAGACAGGATGCCATGGGAGAAACAATCCTGAATTTGAAATATGAGGACCAGAGTTTGCTGTGTATAGTGTTACTAATCTTGGATAAATCACATTCTAGAATCATAGATTAGAACTAGAAGGGACTTTAGTGGTTACCTGTCAAATCCTCTCTTCTTAAAAAGGAGACAAATTCAGATTAAGTGGCTTGCCCAAGGTCACATAGTTACTGTCAGTATTAGTATTTGAAAACAAGTCCTCTGATTCCAAACACAACATTTTTTCAAATATACTTCTCCAGGGCTCAGTTTCCTTATGAATAAAACATGGGAAGTTGGAATAGTTAGGAGTTCTTAACCTTTTTTTTTTTTTGTGTTATGGATCCCTTTGGCCATCTGATGAAGCCTATGAACCCCTTGTCAGAATAATGTTTTAAAATGTATAAAATAAAGTACATAGGATTAGGAAGGGTACTAATTATTGAAATAGTAAAATATTTAAAAACAAATTCATGGACTTCAGGTTAGGGGTCTTTGCACTAGGTAACCTCTAATATTTCTTCTAAAGGTTTTGTTAAACTGACATGATAACCAAAACATATACCATGTTTTAAAAGATAAGCATCCTAGACTTCATGAATAACTGGATTCTATCAATAATCCAATTATCTGAGGAATTTAATAAAAACTGAAATAACTGAGCTCAGAGGTATTGCTACTTCAATGTATAACCTTCTGTATAGGTATGCAGAGAAAATAATTAAATGTAACCAGTAGAAGAGTGGAAATCAACATGAAGATGAAAATAACCAGCATTAAAATGGTTTATCTTCAGTGGTCTCTGTTGGTCTGCATATGTTATTGGAGTATCTTAAAAAACTGGAAATTTATTGTACTCTGATATTCTTGAAATTTATTTCTGCCAAACACTAATAAATCAATCAACAAGCATCTATTAAGTGCCAACTGTATGCTGAGCCCTGGAGATTAGAACAAAAATAAAGGTTTGAACAGAATATGTTGGGAAATGTGAAATGGAAGCCCTTTAATCGGATAGAAAATGACGTGGATACACATCTGTGTGAAAGGACAAGTGATCCCTAAGTAATTTGAACTTTGGCTTCAGTTTTCTCATTCCATTTGGCTTTGTTAGATCCTTTTCTGAAATTCTTATACAGGAGAGGAGAGAAGAGGAGAGGTAAACAGAGGGGAGAAGAGAGAAAGAGAGAAGTGTAGATCAAAGAAGAGGAGAAGAGAGGAGAGGGGAGAA
This sequence comes from Notamacropus eugenii, assembly GCF_028372415.1. Classification (NCBI taxonomy): domain Eukaryota; kingdom Metazoa; phylum Chordata; class Mammalia; order Diprotodontia; family Macropodidae; genus Notamacropus; species Notamacropus eugenii. Next base: position 215,388,433 of record NC_092873.1, on the reverse strand, counting down.
AAGGAGAGAAAGGAAAAGAAGAGGAGAAAAGAGGAGAAGAAAAGGTAAAGGGAGCAGAAAGCGGAAAAGGGACTATTAGCTTTAGCAGAGAATCTCTATGAATTACTGTGACACACCTGCACCCCCACCCCCAGCCCAATTTGGTGTCCTAAATTGTGATGAGCTTCCCTAAACTGATCTAGATCAGTCCTTAGAAGACAGACACAGACACAGTATGTTGCTGGGCCCCTATTCCAAGCCTTTCAAGTTTGGTAGGAGCAGGGGTGTGCTACAGCCAGCTAGAACTGACTGGCAAGAGTCATTTGTTTTGTTTTCTGCGTGAGCATTTATACCTGGGAAATCAGCAAAAGCTACAAATATTGATTTATTATTTTGTTGACTGTATAGATATGAGAAAGCAATGGAAAAAAATGTTAATAATACTTAAAAGTATATCTATGGACATTCCTACCCCCTCACCCCAGAGATCTAATTGTTCTGCATTTACCAGTATACCACTGGGTAGCAGGTGCCTGAGCTTGTACTCCGCTGGGGTATCTTCCAAAAATACAGAATCACATTCATGTCACTATGATGTCTCAGACTAAGAATTTAGAGAAAGATGAATCTGGATCAAAGAAGGGACTTATAATTTGAATTACTGTAAATGTATACACATATATTCAAACACATATATGTGCATATATTATGTTTTTGTTTTCTTATGTCTACGTAGTCAATATATGTATTGTGTGCATATTTTCTATTATTTATGGAATACAGACTTATTTTACCATTTTTTAGACTGATCAGAATGTAACCTCCTCATCCATGGCAGAAACTGCTTCCTTTTTATTGTGGCAAATACACATACATATGTACATACGTATATGTGTGTATACAGGTCTTCATATGTATGTGTATATACATAATAAGCATGTACATATACATATATACATACATACATACATACACACATATCTTCCCTTTTTATCATGGCATCCCTAGGGTTGAGCTGACTCCTTAGCACTTAAGAAATCCTTATTGGATTGAAGAGTCTGAACCTAAAAATGCACTGAATGGTTTTGTTTGTTGGGAAATTCCAAACAATTAAACCTTTCTTGTGGAAGAAAAAGCAGATCTCCCTGAAATATTCATCTTAATAGTTTTATCTTTGCCTCTTAATTGGTGAAAAAGAGCTGTTTGAAAAATAGGTGCTAGAAAAATAGCTAATTAGGTTTAAAACAGGTATGAATACTCTCTAAAATCAGTTAGATAATTTGTATTATTTAAAGGCATCCTAAAAAATAGTGTCAGGGGAAAAGGACCCACATGTGCAAAAATATATATATATATATAGCAGCTCTTTTTGTGGTGGCCAAAAATTGGAAATTGAGGGCATGCCCATCAATTAGGGAATGGTTGAACAACTTGTGGCATATGAATGTAATGGAATACTATTGTGCTATAAGAAATGATGAGCAGGCAGACTTCAGAAAAAACTTGGAAAGACTTATATGAACTGATGCTGAGGGGAGTGAGCAGAAGCAGGAGAACACTGTACACAGTAACAGCAACACTGTGCAATGATTCACTTTGATAGACTTGGCTCTTCTCAGCAATGTAAGGATCTAAGGCAGCTCCAAAAGACTCATGATGGAAAATGCTATCCACATCCAAAGAAAGAACTTTGGAGTCTAAATGCAGATGGAAACATACTATTTGCTCTCTTTTTTTGGTTGTTGTCTTTTTATTTGTTTCTTCTTTCTCATGGTTCTTCTCATTGGTTCTAACTCTTCTTTACAACATGATTAATATGGAAATATGTTTAATTAGAATATATGTAGAAGCTATATCAGATTGCATTCCATCTAGCAGAAGAGAGAGAAAAGGAAGGGGGGGAGGAGAAAATGTAAAATTCAAAATCTTATGGAGTGAATGTTTGAAACTAAAAAATAAATTAATTCATTAAAAAAGAAGAAAAAAGAAAAATGCAAAAATTAGTGTCAATATTATATACCTTTATTGTCTTAGTTCCTGGGCTTGTAACCTTAGAGTCATTCTCCCCTCTCCCTTTTCCCCCATATCTTATCTGTTGTTAATTCTTGTTGATTCTACCTCCAAAGTATCTTTCTTAATTGTCCTCTTTACTTACAGAGCCACCACCCCAGTCTCCATAATTCCTTTAATAATGTTTCCACATTTCTTGCCTCTTCAAAATATTCAGCTACCAAACAATTTTCCTAAGGTTCAAGTCTAAACATGCTACTTCTCTGCTCAAACTTTTCAGCCACTCCTTTTTCTCAATAGGATTCAATAAAAACTCTTTAGTTTGTCCTTCAAGCCCCTCCACAATCTAATTTCTGCCTATGTTTACAACTTTATTTCATTCTGCTCCCCTTTACAGGATCTATATTCCAGACACAATGGATTGGTAGCTCTTCATCAGACTTGATGCTTAGTCTGTGTTCTACATGCATTCACACAAACCATCCTCACTACCAGAACCCTTACTTCCTCCAAGGTTCACAGTGGGTGCCATCTCCCCGGTTATTAAGTCCTTGCTCCTTCTCAATTTCCCTTGAGCTACATTTGTCTGTATATACTACCTTTCCTCCTAGTAGTACGTAATTGTCTTCTACTGATTCAGGACCTGATTCCATGAAGCAGAACACTTCAAAAGCAAAAGGAGTGTCATTGCACTTTCTAGTAAATTACTATGGGTTCCCCGCCCCTGATTCTAGTTCGTCTTGTGGCTTCAACTTTTTTTTTTGTAGTAAAAGTTTTGAACCAAAAAGTAACTGTGTTAGTTTCATTCATTCCATGGGTCATCTGTCAAATATTGAAGTTTTGGCAGGCTTTTTTTGGGGGGCGAGGTATTCTAACTTTTGCAAATAAGATGGCTTAATAACCAAGTACTAGGTGAATTTAGTAGTTTAAGTCCACTTTAAGTTGTTTTGCTTTGAATTAAAGTATGTGAGATGTTGTAGTTTGGAGGTCAGAGTGCTAGACCATGAAGCAAGTCCCTCTTCTGACGCTTAATTGCTATGTAACCATGGTGAAACTCTTTAAACTCGTTGAGCTTTATTTCATTTATCTATACAGTGGGGACTGTGTGTTTGTATATATGTGTGTATGTCTGTGTATATACATACATATCATGTATATATATATGTATATATATATATATGGACACTATATGTAGCATAGTATATCTAATCTATATACACACCACCTACATTGTGAGCTTGTTGTAAGGCTCAAGTGAGATTGTATATTCTGTGCGTATAGAGGTTATGTATTGTTACAAACTTTGAAGGGCTATGTACGTATCAGATTGGCCTATTAATAAAAGGAGGAAGAAATGAGAGAGTTGATAAGGGAAACATGCAAATGTTAAGATGAATTGAATGCCTACCTATTCAGATTCATCCTTGAAGTATAGTTTATCTAAGATTCTTTTTTGGAATCCCTAATAAGGATCAGTGGTCTCGTACTTATTATTAGGAGTAATAGCATGGTATAGTTCCGAACCTAGAAAACTTGGAGCTAGGGAACCTCTTCAGCTAAAATGTAGTGAGTATTATAGCTCCTTCTGTGAGTGCTGGCTATGATTATTACTTCATGATATGAACAAGAAATCACTTCACCTCTCCATTTCTTCATCTCTACTATGTCCTGCTTCACATAGTTATTATGAGGAAAGCATTTTGTAAACCTTAAAGTGCTATGCAAATGGGAATCATTTTTATTTAATTATTAATTAATTAAATTATTAATTTAATAATCATTCATTTTCATTATTAATAATTATTAAATTAAATTGTTAATTAATTAGATTATTGCTGTTCTGCTTCGGTCTAGATATTCATATTAAGAAACTGGAACTGTTTTCTTTGCTCTCATTAGTGTAATGAGAGGGCTATTTATTGTGAAAGTAGGGATCCATTCTAGCGAGTGCCTTCATATTAGAGGAGAAACGATCAACTTAGATTGAATATGTCTGACATTCAGCACCATGTCCCCTGAGATATATTAAAAATTCAAATAGAATGCATTTCCCACCTTGGGAAAAGTTGCTTTTTACCTAGGGGAAGACAACACAAGGTCGAACCTAGGTAAGTTTCTGTGAAGTGATGGAATCCTGTAGTTTGGTGGTGGGTGTAAAAAACTCCATTTAGGATTTTTACTCCAAAGTAGTGCCCAAACTGGATCATTTAGTTGCAAACAACACAAGTGTAAACACATCTGTTGCTTACTTTTGCAGCTTAAATATCAAATACTAGAGAACAACACAGTTTAATCTGATTTCCTGTCAAGGAAACTGCATCTCTTTCTAAGGCTTATTTTCCTTGAAGGTCATCCCCTACTCTTGATCTCATTCAACCTTGTTTGAAATGATTTTTTTCCTCTACAGCCATTCTTTTCCCACCTTTAGGAAACACTTCTCTCCTCTCCTCTCCTCTATTGATTGGCATCTTTGCTTATCTGCTACCCATCCTTTTTATACTGGAAAAAAGAAGTTGACATGACAGGGGTAAACAGGATTTCTGTTCCTGCATCATAGATGGCAGCTCGTCACTGCTTCTGAAGGATGGCTTATTCCTGAACTTTTTTCTTTAAAGCTCCTTATTTCTTTTCAATCTAGTTTATTTTTTCCATTATTAGTATTTTTTCCAATTACATGTAAAAATAGTTTTCAACATTCACTTTTATAAGATTTTTAATTCCAAATTTTTCTCACATCCTTCTCTCCCTTCTCCCCTCCCCAAGACATCAAGTAATCTGACATAAGTTATGCATGTAAAATCATATTGGCCATTTTTCCACATTAGTCATATTATGAAAGAAGAATCAGAACAAAAGGGAAAAACCATGAGAAAGAAAAAGCAAAAAAGGTGAAGATAGTATTCTTTGATCTGCATTCAAACTCCATAGTTCTTTCTCTGGATGTGGATAGCATTTTGCATCATGGGTCTTTTGGAATTATCTTGGATGGTTGTATTGCTGAGAAGAGCTAAGTCTCTCATACTTGATCATCATACAGTGTTGCTATTACTATGAACAATGTTCTCCTGGTTCTGCTTATTTCACTCAGCACCAGTTCACGTAAATCTTTCCAGGTTTTTCTGAAATCTGCTTATCATTTCTCATAGCACAATAGTGTTCCATTATATTCACATACCACAACTTGTTCAGCCATTCCCCAGTTGATGGGCATCCCTGTAATTTCCTGTTCTTAACCACTACAAAAAGAGTAGTTACAAATATTTTTATACATGTGGGTCCTTCCACCCCGTCCCCCCATTTTTATACCTTTGAGATGCAGACTTAGTTAGTGCTATTGCTGAATCAAAGGGTATGCACAGTTTTATAGCCTTTTGGGCATAATCTATTTTATTTTAAATTTCTTTCTTGTTCTCTTCATGATCTTACCTTATTTAGTAGCCTGTTGAAGCCATGGAAGAATGGACTGTCCATAAAAAGAAGCTGGCTGACAAGACGCATAGGTTTTTGAACAAAGGATTTGATCTGAATCATTTACGTGAACTTTTAAGAACTATTTCTCCAAAGTGTCTCTGTCTCTGTTACTTGTAGAAGTAGAGGACTATGCATGTGAAATACTGCATATGCTCTCAGACCAGGTAGACGTAGTAACTAATTTTGGTGAATTGTCTTTTTTCTTCTTTGATCTTTGTTTTAAGAAAAGTCCCAGAGGTTCCAGAGTGCAAGGTTTTTGAGGTTAAGGACTGTCTCATTTTTGTATGTGTATTCACTTTCAGCAGAATTATGTCTGACATATGGAGAGCACTTAATAAATACTTTTTCTTCCATATAAGGGAGGAATATATCTGAATATATATATATATATATATATATATATATATATATATACACACACACAAATGCATACACACAGATATACATATACATACATATGCTGATGTATATATGAGCATACGTATGTATAGCTGTCTCTTTGTATGCACACATATATGTATCTATGTATGTATCTAGTTTGACTGAGCACATGATTTCACTGGTATATTCCGCTTGGGGAAAATCGTCCTTTACCAGTGCAGAGCGCTACTTTTGCTACAACTTAATATCATAGGAAATGTATTCCTCATTTTACAGTTGAAGAAACTGAGGTAGGCAGAGTTTAAGTGACTTACCCAGGAGACACACAGGTAGTCTGAGGACAGATTTGAATTCAGGTCTTTCTGACTTCAGGTCCAGGGCTCTATCCACAGCCCCACTTGGTTACATCAAGAAAACAAAGCAAACAATGTCACTTCACCAAAATATCTTTCAAATTATATGCAGGAATCTTAAAAACATCATTTCTTCCAGGAACTTTTGTCACTAGAGTAACTAACATGATACAAACAAAAACTCTCTTTCTAGGAGAACATTTAACTTGTAAATTCAGCAACTAGATGAATGTTTGGGGATAAATACTGTTGGTTACAGGAATATGTTATTTACAGAAGCAGTTACTGTGTCCCTATGTTGCTAATATTATAAGGTCGAATATGAAGTCAAATAAAAAACCTTTAAGCACTGTTGGCCTTTTATTGGCAATTTTTGTCTTCCATTTTTAAAAGTATTTAATCATTCTCAGAGGACTGTAAAACTGCATGTTCCTTAATCTAAGCAATACCATTACGAGATCTGTCGCCCAAAGAGATAAAAAATGGGGAAAGAACCTATTTCTACAGTATTTGTTGCAGCTCTTTTTGTGGTAGTTTATTATTATTAGATATTATATTATGTTATGTATTATTTATTTTAAGGTATTATTTAAGGTATTATAATAATATGCATTATTATATATTAATAGTTTTTAATGTGGTAGTTAAGAATTGGAAATTGAGGGGATGCCCATCAGTTGAGGAATGGCTGAAAAAACTATGGTGTATGACTGTAATGGAATGTTCTTGTGCTGTAGGAAATGACTAGCAGGATGATTTCAGAAAAACCTGGAAAGACTTACATGAACCTACACAAAGTGAAGTCAGCAGATCCAGGAGAACATTGTGCACAGTCACAATCATATTGTATGATGGACAACTGTGAATGATTTGGCTATTCTCAGCAATATGATGACTCATGATGGAAAATGTTATCCGCCTCAAGAGAAAGAAATGATGTTGTCTGAATACAGACCAAATCACACTATCTTTAGTTCTGCTTCCTTCCTTCCTTCCTTCCTTCCTTCCTTCCTTCCTTCCTTCCTTCCTTCCTTCCTTCCTTCCTTCCTTCCTTCCTTCCTTCCTTCATTCCTTCCTTCGTTCTTTCCTTCCTTCGTTCCTTCCTTCCTTCCTTCCTTCCTTCCTTCCTTCCTTCCTTCCTTCCTTCCTTCCTTCCTGTTCTTTTTGCACAAAATGATTAATGGAAATACTTTATGATTTCACATTTATTACATATCAGATTGCTTACTGTCTCAGAGAGAGGGGTAGGAAGGGAGGGGGAGAAGGGAGGGGAGAGATAGAATTTGGAATTCAAAACTTAAAAGATAACAAATGTTAAAATTTACTTGTTTACATGTATTTGGGGGAAATTAAATATTATATATTAAAAATTTTAAATATTAAGAATACTGTAAAGAATTCCAATAAATGGAATGGTTGATCCTTGAGGACCAGGATTATTTTGTTTTGCTGGTATATTTTTTTAGTGCCTGACACTATGCTGAATTGTTAGCTTCCTAATAAATGTTTGTTGAATTGGAAAATGAATGGATTCCTCTACCACAATCCAAGTTCATTGTTTCACCATGGTGACCATTCCAGAAACCTGATTGCGGAGACTAAGCTGAAGGGAGGTAGGTGGTGGATAGGGGGCTAGACTTAGGAAAATCGGAATTCAAATGTAGCCTCAGACACTTGTTACCTGTGTAACTAATTCTGGGCAAGTCACTTAACCTCTACTTGCCTTAGTTTCCTTATCTATGAAAAAGGGAACAGTAAAAAACATCTACCTCCCAAGGTTCTTATGAGGATCAAATGTGTAATATTTGTAAATATTACACATATAAATATAAATGTTAGCGGCTAGGTGGCAAAGTGGATAGAGCACTGGGCTTGGAATCAGGAAGACTCATCTTCTTGAGTTCCAATCTGATCTCATACATGTATTAGCTGTGTGACGCTGAGTGAGTCATTTAACCTTGTTTGCCTTAGTTCCTCAAATGTAAAATGAGCTGGAGGAGAAAATGACAAACCACTTTAGTATCTTTGACAAGAAGACTCTAAATGAGGTCATAAAATGTCAGACATGACTGAAACAATTCAACAAGAAAAATTTCTGTTATTATTCTAAGGGTTCTTAGTATAAACTATGTATTCTGAGTATAAGTACTAAATAACTATAGAACTTTTACCAATATAAATTTATAACTATATAAATTTAGTAAATCTATATTTTAATCATCTTGGGACCAGTCTAGCTTAGTCTAGAGGAACTTACATCAGAGATTTGAGCCTCAGGTGATAGATTTTTGTTTTTTTAAATTTTTTTGGCAGGGAGCAGGGTCCAAGCACAGCAAAAAAAAAATAGTATGGTGTAGCACAAGGGTTTATAACTTGGGGTCTAGAGACTCTCAAAAAGACCATGGCTAGAAATCAAGAGGACTGTGAAATTGGATGGTCAGAACATTACGTCTTTATTTTCACTAATCTTTGATTTCCTTTGTAATTCTATGTGTTTTATTTTATACACTTAAAAATGTTATTCTGAGAAGGGGTGCATCGGCTTCACATAGTTGGTAAAAGTGTCTATGATACAAGAATTTAAGACACCCTGGTAGTAAAGCAGGTATTAACTCTGGAGTCAGATGATGGGTTCAAATTGCAACTTTTTATATCTATTTGCTATTGGTCTTATTGTTTTTGAGTCATTTCAGTTTCATCTGACTCCTTCTGATCCCATCTGGGGTTTTCTTGGCAAAGATACTGCAGTGGTTTGTCAATTTCCTTCTCTAGCTCATTTTTACAGATGAGAAAACTGAGGCAAACTGGATTAAGTGACTTGTCCAGAGTCACATAGCTAGTAAGTATCTGAGACTGGATTTGAACTCAGATCCTTGTAACTACTCTCCATCCACTCCACCACCTAGCTGCCCTTCACTGTTGGTCTGGCTTTGTGTAAATCTCCTTGCCTTTCTCAGCCTTAGTGTGTACAAAGGAAGTGGTTCCATCTCTAAAGTCCCTTTCAGCTCTATATCCTAAGACTGATAGCACATGAAGTCTATTTATTAAGTGATGGAGGGGTGTTAGTGAAAAGGAGTACAACTCTGATGTCCACTCTTATGGATATTTTTTAATATTGAAAAAGGGTGAATAATAGAGAATAGCTATTTCTGTTCTGTAGTTTAGAATCAGAACTAATTCAATATATCTATCTAATAAAGAATTATCGAGTGTTACTTCCAGGTCCACTGGTCACTCCTCAGAACTACCTAAGTTCATCACATTTAATTTTCACTTTATCTTGGATCATGGTCACTAGGCAACGGGACAGTTTTCTCCATTGTATACAGATGCCTTTGGTTACATTTATATGATATGCTAAAGCATGCTCCCTGTTACTAAGAGTAATCAAAATCAATAGTCTTACTCAGGAGCCCAGAACCCAAGTGCTCTATAGAGTAAAAGCAATAAGTTACATATGTACTGAGTCAGTAGCATTGATTTCCTGTATTTTAATAACCATCGTGCCTTGCAGACCTTCCAATACAGACGCAGAGTACCATGCTGTGTCAATTCCTCATATCTCTTTCCTCTACAGATCTGTCATGTGATTGACTAAGGTTGCTGGAAAAATGAGAGTGAGTGAGTTTTGTGACCTTTGTTTGATCAGAAGCCCTGAATGTGTGTCCTAGTCCTGACTCTGGGTAGCTGTGTGGCCCTGGGGAAGCCGCTTAGCCTCATTTTCCTTCACTTCTAACATGAAGATAATAATACTTTCTTCATAAGGTTGTTGTGAAGAAAGTGTTTTGTTCATTATAAAGGAGGGAGGCAGTCTAATACAGTGGAAAAGGACTGGCCTTAGACATAGGAATATCTCAATTCACATTCTACTTCTGACTTAACACTGACTGTATACATGCATACACATACATATACATACATGTATACACATACATACACATATACATTTACATACATTCATACATACGTGCGTGTATGTGTGTATATATATATATTTAAAATACTTAGACCAGATGTGCTGGAAAACCTGAGGAAACTGACCCTAAATGGAAGAGGAAGGGCTAACGGATATGCCCACTTCGTGGCATGTGGATCGGCTTTGCCCAAGCTTTAGGCTGACCCATGACTGACTGAGTGATTATGAGCAAGTCCCTTAAATACTCTGCCTAAAGACAACTGTGGATGATTATATGTTAAACTAGTTGCCCACAAGATAAAATTACAGGCCCACTTCTCAGCACCCCTTCTCTGTCAAATTATAAAATACTTTTTAAATTATAAGGTGATGGGACAGCTGTGTTGTAAGTAGGAAGTATGAAGGACATCATATAACATTACAGTGCACTCCAATACATGCAATGTTAAGAGATCCAAAAGAAAGTTTCCTAATCTGGGGTCTATAGAAAGATTTCATGGAATCCATGAACTTGAATGGGAAAAATTTTGTATTTAATTTCACCAACATCTAACTGAAACTTCATATTTTTATTCAATTATAAATGTGGGCCACAAACATGATTCTGACAAAGAATATAAAGGCTTCAGATTGCCAGAGGTCCATGATACAAAAAAGATTAAGATTCCCTGACCTAAAGGAAGATGCCTACCACATTGGGTTGGACTCTCCACCCCTCTCCATTCATAGAAGAACATGAACAAAGATTGCACAGGGTGAGAATTGTGGATAGGTTGTGCTCTTTACTGTTGGAGGTATAATGATTGGAATTTAACAAAAAGGTAAACTGAGGCAAATCTATGCACAAGATAACATTTATTAGCAAGGGCATGCTATTAATAAATGGGTCAATGGATTGCCTCCATTTATGCCAAAGACCCTGAGCAAAAAGACAGCTTCTCTTTTATAGGTTTTGGGGAACACAGAGCAAAGAGCAGAACAGAATAGGTGACATCATGGGATTGAGGGCCACACAATTGGTTACAATGCTGAGGTACAGGAAACAACATGATTGTTTGGAGGTTTGGTAATTGGAGCTAGCATGACCCCACTTCTTCTCTCATGAGACCAAGAAGTGCTTATTATTTGAATGCAGGTACAAGATAGTAGGCCAGACTTTTGGATAGCAAAGTAGACATCCTTGAAGGGTACCTTGATGGAGTGAAGCTATTAGACCCAAACTCCCCTGTGTTCACATGCATTCTCCAAGATCAGTTAAATTCCTTGGGGTAAGAATACATCATAGGAGAGCAGGATATTTAAACTTAACCCATTACAGGTCAGCTGAATTCTGAACTAAGTTCAGAGACAAAGAACCATGACTTAAGCAGTTGTAGGACAAATCAATTAATTATAAATAACATCAATAAATAAATGATACAGGATCAATCTTAATCTTCTCAGAAGGAATACCCAAATAGATGAAATCATAGCTATTTTGCTGACTAAACAGTCAACAAGCATTTATTAAAAGCCTTCTATGACTCAAACTCTCTGCTAAGTACTAGGGATACCAATAAAATACTAATTTCCCTTGCCCCCAACTGCCTAAATGCCAGATGTGTTACATTTCACACACACACACACACACACACACACACACACACACACACACACACACTCACACCACCCAGGTTTTTCCAATATGTTTAAGAGGATTAGGGAGGTTTCTAGGCTCTGCAAATAGTTCCACCTCCCTCTAATGGTATTCCCCCCACCCCCATCATAGGGGAAAGAGTCCCCCACACTCCAGTTCCATTTAGCCACTAACAGTTCCATTAACTTTTACAAAGGTATAATAACAAATATACAAGCAGCTTAGCTCAATTCCTATAGACCATGGTCTTGAATTCCAAGTTCCAAACGCCTTTGGGAGTTCATATCCTAGGCACCTTGGATTCCCAGGGCTTTTTTGACATACTGGCAGGCTATGATGCCACACTTGTCACCGTGGCCTGAACTCCGGGTCTGGTAGGGATAAATGCCTACATCTGAAAATGAAAGGGACAAGAGACTAAATAAGACAAATTCCCAGGTATGGGTTAAAAAAGAAGAGAGCAAGGAAGAAAGCCCCTTTCCCCCCTTTTCAGTTTAGTTCATGGAACATGCTCTGTACATGACCTATGTATGATCTTTACCTTCTGAATGGCAGCAGGAAATGGAACCAGGAAAAGAGAGAGAGACACGGAGAGAGAGAGAGAGACAGAGACAGAGACAGAGACACAGAGTTAGTCGGTTTCCATCTGGCAGGTTTTTTTAAGCATTCTTTTTTTTAAATTTTGAGTTCCAAATTCCCTCCAACCCTTCCCCCACCCACTGAGAAAGGAAGCAATACATACCCATTACATATGTGAAGTCATGTAAAAAATATTTCTGCATTAGCCATACTACAAAAAAAAAGCAAGAAAAATAAAGAAGGTAAAAAACATACTTCAATCTGCACTCAGAGTTCATTAGTTCTCTCTGGAGAGAGATAGCATTTTTCATCATGAGTCCTTTTGAATTGTCATGGATCATTGAATAAATCAGAATAACTAAGTCTTTCACAGTTGATCATCATTACAATGTTGTTGTTACTGTATACAATGCTCTCCTACTTTTGCTTACTTCCTCTGCATCAGTTCATATGTCTTCCAAAGTTTTTCTGAAACCATTCCCCCATTTCTTTTAGCACAATAGTATTCCATCACAATCATATGCTACAACTTATTCAACCATTTCCCATTTGATGAGGAATTCTAATTTTTTGCTACCATAAAATTTCCAAATCTTCTGCTTTCAATCTCCAATTCTTTACTACCACAAAATAAGCTGCTATAAAAAAAATTTGAACATAGAGGTTCTTGTCTTTTATTGATGGGTCAAAAGATATGCACTGTCATAGCTATATGGGTCTGGTTCCAAGTGGTTCTCCAGAATGAATGGACCAAATCACAACACCACCAATGGTGTATTAGTGTCCCTATTTTTCCACATCCCCTCCATTATTTGTCACTTTCCCTTACTGTCATGCTAGCCAGTATGATAGGTGTGAGATGGTCCTCAGAGATGTTTTTAGTTTGTGTTTCTGTAATTATTAGTGATTTAGAACACTTTTTCATGACTATTGTTAGCTTTGATTTCTTCTGAAAACTTCATTCTAGAAGTTTTTAAAAATGCAGTCTGTTCTGGCCATGTAGCCAATCAAAGAATGCTATACCCATCCATAGTGTAGGAGATGCTGGGAAGCAGCGTCTCCATCTTAGGTGATCTGAGCATGCTCCAAAGACTCCATTACAAAGATAAAGACAAAAATCTAGTATTAATGTTAAGGGAGCCCACATTCTGAGAGCGCAGGTAATGTAAATAATTTTATACTTATAACATATATATATAGAGAGATGGTGGAAGGCAATCTCAGAGGGGAGAAACTAACTGCTAAGGGAGATAGATTTGGGGTTAAGGTTAAGTGACTTGCCCAGGTTTACACAGCCACAATGTGGCTCGAGACATACAGAAGTTGAAGTCAGGACCTCCTAGCTTTGAGGTCAGCTCTCTATCAGGTACATCAAATTGCTTCTCCCTGTATGTATGCATGTGTACATACATGTATATCTATATACACATATATTTGAATATGTTATATACATATATGCTTATATAATTATAGATAATTTATATATTATAATATAATATATCATATCAGATAATATTATATATATGATGACATATATATAATATGTTATATAAATATAAAGTATATCATATTTTATATTATATCATATATCATATCACATCATATATCATATTATAGCATTATATAATATATTATATATATAATTTTTATTTTTATATATCTGGTGGTGTCTTGTTTGATAGTTAATGGATGTAGAAACAAACTTTGGATCTTATTTGGGGGAAAACCCAGATTATTTTTTCTTATATGAAAAAGAGATTTATCCCCTTTTTGTGTTTTTAAAAATTGCCATTTATTAAAACTAATTTGCATACCAAATGGCTTCATAAGATTTTTCCTAAGCAATAAACAGATTTACATTTAGGTCTGTGAACCTATAGGGACCTTAGAAACCACATATTTCACAGGGTCCTAGATTGATTCATAGATTTAAAGCTAACAGAGACATTTGAGACCATCTACTCCCTTATATTATGGATAAGGCAAGGGAAGCCCAGTAAGCATAAGTGACTTGCCCAAGATCAGGGGAAATTAATTGTCAGTGGCAGGATTTGAACACAGATCCTCTGATTCCAAGGATCCATCAGTCCACCGTTTGTTTAGATAAATAAAATTAATACTCAAGCTTGAATCGTAAAGCCTACATCTTAATACACGCACAAAGGAAATACTTCTTAAACCCCTTACTTTACGAGTCAGATAAATGAGACCTATGGAAATTAAGTGAATTTTCTAACATGATATGAAAAGTAGCAAAATCCAGTTGAATCTAAGTCCTCAGAATTTAAATCTTTCACTTGCTCCCCACGACCATGCTGCTCCTTGTCCAGAAGGACAGAATCAATGTCCAACCTTGGATCTTAGGTTAAAACCTAAAATACTTTAAATTAGAAAGCTGGGAGGTACAGTGGATATACCATTAGACTTGGACTCAGGAAGACAAGAGTTCAAACCTGACCTCAGATATTTCCTAGCTGTATTATTCTGAGAGTCACTTAATCTGTTTGTCTCAGTTTCCTCAGTGGTAAAATGTGGATAAATAATAGCACCTACTTCCTAGGGTTATTATGGGGTTCAGATAATGTGATACAGTACATTGCTGGAAAATATAAATTACTAATAAATACTTTTTCTTCTTCCTCCAACAATTCTTAACCTTATTTGAGCCATTGACCCTTTTGGGCTCTATCTGGTGAAGCTTATAGACAGGTTTCTTTATGGAACAATATTTTTTAAATACATAATATAAAATATGTAGTATTATAAAGGAAACCAATTATATTGAAATACAGTTATTAAAATGTGCTTTAAATATTCGCAGTCCTTGGTTTAAAAGGCCATACTTCCAATTATTTTTTTAACAGAATTTGCTGAACAAATGAAATAACCTAGATATTTTGAGTATAATTAAAATGGGGGAAAAAAACCTTGTTAAAATGTTGCTCCTTTTTTAAAACATTAAGTCTCTTAAAACAATTTGTTTGATTTTTCAAATTTGCTTGTATTAATAATTTACTAGTATTATTTATGAACATAATTATACATTACGCACAGAAAATTTTACTCTATACTAAAGTGGATGACTTAATTATCTTTACGAGGAAGAAAAAGTAAAATTATATGTTAAAAGCAGTAATTAAAATACTAGAGAATCTAGTACCCCAAATTCTTATAATTTAACTTGTAGTGATAGTTAAAAAATTCCATTTCAAAACATTTCCTTAAATAATAATCTTTTGTTTGTCAAAGACTCGTGGTGGGAGTTAATTTCATTAGAACCAGAGGGAGCGATTTCAAAAGTATTAAGGCACATATGATACATGTACATATTAAAAATTACTTCCTATTTCTTTAACTTTGGCAAAGGGTGAACAGAAATCTCCCAGCCTATCAGTTTAAATAGTTTATGCAGTTGTAGCCAAAATTTTCTTTCACTGAATGTAACATTGAAGTGTAACAAGGGTACCTGACCATGAGTCCCTGATCAATCTGATGAATCTCTTTCCCTCCTACCTTCCCCTTCACCTCCCTCCCTGCCTCCTCCATCCCAGTTGACTTGACGAGACTTTGCTTCAGGCACATGAAGGGTATGTTCAATGCTGGTGGGCTTGTATATCGACACTACTAATTTAGGCTTCACAGATTGGTGCTGTCTGTTGATGACTGGTTGATTGAAGCTAAATAGAATGGGCCCTTGTTGAGCTGTGGTATATGATTGTGATAGAATATTATTGTACTATAAGAAATGACAAGCAGGATGATTTCATGAAAAAATGAAAAGACTTACATGAACTAATGCAAAGTGAAGTGAGCAGAACCAGGAGAACATTGTACACAGTAACAGCAACATTGTATAAGGAAGAACTCTGAATGACTTTGATATTGTCAGCAATGCAATGACCCAAGACGGGGGGGGGGACCTTCAGCCTTGAGGCCACATGTGGCCCTCTAGGTCCTCAAGTGTGGCCCTTTGACTGTGAAGTTTGAATTCCATCAAAGAGAAGCACTTGAGGACCTAGAGAGCCACATATGGCCTCAAGGATGAAGGTTCCCCCACCCCTGATCCAAGATAATCCCAAAGGATTCACAATGAAGTATGCTATTTGCCTCCAGAGAAAGAGCTGATACTGTCTGAATACAAACTGAAGCATACTATCTTTCTTTTCTTTTCTGTGTCCCTCTTTCTTATTTGTGTCTTCTTGTACAAAATGACTAATATGGAAATGTTGTACATGATTGTACATGTACAAACCATATCTAATTGTTACCATCTCAGGGAGGGAGGGATAGAATTTGGAACTCAGAAGTTTAAAAACATGTTAAAATTGTTTTAACATGTAATCGAGGGAGAAATTATATAAATATATATTCGTGTGTGTGTGTGTCTGTGTGTGTGTGTATATATATATATATGTATATATGTTAAAGTAAAATAAAATAAGATAAGGGGTCAAAAAAGAATGGGCCTTTGTTGGAGGGCCCTCCTTGTGACACACTATGGAATGGCTTATTCCTTTTCTCCTTCTGCTTGAAGTTCCTGATAGGAGGGTAACAAGAGGCAGAGAGTAGAAGGCAATTCCTCTCCCTACCCCCACCTGGACCCCAGGAGATGAAAAGGACAACTTTTCCATGAAGCTGAAGGAGTAAAATCAATTCATAACAGTCCAAGAAAGCTGGGCCTTAATAGACCTTTATCACATAGCCATGAATCACTTGACCAGTGTTGTTTGTGTATGTTGTGTACTAGTCTGTCCCACTGATAGACCTCTCTTTAACAAGGACCAAAGTGTTTTGAGGATGAGTGCTTTGCAGTGTAATTTGAGATGTGGCACTGTTATGCCTCCTTTCTCTTCCTCCCCCCCCCAGCCCCCCACTTCTTTCCCTGGAGATTTTTTTCTTTTGTTCCTCCGAATGAATTTCATTATTTTTTTTCTAGCTCTGTTAGATAATCCTGTGTAATTTTGATTTGTATAGCTCTAAATTAGTACCTTAGTTTAGGTAGTATTGTCACTTTTATTATATTGGCTTTGCCTACCCGTAAACATAAAAATGAATATTTTTCCAATTTTTTTGTCTGTCTGCATTAATGTAAAGTGTGTTTTTTAGTTTTCGTCACATAGTTTCTGTGTTTATCTTGGTAGATAGATTCATTTAAAACATTCTGTGTTTTTTTTAAATGGAACTTCTCTTTTTATCTCTTCCTGCTGAGTTTTTTGGCAATACACAAAAATACTAATGATTTATATTGATTTATTTTAAATCCTGCAATTTTGCATTAGATTCAGTTAATTTTACTTGACTCCGGGTTACTTAAGTTGACCATATTATCCACTAATAATGATCATTTTGTTTATTCCTTGTCCATGCTTACTCTCTCAATTTACATTTCTTTTTATTACCATAGCTAATCTATCTAGCAAATAGTAATGGTGACAATGGACATCCTTAATTTACCTCTGCTCTTATTAGATAGAACTCTTATCGATACCTGTTATGTACAGTGATAGCTTTTGTTTTTCAATTGGTTAAGCAGCTTGAATATGGCTTCACTTTCTATGGGAAGTCTAATGAACTAGATTTCTGGGTTTGTTCACAACCTCCAACGAGCCCTTTATATCTTCTGTCTTTTCTGCGATGGAGGAAAAAATAATGCTCAGTAACCAACTGTGTACTTATGTGAGAACGGTGAGTCTGTTTACCCACTTTGAGGGAAACCTAGGCCCCAACCATGTATAAGCTTTCTCTATATGAAATTTATGTATGTCTATGAGAATCCAGCATCCTTGGTGATAGAAGTAATCTCACTGTAGCTTAGTTTTAATAAAACCTCAGATTGGGATGCTTTACTATAAGAAGTAACAAATGATTGCTGAGTGAGATGTTGTTTTTTGGGATTTTCAGTTCTTTTAAAACTTTCTCAGCTGTTCTGTTTTGAATTTGACAGCAGATCATCCTGTCTTTATTTTCCATGGTAATATAAAAAAAACCCAACAACTAAATTCTGTAGGGGTAAGATAAAGAACAGGAGTCAGCTTTCTAATTAGGAAAAACCTTTAATGATGAATGATCGCATACTTTATTATTATAATTAACATGGCATAAATATGAGCGACAATAAGCTAGCATATTAACCGTGAGGGGTAATGAGCCATAGTAAATAAGGAGTCAGTTTCCAAGCCAGGAAAACATGAGTTTAAGTCCTGTGTCGGACACGTACTGGCAGAAGCACATGGTAGGTGGCCATCGCAGGTGACACTAGACAAGTCACTTAACTCTCAGCATCCTAGTCAGCTCTTTAAAGCTAATTAAGTTGTAGATCAGGCACCAATCTACCTTGGTAGACAGAGTTTCCTTATCTGGAAATTCCCCATGCTAAGTCCAGTCCCTGTCACTATCTTATCAGTAATGATAATAAGATTTACAATCAATCACATTTCCACGGCACTTTAAGGCTTACAGATAATTTTCATTAATCACAGAAAGCTGTTCTAGACACTGAGGGATGGATATTGGCTCTCATCATATCTATGTTATATTATAATTATTATTATATAATCAGGATTCTGTAACTGTGTATAGTATGCATTATTTTATATAATTATATTAACGAAATGAAAGTATGTGCACACAATTATGATTGTAACTACACCATAGTAATACTTATTTAATTAATAATAATGATGATTTTCTTAAGAAGTCTTTAAAAAATATACAATGAATCCCTTTCAATTCAGAAACACAGTCTTTGACCTAGAAAATTAGAGGGTGAGGAGCTCTTGCATCAGAGGGACCATCTGGTCCACACACTCTGGATGAACCCTGCTCATTAAGGCAATCAGCTGATTTCCCTAAGGACAGGGTTTACAAAGAAGCTAAACACTGGAAGGAAGATTGGAAGGCATTATTAACTGAAGCCTTAGCAGGACTTGAGGAGGAAGAGTTCAGTTCCCCAGTTAAGGAGAACTGCTGGAGGCCAGAGTAAAGCTCTTATGCTGTGCTAACCAGGCAACTCTGACCTGGAATGATCTCCTTCCCACCTCCATTTCTGGGAATCTAGCTCCCTACAAGACTCCACGCATGTTGCACTACCTATTGTGTTAAGTCTGTGAGTCTTTCCACTTGTTTGTGGTTTTCCCTCCCTCCCACCCCTGAAACAATTCTGTATTTATTGTGTATTTTTATTCTCTTATTTGTGTACATGTTGTTTCTCTGGTAGAATATAAACCCTTTGAGAGCAGAGGATTCTTTTGTTTTTGCCTTTGAATCCCTAGCACCTGGCTTAGTGCCTTGTATGGCAAGCTATTGAACAGAACTGAATTGAATTGGTTGCATCAACCATCCTTAGCAGGAGTAAAAGTCCTCAGTATAGAACTTCTCCTGGTGTTCCTTCTGACAAGGGTTGGTACAGGAACCCCGAGTTCCTGGGTGGGCCATCCTGAAAGAATTCACAGCCCCAGGCATTCTTGAAGTCAAGTGAAGATTTATTATTTTCAGTGGGCAAGAGTTCTTAGGGAACCTACAACCTGGGAGAGGTACAAATAGGATAATGTATGGTAAAAATGTGCCAAATAGTCTAACTAGGTGATTCAGGATGGGATTAGGGAATGGTTAAGGAGTGGTCAGTTCTTAAAGGAACATACACTTTTAGTATCTACTGCACAGGTATTCCCAGAGTTCATTGGGAAATAGCCTAAGGGAATGGGGATACAAGGAGTTGTGGCTATAGGCCTGAAACTTCAATAACTCAGCTAACGGTTAGGGCTGACTGAGAAATACCGAGGCTGCCCCCCTCAACGTCTTTTTAGACAAGATAAACGTAAGGGAGTATACACCTGTCTAAGCCTAGGATACATGTGATTGGTCAGTGAGTGGTAAATATCTTTATGACCCAGTATGCAGCCAGTTCAGCCAGCATACAGCTGGCAACTGTATCAGGAAGCAAGATCAGAAACAGGCTGTGTCCTTGGGCTGGGTAGAAACTGCCTGGGATAGTGTTTTGAGGCTGGAGAGAAATGTGATTTTAGAATTGGGGTCCAAGCACAGGCACCCAAGCACTCCATCACTTCCATTGTGCCCTCATGCCTTGAAGCCAGCAGAATCATTGAATAAACAATTACACTTGGGCACATAGAGGCAAAATTTCAATGACAAATGGTGTAGCTAGTGTTAAGTAATCATTTTGCACCTACAAGGTGAGCCATATAATGACTGCCAAGATACATAACGTCACGGCTTAAACCTTCCACTCCCCCCCACAAAAAACCCAAAGCATAATTTCATGGTGTAGTGGAAAAAACACTTAATTTTGGATCAACCAATCTGGGTTGGGAACAGCTCTTTCATGTACCAACAGCATGACCTATAGGAAGTCACTGTACCTCTCTCAGACTCAGTTTCCTCATCTTCAAGGGCTCCTATTATTCTGTAATTCAGCTGTGGAGAAATACTTCTTTTCCACTTCAAAATGTAGATGATATTTCAAAATATAGACACAATCACTTATTTTTTTCAAGACAAAAACAAGTAAGACCAACCATTTTTGCTTTAAAAAATGAATTGGAAAGCAAATGCTTGAATTTTCTAATGGATCTGTGATCTTATCGATATGGGCACTCCTTCCAACAATACAGATTGCCACTCATATATGCCTGCCCTTCCTGGGTGACTCTTCCTTATATCTCCCTATGAATCTGCCACTGGGATTCTACTCAGTGTACTTGGTATCTTCCTCACATCCTCTTGATATTTAGTGGACATTGATACAACATAAGTGTTATGTATTGATTACCTTTCCATCTCATTAAGTGAATGGCCCAACTTTTTCTTTTATTTCCTTCCTTCCTTCCTTCCTTCCTTCCTTCCTTCCTTCCTTCCTTCCTTCCTTCCTTCCTTCCTTCCTTCCTTCCTTCCTTCCTTCCTTCCTTCCTTTTCTTCTTTCTTTTTTTTTTGCCAACTATTTCTCAGGTGAAATCCTGTATACCAGACTAAAGGAAATATTGAGAATGTGTGCTCAATCCCCCTAAATCAATTCAAATAAGTCAACAAGCATGTACTAAGCATTTACTATATGCTAGGCACTGTGCTAAGCACTGGGGATACAAAAAAGGGGGAAATAGTACCTACTTTTATGGGAATGTTTTATTTCCTTTTATTGATTTTTTTATTTTATTTTTCAGATCTCAAAACCATCCCTTCTGCAACTTTTGATTGATTGATTTATCTTTGGTTAATATTAAGCTCATCTGATTAAAACCTGAGTCATAGATGAATAATGTTAAGGGAAGACTGTTTGACATTCCTCAGATTGAAGCCACAGAGAAGTCTGAGTACTTCGCAGTGATTTTGCTTTTTGTTAGCTCCCCTCTCTAACTGTATAAGGAAGAATTTCCCTCACTCTGTTTTCTTGGTTATTTGGTGATGTAACTCTCCCTCTCAATCAGCCCATTATGAACCTTCTAAATGTAGTATAATCTGTAACCTGACTTAGTTTACCTATAGTCTATTTAACTAGGTTTGCTTCCTTAGGGGATGCAAGAGATTATGATTCGTCTTAACTAAGTTTGTTAAACTTTCATGACACTGAAGGAAGCATGGGATAATGAATCTGTGTTTTCTTTTTTTTTTCTTTTTTTTTTTTTAATAATTAAATTTATTTATTTAACTTTTAACATTCATTTTCACAAAATTTTGGGTTACAAATTTTCTCCCCTTTTCTCCCCTCCCCCCCCAAACACCAAGCATTCTAATTGCCCCCGTGACCAATCTGCTCTCTCTTCTATCATCCCTCTCTGCCCTTGTCTCTGTCTTCTCTTTTGTCCTGTAGGGCCAGATAGCTTTCTATACCCCTTTACCTGTATTTCTTATTTCCTAGTGGTAAGAACATTACAGTTGATCCTAACACTTTGAGTTCCAACTTCTTTATCTCCCTCCCTCTCCACCCCTTCCCTTTGGAGGGCAAGCAATTCAATATAGGCCAAATCTGTGTAGTTTTGCAAATGACTTCCATAATAGCTGTGTTGTATAGGACTAACTATATTTCCCTCCATCCTATCCTGTCCCCCATTACTTCTATTCTCTTTTCATCCTATCCCTCCCCATGAGTGTCAACCTCGAATTGCACTCTCCTCCCCATGCCCTCCCTTCTATCATCCCCCCCACCCTGCTTGTCCCCTTATCCCCCACTTTCCTGTATTGTGAGATAGGTTTTCCTACCAAAATGAGTATGCATTTTATTCTTTCCTTTAGTGGAATGTGATGAGAGTAGACTTCATGTTTTTCTCTCACCTCCCCTCTTTATCCCTCCACTAATGAGTCTTTTGCTTGCCTCTTTTATGAGAGATAATTTGCCCCATTCAGTTTCTCCCTTTCTCCTCCCAATATATTTCTCTCTCACTGCTTGATTTCATTTTTTTTTTAAGATATGATCCCATCCTCTTCAATTCACTCTGTGCACTCTGTCTCTATGTATGTGTGCGTGTGTGCATGTGTGTGTGTGTGTACTCCCACCCAGTACCCAGATACTGAAATGTTTCAAGAGTTACAAATATTGTCTTTCCATGTAGGAATGTAAACAGTTCAACTTTAGTAAGTCCCTTATGACTTCTCTTTGCTGTTCACCTTTTCATGGTTCTCTTCATTCTTGTGTTTGAAAGTCAAATTTTCTTTTCAGCTCTGGTCTTTTCATCAAGAATGCTTGAAAATCCTCTATTTCATTGAAAGACCATTTTTTCCCCTGAAGTATTATACTCAGTTTTGCTGGGTAGGTGATTCTTGGTTTTAGTCCTAGTTCCTTTGACTTCTGGAATGTTCGGGGTCAGAGCCCGAACCCCTGGATCCCCCTGACCCACAGGCTTCTACTCTGTGGGCCCTGAAGGAAGGAGACTGGAGACAAGATGATCCAGGCAACAACAACAACAACAACAACTCTTTATTCAGCTGAGGGTTAGGGTTTATAAAGGCTGATCCACCAATCACATACATGCTGAGCTCATCCCATTACTTCACCATCTCATGACTGTTCCACATCCTTACACCCGCAGTAAGGAAGAAAGCTTATCTTGTTCCTGCAGCTAGTTCCTGGGTTCCCAGGCTCACTTGTAACTT
This sequence comes from Notamacropus eugenii, assembly GCF_028372415.1. Taxonomy (NCBI): domain Eukaryota; kingdom Metazoa; phylum Chordata; class Mammalia; order Diprotodontia; family Macropodidae; genus Notamacropus; species Notamacropus eugenii. Next base: position 215,365,005 of record NC_092873.1, on the reverse strand, counting down.
TACTGTACAGGACATTGGTATCTGCAGGAACATCAGGTTCCAGGGTCACACAGAGCTTCTGCCAGGGTGCGCATCAGCACCGTTCCCACGGGAACAGGCTTTGCCTCTGACTTGCACCCCCTGGGACCCTCTGGGCCCCTTACAACTCCCCCTTTTTGTTTTTGCAGCTCTGAGGTACCATACAAGCAATTCCAGGGGAGCCACAGTTTTGATCCAAGTCCGTAGTTCTATACAGGTGAAGTCTGGTATCTGTCCCATCACAATCACTACTATTATACTGCTCTGCACCTCTGCCCACATTCTTGCTAACCCTCCTACATATAGTACATATAGCTAATTAGCAGGCCTAAGGCCATAGCAGATGTAAAGAAACAAGCAATCACAACACAGCTAATACATAGTTTTTGTCACATCTAACAGCCAGATGTTGCACCATCTCTTTCTACAGAGGGAGTGGTGGCCTAATAAGTGAGGATCCTGTTCCAATCAAAATAGCAATATATACATCTGAGTAACAATATACATACATCTGACATCTGAGTGACAATATAAATACAACTGAGTCTAGGATACACATGACTGGTCAGTGAACAGTAATACGTAACTGGCACATGAATCCTATAGGTTCAGCTGACTACTACAGGAGGAAGGAGGAAGGGAGATAACGGCTGCTGCTGGGGCAGACTGTGTCCTTGAGGGAGAAACTGCCTGAGATGGTATTTAGGGGCTAGAGAGAAACATATTTGGGAAAAGTGATTTCAGTATTAGGGTCCGAGGACATACGTTCAACTGTATACAATGCGAATTCAGTCTTAGGGCCCAAGTACATACAGCCAAATTGAGGGCCCACGTCATTCCCCCTTTTTGTTTTTTGATAAAGAGAAGAACCCAGATCTACGGCGTAAGGGACGAAGGTCTCAGCGTCTGCAGCTGGCATCCTGCTGAGAGGGGATGGAGAGCTGTCCCAGGCAGACAAGGGCCCAACAGTGGAGAGGTCGCAGCAGTCCAGACGATAATGAGCCATGGACAGTAGGTCACATAGAGCCAGAACAGGCATCTCTTAAGTGGAAGACACGAAACCTGGAGGAGACAAAGCTGGCAAGGAGGTGAAGCAAGCAAAGGCCAAAATCGACCAGAAGGGGTTAAAAATGGTAGTTACATCATTCCTCTGAACAGACATCCCCACACTTTCCCGACATGCTTAAACCCCCTGATACTGGCACAAAAGTACCCGAAGCAATGATCAGGGTATATGAAGGGCCTTGATGACCCCACACACCCCACCTTCCCGTCTGCTTTCCCTAGTGTCAATCAAACCTGTTATGCGTCCGAAGCTGTTGAACCCACCATCCAGACTGCTTCCCTTCCACAATCTTCCTACCACAGACAGGATATCGCACAAGGCGTAGCATCACTAGCAGAGCTATAGAGCCATACACAAAAGAGACCCCTAACTCGAACTGCACAACTGAAGAGACGTCCAGCAATGTTGCACAGGCTTGTTTATGTCCATGCTGGAAGAAAACTCGTAGAAATGAAGTGGAGAATACATTCACACATGGATTTCAACCTTTGCGTGTCAAAATAGCAAGATCTTTTCTGCTGCAGCACATCTTCCAGAAATCTGTCCGGTGCCTTTACAACAGTGTCACTTGAAGACAAAACCGTTTACAATGATAGTGAAAGCGAAAGTAACATTCCTCAAATGAACCAAAGCCGTAATCATCACAGAATGCCCAGGGAAAATGCGCAGGGGAATTTCGTGTTGGTAACAGTATAAGACTGATTACAGAAAAATGGTACTTCTTTTAAAATGCTTCTACACAATGAGGACATCTTAGGGTGAAAGGAATGTACATAAATGTTTGATCATACCAAGTTCAGGTAAAATAATATTAGTGTTCCGATAAAAATAATATTGGTGTTCCCAGTACAAAAGGGCTCACATATGTTGCTGGTCACTTGCTATATTCAGAGAAATTTGCTATAGAAGGAAAAGCAGGGACATGTGGCATACCAAATAAGACAGGGTAAAACATCCCTGACTCTGTTTGAATTGGGTAACGGTGCAATACTCCAAACCATGCAGTATCTATTCCATAGCCAGACTCAGGAATAGTCAGGTGAGAAACATTCCTTTTTCCAGGACACAAGGGAAAAACTGACCAGGAGGATCCCATCCTAGAGTGAGTCTAGAATTGTCCCCTCGGTGTTTCCTATCCAGATACAAACTTCACCTGTTAACCGTGCAGGATCACAGTCCTTCTGAGTAACTTGTGGCAATACTCTCAGATACTGATTTAATGCAAGCAACGATACCCAAATTCAAACTCAAACTTAAAATGAAACTAGCTATAGTCCCAAATGCCTTTACCTTAAACAGCAAGTTTCACTGCTCACAGCTCAGAACCAGACACAGTTCTTTCTATACTCATGGAGTTGCAATAAGCAATGAAGATTAACAGGGCTCACATACATATGGGATTTCATTTACAATCCTTCCTACTCAAATTTAAAACTTGTCCTGATGTAAAAGTCAATTATTAAAAATCTTTTCTATCTATTACAACTATTGAGCAAGTCACATTCATTGTTTATGAATTATATAAGCTAAACAAATATCTTTCTTGGGACTGATGACCTTGTCCACATGAAAGAGGCCTTGGCAGTTTTACAAAATAAAAGGAATTGGCATGGATCCCATGCTTGCCAAACCCCAAACATATAGGAGGACTGTTCTGAATGGGCAGAACCAGTCTAAATAAAATTTTTACTCCATTCTTTTCTTTCTATACACAGTAATCAATTAACAATTTTAGGTTTAGCATTAAAACAGCAACTTCAAAACGTAGGTAACACTCTTACAACTTTCAAAAATGATACACAAATTATTTTAGCTGTAACTTCTGTAACAGGCAAGGGGGAAAATACCTGGTTTCTCTAAAGGGCAATCACACAACACTATAAGACAAGGGTACAGGACAGGTAAAGTTTACAATAACATAACTTGAAAATTCAGAGTTAAATTGCCTTTTGTAACACAATTTCTGGAATACCATGATCACTAACTGTACAATACAAGACAGTGTTATTACAATTGAGAAACACAATAGTAACCCAAACAGTGAACTGTAGGTACCGTTATTTACATTTCCAATATACACTCATAAGTGACTAGCAAGCACTGCCTTCTCCTCAGGCTTGATCAGTGGGACACTATACCCCTGACCCATGGTTCCCGTTTAACTGCGAGGCGCTGCTACCCAGCGACTTCTTCCCGCTTCCTGCGAGGCTCTCTCTGCGCTGTTAATCAGCGACTTCTTCCCACTACGCGCGTGGGGATCTCTGCGCCGGCTGACGGCGACTTCTTCCCGCTGCGCGCGCGGGGCTCACTGCGCTGTCTAACAGCGTCTTCTTCCCGCTCCCAGCGGGGCTCCCCCGTCTCCCCACTGCCCGCAGTGAGGGACTCGCGCTGGCTGTCCAGCGACTTCTTCCCGCGGTTAGCGGGGATCTCTGCGCTGCCTGGCAGCGACTTCTTCCCGCGGTCAGCGGGGATCTCTGCGCTGATGAACAGCGACTTCTTCCCGCTCCCAGCGGGGCTCACCTTACTCGCTTACGGGCGTTTGGTCCTTCCCCCCAACTATGGGGGGCCTGTGGTTCCTGTGCTTACCCCAGTCCCCAAAACTTAGTGAATCTGCCCTGTCTGAACTATCCAATGAGAAGTGACATCATACACTTAAAACAATTACAGCAAAGAAACTTATTCTCTTTTTGGTGAGACATGAGATGATTAAAACACTAGTTGGGTTGCCTCCATAAGATGAGGGGAAAAAGTTCCCCGATGTCTGGTCTGTCTCCCCACCTTCACAACCTGGCCAGGGTTAAAAGGTAGAAAGAGAGAGAGAATTTTACCAACAACTTTTCAAGGTACTACCCAAGTTATTCTAGTGGGCTTAGATAGCAGCCCCTACTAAAACTGTACATACATTGTTTCTTGGTACGTGTTTCTGACCTGACCTGAACTGACTTTAGCAGTCACAGAAACTAAACAAGAGGAGTTCCTCTCTTTCTCTCTCCCATTCTCTTCCCTGATGCTGCAGCCATCAGAGAGAGAGAAACAGAGGGGGAGGAAAAGAGATAACTGCATTCCAACCAGCACAAGGGCATCGGCGGTATTAACACACAAACACATGCACACAAATTACAGAAAGACAGAACACAGACACAGACACTATGTACAACCTAGGTATGTGGCTTTCCTTCTTTCACTGTGGCCACTCGGTACCATTGTCTGAGGCGTTGAGTCTCCTTGTTGGGCTTGGCTCTCCATGCTGTCAGGTTTGTCCCTCCTTCAGGTCCTGGGCTAGAGTATTGTTGTGGCAGGGCTCCTCGGCATTCTGAGGGCCAATGACCCTTTCTTCTACGCTTTGGGCATGGTGTTTTAGGCCTCACTCCTGGCCTGCTCCTACAGTCTTGTTTAAAATGACCTGTTTTTCCACAGCTATAACATTTCTGTCCTTGATACTGTCTCTTTACCTGTTCCTTCACATGAGCTGCGAATGTTACCGAACCTACATCTTCACACCTTTGCATCATCTCTTCCACTCCTGCAGTTCTGGGCAATCCTGTCATAGCCATTCTGCCATCTGTATAAGTTCCTGTTCGTTTTTTCTGTAGCTTTGGATATAACCTCTCTGGACTAAGCTCTCTACCTGTTTTATCTATAAGCAGGGTTACTCACAGTCTGTAACTTTCTTCTTCTTGTCCCAGTCAGCCGAGTGCACGTCTCTCCCAAGCTCCACAGAACCACCGGGGCACTGACTGGAGCATGCAGGTGGCATCACTCTCGTGCGATTCCGAGCCCACGCCTTGCAGGGGGACCTCGGTTTCCCTTCCAGTCCCTGTTCGGGCGCCAATTGTTCGGGGTCAGAGCCCGAACCCCTGGATCCCCCTGACCCACAGGCTTCTACTCTGTGGGCCCTGAAGGAAGGAGACTGGAGACAAGATGATCCAGGCAACAACAACAACAACAACAACTCTTTATTCAGCTGAGGGTTAGGGTTTATAAAGGCTGATCCACCAATCACATACATGCTGAGCTCATCCCATTACTTCACCATCTCATGACTGTTCCACATCCTTACACCCGCAGTAAGGAAGAAAGCTTATCTTGTTCCTGCAGCTAGTTCCTGGGTTCCCAGGCTCACTTGTAACTTTACTGTACAGGACATTGGTATCTGCAGGAACATCAGGTTCCAGGGTCACACAGAGCTTCTGCCAGGGTGCGCATCAGCACCGTTCCCACGGGAACAGGCTTTGCCTCTGACTTGCACCCCCTGGGACCCTCTGGGCCCCTTACACTGGAATATCCTATTCCATGCCCTTCGATCCCTTAATGTAGAGGCTGCTAGATCTTGTGTTATCCTGATTGTATTTCCACAATACTTGAATTGTTTCTTTCTAGCTGCTTGCAATATTTTCTCCTTGACCTGGGAACTCTGGAATTTGGCCACAATGTTCCTAGGAGTTTCTCTTTTTGGATCTCTTTCAGGCAGTGTTCTGTGGATTCCTTGAATATTTATTTTGCCCTCTGGTTCTAGAATCTCAGGGCAGTTTTCCTTGATAATTTCATGAAAGATGATGTCTAGGCTCTTCTTTTGATCATGGCTTTCAGTTAGTCCCAAAATTTTTAAATTGTCTCTCCGGAATCTATTTTCCAGGTCATTTGTTTTTCCCATGAGATATTTCACATTATCTTCCATTTTTCCATTCTTTTGGTTTTGTATTGTGATATCATGCTTTCTCACAAAGTCCTTAGCCTCCATCTGTGCCATTCTAGTTTTGAAAGAACTATTTTCTTCAGTGAGCTTTTGAATCTCCTTTTCCATTTGGCTAATTCTGCTTTTGAAAGCATTCTTCTCCTCATTGGCTTTTTGAACCTCTTTTGCCAATTGAGTTAGGCTAGTTTTCAAGGTGGTAATTTCTTCAATATTTTTTTGGGTCTCCTTTAGCAGGGAGCTGATCTGCTTTTCATGCTTTTCTTTCATCTCTCTCATTTCTCTTCCCAGTTTTTCCTCCACCTCTCTAACTTGATTTTCAAAATTCTTTTTGAGCTCTTCCATGGCCTGAGCCCATTGGGTGGGCTGGGACACAGAAGCCTTGATTTCTGTGTCTTTGCCTGATGATAGGCATTGTTCTTCCTCATCAGAAAGGAAGGGAGGACATGCCTGTTCTCCAAGAAAGTAACCTTCTATGGTCTTATTTCTTTTCCCTTTTCTGGGCATTTTCCCAGCCAGTGACTTGACCTCTGAATAGTCTCCTCACACCCACCTCACCTCCTGATCCTCCCAGCCAGTGTTTGGGGTCTGAGATTCAAATGCTGCTTCCAGCCTTAGGGCTTTTGGCGGGGGCAGGGCTGCTATTCAGTATGAGATTGTGTTCAGGTGCTGAGGTTGGGGCAGGGCCGCCTCTCAGGCTCAGTTCCCTTAGGGGGTTTATGCACAGACCTTCCACAATGGATCCAGGCTCCCGCCCGCTTGGGGAGCCCCTGTCTGCAGCCGCCTCTCAGCTTCTACCTCCCGGGGGGGCCTGAATTATGGGGGCACCCCACTCCCCTCTCGACCCGCCAAAGAGACTCTCTCACCGACCCCCATCACCTGTGGGTGGAGGGACTTGTGTGGCCGCTGGAGATCCTGTCCCTGAAGCCTGCTCGGGTCTGTTTCTCTCGGTGCCGGGGCCGTGGCCGCAGCAGGTCTGGGCTGGGCTCCGCGTCTGCAGTGCGACGGACCTTTTGCGAGAGGTTTGCACGTCCCTCTGTGGGTGGAGGGACCCGCGTGGCCTCTGGAGATCCTGTCCCTGAAGCCCGCTCAGATCTTTTCCTCTCGGTGCCGGGGCCGCGGCAGGGCTGCACTCAGCTCCCAGTCCCGGCGCCCAGTCCGCAGCGCGAAGGACCCCCTGCGAGAGGTTTGCAGGTCTCTCTGGAACAGAAATCTCCCTCGCTCCAATGTTTCGTGGCCTCTGGGTGCAGAATTCACCGTGAGTTACTTCCCTGTAGCCGTTCTATGGGTTATGGGTTCGGAGCTATGTGTATGTGCGTCTTTCTACCGAATCTGTGTTTTCTTTAACTTCTATGGAGCAAGAGGAATGTACAATATTGCAATATATAAAACAATAATTTCTTTGTTACTCGAACTTAGTTTTGTCTATTAGAGGTCTTGTTAGAATCCTAAGATGGATCCTCAATTAATAAATAGTCGAAGGATATAAACAGGCAGTTTTTAGATGAAGAAATTAAAACTATCTATAGTCAAATGAAAAAATTCTCTGAATGACTATTGATTAGAGAAATGCAAATCAGAACAGTTATGAGGTACCAGATCACACATATCAGATGGCAAAACAGGAAAATGATAAGTGTTGGAGAAGACGCAGGAAAATTGGAACACTAATACATTGTTGATGGAGTTGTGAACTGATCTAATCATTCTGGAGAGCAATTTGGAACTGTACCCAAAGGGCTATAAAAGTGTGCATACTCTTTCACGCAGCAATACTACTTCTCATGTACTAACCAGTGGAAGGTTCTCTCCCTGATCAAAAGCTGCCTTTTTTCCTTTGGTTTTACTGGCTACATTTCTTGCTCAAAGATCAAGCCTTAAACCCAATGCACTCTGGAGCTCATAGACTTGTCAACAAGTCCCCACTCACCTAGCATAGAGTGAATGTAATAACTAAATAGTAATTGTTTCTCTTTCACCCAGGAGCCCTTCCAATTTGTTTTGTTTTGTTTTTTGGTTAAAGGGGCCATGTCTTGAGTAACTTAAAGAAACCTATTCATTGAATGGGTGTATCTCACTCAAAGTGAGAATGTGATAAGACCTTAGCCTGAAAGGGTCAGGGTTTCACATTGCATCCCGGGACATCTCCAGCCATTCTGATGAATATCAGGCCACTGGACCCAGATAGCTCAGGAGAAGAAAGTGAGGTTAGTGATCTTACACAGTCCTCCCTCACTCAAATCAAAGTCAACTGCAAGTCATGTCATAATCATGATATCATGGTTCTCTTTAAGAACAATGGACAAACACAACCAACAATCACTTCTAGATCTATATCCCAAAGAGATCATGAAAATGGGAAAAGGATGCACATGTACAAAAATATTTATAGCAGCTCTTTTGGTGGTGGCAAAGAATTGGAAATTGAGAGGATGCCTACCAATTGGGGAATGGCTGAACAAATTGTGGTATATGAATGTAATGGAATACTATTGTGTGATAAGAAATGATGAGCCAGTGAACTTCAGAAAACCTGGAAAGACTTATATGAACTGATGCTGAGTGAAATGAGCAAAACCAGGAGAACACTATACACAATAACAGACATTGTGTGATGATTAACTTTCATACACTTAGCTCTTCTCAGAAATACAAGGATCTAAGACAGCTTGAAGACTCATCATGGAAAGTGCTATCCACATTCAGAGAAAAGAGTATGGAGTCTGAATGCAGATCAAAGCATGCTATTTGCTCTTTTTTTTCTTTTGTTTCTTCTTTCTTGCAGTTCCTTCCATTGATTTTCATACTTGTTTGCAACATGATATGAAAATCTGTTTAGTATGAATGTACATGTAGAGCCTATATCAGATTGCACTGTCTTGGGGAGGGGGTGAGGAAAGAGGGGGAGAAAATTAAAAACTCAAAAGTTTATGGAAGTGAATGTTGAAAACTAAAAATAAAGAATCCTTATTAGAATTTTTGTTCAGGTGTGTTTGTTTGTTTATTTTTTTTCATTTATTGACCTGGACTGTAGAGGGCCGAGCTCTGGACCGTGGCCCCCTGGTGAGCCCGAGACGCCCAGGGGTGAGAACCCGCCTTCAGGTGCTGGGAACGCCCCTTACGGAGCTGAGCTCTGCCTCCAGGGTGGAACATGGGAGGAGCTACGGCAGGGTATATAAGGGGGACCACGGGAAGGTCGGGAGGACTGGGGTAAGCAATAAAGTGCAGTAAGCAGCCTCCTCCGGTGTACTGTTTGGTCATTCCCCTCCGCCACAGGAGGGGGCCAGAACCACTGGAAGACCGGTATAGCGGGTGGCTTACAGGAGAGGTAAGCTTCTAGGCGACGGCCCCGGGCAGGCCCGGTGCACTGGACCTGTGCTCAAGCATAACAAAATTTAGGTTTTTATATTTATAACTTTATATATAATTTACATCTATAATTTCTATATTTCTATATGTGTATGTATATATGTACATATATATGTATATATACACACATACACACATATATATCAGCACTAGTTACCTACCACATGAATTTAAAAAGGAGATATTTTTACCATAATACTGCCTTCAAGGTGTTTACATTCCAATGAGGGAGACAGTAGGGCAGCTAGGTAGTGCAGTATAGGGTACTAGACCTGAAGTCAAGAAGACCCATCTTCATGAGTTCAAAAATGACTACATACCAGCTGTGTGACCCTAGGCAAGTCACTTAACCTTGTTTGTCTCAATTGTAAAATAATCTGGAGAAGTAAATGGCAAACCACTCTAGTATCTCTGCCAAGAAAACACCCCAAAAGGGGTCAGGAAGAGTCAGACCCAATTGAAAAATGACTGAGCAACAGGAAGGAAAATAACATGTACACCTATCAGCATGTACAAAATATATTTTAAAATGAATAAATACAGGGTAGCTTTGGATTGGAGTACACTAGCAGGAAGAGGTGTGAGGAAAGACTTCATGAGGAAGGTAATACTTCAGCTGAGTCTCCAAGGGAACCATAGATTCCAAGAGGTGAAGGGGAGAAAGAAATATATTCCATGCATAGGGAATGGAGATTGGTAGAAGATGGAACATTCTCTACGTAGAAGCATACATTAGTGGGCTGTTGTGTCTGGAATGCAGTTTGAAGAATATCTAGCTAATGAAATAGTTTAAATGTCAGACAGATGAGGGATCCTCCAAGCAACAGGAAACCACTGGGGTTTGTTGAACAGGGGATGGAGTAGTGACATAATGAGACCTCTGCTTTAGAAAAATTGCTTTCAAGGCTGTGCAGAGGATGGATTGGGCTAATTATTGAAGATCTTATCCCCATCTATCCCAGTCATGCTAGTATTTTATTCATCTTACTCCAAAGGATCAAGTTCAGTGTAGATTCTCAGATCTCTGGGAGTGAAATGCAGTTGGAGAAACAATTATTGCAGGAATATTTACAAAACACTTCCATGTGTGAATTGTATTTCACATTGTTTATGATACTTCTTGAAATAAAATCTTAATAGGATAGATTGAACTGCCTCAGTGTTGGGTCAATGGTCACTGTGTTCACTGACATGGAACAAAGCTTCATTTTGCTGAAGAGGCTGTTGTTGTTGATAAGAAATGACATTCGGATGACATTTTCTCCTCAGAAGTGAGCGCTGCTGCCGGTGTCCTCAAATTACATCTGAAATGAAATAGACAAATGCTGCAACAGGGGTTAAAAATAATGAGTTACCCAGGGCACTGACATCTGTTTAAGGAGGAAATTGAGGAGCTGTTCTTAAAAATAAAAAAAAGACTGGCTTTTTACAAATGGATAATTAATGTCTTACTGCTTTAAGGAGTTTTAAAAAGTGTTTTTATTCCTTATACATTATAATTGAGTGTATGGTAGCTAGGCTCCTCCAAATGAACCTACGTCTGAAGGAAGGGCACTGACTTCTTCGCATATCAAGCCTCTTTCTCTGACAGCTGAGATTAATTTAATGGGAATTTTATGGACCAAAGCATATTTTAAATAAGCATCACTGAAGATGACATTTTTAGATGACTTAATTTATTGCCATCTGACCCAGGGCGGAGGATATTTTCTGGCTGATAAGCTGGTGTCCAAACCTCTGGCTCTTGAAGGCAAAGATCCTGATATACTCTTGTGTTGATTGAGCGTGAATGGAGAAGAGTCCAGGCACATCCTATTCTTGCACTTCATTTGCAGGGTATTTGTCTTCAGCTCAATTCCCAAATGGGTCATCCTTCTCATCTCTCTCTAATGTACTAAGTATGCCAGTGGAGGCAGAGGAAGAGGCTACATATCTGGGAAAAATATCCCATCAATAATGTATCTATTAAAAAATGTCCAAATATTGATTCACATGGGAAAAAAAAGATCCAAGATGCGGCTTTAGAGTAACCAGTCCACAAATGCCTCATTTATTGGCTCATTTGGCAGTGGGTCATACACTTTGTTGCCATTTTTGGTAGAGGCATTTAGATCAGAGAGGTCCATCTATTGATGCCCGCAGTAATCAGTTCTATTAGCTGCCCTCAGAAATGCTGTCTTTATTTCTTCCCTCTTCAACAATGCCAACCACCAGAGCTTCCAAATGCTCCTTATAATGTAGTGACTGACCATAAGTGGCTCTGAGGTCATTATTAGCTGCAGACCATGTAAGCTATAGGATCAAGTAGCCCAGCCTGGGACTTACCAATGGAACTGTTCCCATAGTTGGATCCAGGGATATATCCTTGGGGCTGTTCACAGTATGTTGGCATTTTAACTTTTCCCCTCCTACCCTCATGTGCATAGTGCCGAACAGAGATATTAAATCCCTTAATGACCTTCAAAAGAAGTTTTAATTACTCTTAAAGCAGCCAGGGAAGTTTTCACTCTGAGAATAGGGCATCTTACTCTCAAGTAAAAGGCTCTTTCCACCTATTATCCTGGCAGTTGACTTATCAATCTTGCCTCAGCTCCTTGTTTGACATGAAAAATTAATTAACCAAAGAACTCCCTCTTTCCCCCCTTTCTTTCGTCCTCTCCCCCCTCTCTCTTCCTCTCCTTCTTCTCTCTCTCTTCCCCCTTCCTCCTTATCCCCTTTCCTTCTTTCTCTCCCTCCTCCCCCTCTTCCTCCATCCCTCCCTCTAGAGAATTCTGTTTATTTGTTCTATGTTCTTGAAGACTGAGAGAATGTATTTTCTTGGTGATCCATTTAAATGAGGAGGCTTAAGGGAGCAGAGCAAATTAATGTTGTTGTCATAACAGGTTCAAGATCTGAATTTAAATTGGCTTGGGTAAAGAAAAAAAGTGGAAAGGAAAGGATTATAAAATTGGCATTTCTCAGTGATCCACTGAAAGCTACTTCAGGACAACTTGTCTGTCTCAAAACATTTAGGAGAGAACTTTGTTAGGGCTTAAAATTCAGTATTTTATAGATTTTCCTCCATGAGGCAATCTGATAGGGAATGTTGCTTGAGTTGTTTATCAGTAGCACTGAAACTGTTATATTTATATTAATCTTATGATTTTTATTAATAATAGTAATTCCTATAAAAAACACTTAGCAAAAAGGTGATCGGAATACAATAAACACAAAGAGCTACATGATATTATCCTGTATCATGTGAAAGTAAATCAAGTAAGTGAACATTTTCCAGTGTTAACTGAAGAAAGAAACACACTGGCAAGATGGAAGTATGAGTGGTGATCCAGGAAAGGGTGGCTATAGCTGTAGGTGAACATTGACATGTAATAAAGGAAAATTAGCTTAATGGGAGGAACAGATGAGCTATGAGAGCTAATGAGTCTATAGCACTATATATATAATTGGAAAATGTACTAGCTTGGCTAGAATGGATTAATTATGCCAACAGGCCATAATCATATCGCAAAGATTATAAACTAGTGGCAGATTCTCACCTGTGAGTTAATAAATGATTTACCGCTATGGTGTCAGTAACTGTTCAAATCCATCTTGAGCTAAACTATAAAAACAGGGGTACCAATTATGGAAAACAGAGAAACAAAGCAAACTGTTTGCTGTCTCCCTCGCCCCCCAAAAGAAGAAAGCTCCATAACAATATAGAACAAATTGTGAATACATATGCCACTGTTCTGACAAAAACAGTCTTGAAATAACACATTTTAATTACTTGAGAATAATAAAATTAAAAACTTAATCTAGTTCAAACTTCTCATTTTATGAAAAAGTAAACTGACACTTTAGATAAAGGAAATGGATTATGTTTGGTCACTCAACTAGTGAATGGTAAAACTGAGGTCTTCTGACTTCAAATCCAACAGTTTTTCTTTCATTTTCTTTCATTTCATCTTTTCAGATGCAAAATAAAATCCATTATATCATAATGGATCAACCAGAGGCAGCATGGCAGAGATCAAGCTGACCGTGGAGATAGGAAAATATGGCTTTAAGTCCTGCACCTGACAAGTATTGTCTATCTCATCCTGGACAATGCTCTTAGCTCCTCAGTGCTCTGAGATACTCGTGAAGAATAAAAATTGTAGAGAACCATCAGCCTGCCTTGGTAGAGGAGTTCCTCCCTCACCAGGCATTTCCTTATTCAAGTGAAATCACAGGTCCAGTTCTTAATCTTAATGGAAAACCACCCTGATGTCTCCCTTTCTGGAATGCCTGAAGTGTTCTGGCAAATTACACATTTGGACACAACGTCTCTATGTACCCACACTCCCACTATATACATGTGCATATATGTATTAGGTATATGTGTATATATACATACATATACACACATATATTAAATTTAACTATCTCTAATATAAAAGTTTTGGCACCGTTCTAAATTGCATGTTCCTCGAAGGTAGAGATTGAATCAGATCCTGCTTTTATATCCCTCTACAGGGACTTTTGAGATAGTAGTACAGTGCTAGACCCGTAGGACATCCCAGAAATGCTTGTTCAATGGAATTAGAAAGCTAGCTACAGTCTTTTTGTAAGTGGTGTTACATTAAGATTTTTTGCTATTGGAATGGTTCTTTTGATGGTATAGATTTTGAAGCCAAGCCCAAGACTCAAACTGACTTTTATCATGTCATAAATATTAACAATTTGGGTTGCTCAGTGTGACTTTGAAGTTGTTTCATCACATCAAAAACTATTTATGAAACTTTCTTCTTAGAACCCTTCCAAGAAATTTTCACAGATTAAAACTAACTTTTGACATCTGATTCTCAGTGGGGAATTTTCCCTTCATGATGCTTGATCTTAAAAATTAAAAATTCCTGTCAAAGTACTTCTTTTTTCCATATGTAATGGTATCCTTCAAAATAGACTTGCCACCAATGCTAACCAAGACTTTCTTGAATGCATTACATTTAGCTCTAGGTAGTTATTGATTGGAAATGAAATTTTCTCAATCTGTATAACTTTAGAAGGTTGTCCCAAGCTGACTGATGGACCTTGACAGTGATTTAAAAGTAGACTGTACGAAACAAACTGTGTTTTAATGTTCCTGACAACTGAATTATAAATCAGAGAAATTATCTACTATCAAATTCTTTTCAGATTTGTCATTATCAATCCCTTCTCATCAATAATTGTCCCTTAAAAATTTAAAGAATACTTTGAAAATTCTAGGGCCTCAATTTGTTAAATGTTGGAAAATAAAGAGACTGGTATTATTCGAGTTGCATATTTGATCTGAGAACTTATTTAGAGACAAGAGAGTGTTGCATTGTGGAAAGAATACTAGACTGAGAATTAGGCCTTGTTTCTAGACTTGGTTCTGTTACTAATTCACCATATAACCTGGGACAAATCATTTGTATTACAATAGGATTTAGAGCTACAAGGGGCCCTTATATTTCTGATAAGGAAATTGAGTCTGGGTGAAGTTGCCCAATAGTAGCTGAAACGCTCAATGGTAAACCATCTTTCCATCTGACATTGAACTATTCTACTCTACTGAAACATTTGTGCAATACTTTTGGGCAAGAACATTCAATGGAGAATAGGCCTATGAGACTTGCTATTAATATTGTGAGTGGAATCTCCAGAATTTTAAATGTTTACAAAATCCTGGCCAGTTTTGTTCTTCTCTGTCCACACAATGAAAGTTGTTTTTTTCCCCCTTATGGTTTATTCCTCATTGGAGAATCTGGGAAAATATTTTAACTGAAAAATAACCTATGAATGTCCCTATAACAGGCAAACAAGGTTGAAATGATACAGTATATTATATATCCACTAACTCTGGTCCAGTTAATTTGCACCTAATTGGAGCAATAAACTGTAGAAGATCTACAAAAAAAGATCTGTGGAAGTTTTTATGTCAACCCTTTTCACCATCAAGGACATTGGAGTCACTAATGATCATTTGATAATTATGGCAAAAAAAGTCACCACAACAAACAACAGACCTAGTTTTACATGGCAAGTATCTTTTCAGATACCATAAAAGCTTTAGCTACTGTGCTAGAAAATGTGAGAGTGTGGTAATATCTATTCTATGTCAAATACATGGCAGCCCTCTGATATGTCCTATACATTTCACTTCTAATGCTTACCTGAGAAGTCAGTGTAAACAAGCATTGAATTCTGGGTAATTCACAGAGTACTCTGGTATATCAATAGTTTGGTAGATTGATGATTTCATAAGCTCCTTCCCAGTGGTGCGGACCAGAACCCTCCTGTGCCTTCTTCCCGTTAGATGTGATTCTTGTCCAAGTTCTCCTATAAGTCCTAGCAGGGGTGGATGTGGGCATCCAACATCAACATGGATTCCTTCAAGAGTCATTTCAAATCTTACCTTCTGTAGAAGACTTTTCTTAATTTCTCTCATATATGTGTATACATATATACATATACATACCTACATATATATTTATATATACAGCTGCCTCACATACTCTCTCACATATATGTGTGCATGCACACTTACATGTATGTATATCTACACGTGTGTATGTGTATATGTGTGTACGTGTTATGTGTATATACATACTCTACATATAGATACACATACATACGTACATACATATACACACACACACATACATGCACACACACCAGCACAGGGCCTGGAGTCAGGAAGACTCATATTCTTGAGTTCAAATGTGGCCTCAGACACTAGCTGGATGACCCTGGGTCAGTCACTTAACCTGTTTGCCTCAGTTTCCTCATCTGTAAAATGAGCTGGAGAAGGAAATGGCAAACCACTCCTGTATCTTTGCAAAGAAAATCCCAAATGGGGTCACGAAGAGTTGGACACTACTGAAGTGACTGAACAAAAACACCAAATATACATATATAAAAAGGCATCAAAATTTTGTAAACCAATAGACCTTTGATTTTCACTCCTTTTTGTTTAAATCAAGCACCCTTTAGCCCATTTCAGGAGTTGAAAAATACGGCCTGAAAAAGTAGAAAGTGGTCTAGTTTTTTTTCTCATTGAATCTGTTGCCTGAAGTGGAGAAATACTAGCTCTCCTGTTTTTAATTTTCTGATTTCATCCTCTATACTGTGCTAAGAGACAGCCCAGTTGAATTCATTAAGATTATTCCCACACCATACCTCCCCCACTTCAATCATTCTTCTAACTTATTAATTTGATTATAATTTAAATTAGCATCAGGAAACAGATGAAATATCTATGATTAGAAGAAATTATTACTTAGAGCATTTATTTTTAAAAATCAACAATGAGAAAATAATGTGTTCTCTTTGAGTGGAAAATGAAATCTGAAACATACTCCTTGGTTTGTTTTTTTTTGTTTTTTTGGCAATAACAGAACCCTTGATCTTTTCTACCGATTTAGGGAAATTTATCATGTGAACCAAAGATGACTCCAAAAGTCCTTACGGGAAACATTAATTTAACATCATCCTAAATGAACCCTTATCCTGTTTTGTTCCCATACAGCTTCTCTCTCCATGTAACCCTCTGGGAATCACCTGATTTGTCATTTATAAGCTTGGAGACTGAATTTGAAATTTTCTTTATAGAAATAAGGTTTCACTTGATGGGTTTCTTACTCCTCCATTGGATTCTTACATAGAGAAACACACTAACTAGGTTGTGTATTTATTCATGTTTAAATTATTTATTAGGAACTCAGAATATGGTTTGTTATTTTTATTCCCTTATAAAAACATAGTATCATTGCTGCATGATAAATGGTTCAATATTTCAAGACTTCAGAAAATTGAATCAACAAATATTCATTACATGCATGCTCTGTGTTAGGCATTAAAGCTACACCAAGAAGGATGATTTGCCATCATGTCCTGTCTTCAAAATGAGCTTAGATTCTACTTGTATAGACAAGATCTAAACATTAAAAAAAAATTTAATAACATAATATGTAAATAACAGCTCAAGGACATAACAAAGGAGGTATTATAGAGCAGGAGATAAACAACAAAGATCACAAACTTGGAACAGAGCTCTTGGAACAGAGCACTAGACCAGGAATAAAAATCCTTTGGTTTGAGAACTAAGCCTTATTAATTGATTTTTGAGGATATGTCAGTTTCCTCATCTATAAAAGGGGTAAAACAACATTTACACTGCTTATCTTATAGGATCTTAGTAAGTAAACCAGTTTATTTACCTATAAATGCTATCGAAATGTGCATTGTTATGGTCTTTATTAAAAAATTACCAAATTAATGAGATAGGCTAAGGGAGTTCAGAATTGAATACTCTTGTTTAGGGTAGATGTTGAATTTTATAGATTAGGAAATGAGATTCAAAGAAAGTAAGGGATTTATTAAAAGATCACACAGATAGCAGAACTAGGTTTCCAACCCAAGCCTTCGCACTCCAAATACAGAACTATTTTCATTGCTGTATTATGAGTTGGGTCTTGAGCAATGTGGTTTGGATGGGATAATGCTGGGTTTGTGCCCTGAATGATGGGCAGGCTAAGGATAATACTACTTGTATGACTTGCCCCACAGGACTGTTAAGAAGAAAGAACTCTTTAAAACCTTAAAAAGTTATAAAAATATCAGTTATGATTTCCTCCATAGTTCCATTTCCACCATTCCTTATTTTTCTTTGAGATTCAACTGAGGCACTACCTCTTGTGAGAATCCTCCTCCCCCCATTTCTTTCTGTCTTCTCACTCCTCAGGTGTTCCCAACTCACTTGACTTGATCTGTCCTTAGTTCTATGTTCTATGAATGTAATATCTGTCTTCAGATATTCCCAACTCACCCTACTTGATCCATTCTTGGTCCCAACCCTTCATTTAGACCTTTTTAACCTACGTAATCGTCATAGTTACTTTTTCCCAGTTGAATGTAAGCTCCTTATTGGGCAGGGTTATTTTTTAATTGTGCTTTTGTATCCCATTTAGTAAGCACAATGTCAAGCATATAGCAGGTAATTCATGAAAACTTATTGCATAAAAATGAGCTGTCAAATTATCATTATTATTATGAGAAAAAAAGAAAGAGAAGGGCAGTTCACACAAAGAAAATAAGAAAGCAAGTAAGCAGAATTAAGTGAATTATTTTGTTTTGATTTTTTTGTAAATGCTATTTTATTTTTTCCAATTACATGTAAAGATAGTTTTCAATATCTATTTTTATAAGATTTTGAATTCCAGTTTTTTCTCCCTTATCCCCCTTCCCAAGATGGCAAGCAATCTGATATACATGTGCAATCATATTAAACATATGTCAACATTAGTCATATTTTGAAAGAAGAAACAGAACGAAAGAGAAAAAAATTGAAACAAAAAATGTGAAAATGGTATGCTTTGATCTGCATTCAGACTCTGTAGTTCTTTCTCTGGATATGGATAGAATATTCCATCACGAGTCTTTTGGAATTGTCTTGGATCATCATATTTCCTAAAAAATAAATAATTAATTTTTAGTTTTCACCATTCACTTCCATAAGATTTTGAGTTTTAAATTTTCTTCCCCCCTACTACATCCCCTTCCCCAAGATGGTGTATAATCTGACATAGGCTTCAATAATACATTCATATTAAGCATATTTTCACATTAGTAATGATGTAAAGAAGAATTAGAACCAATGGGAGGAACTACAAGAAAGAAGAGACAAAACAAAACAACAAAAGAGAGCAAATAGTATGCTTCCATCTGCATTCCGACTCTAAGGCTCTTTCTCTGGATGTGGATAGCATTTTCCATCATGAGTCTTTTGGAATTGTCTTAGATCCTTGTATTGTTGAGAAGAGCTAAATCTGTCATAGCTGACCACAGCAGTGTTGCTGTAACTGTGTGCAATGTTCCTCTGGTTCTTGAATGAATTATTTTGGTTGGAATGGAAGGTCCATGTGAGAGACACAAGGTTGGAGAGGTATGTTGAGGCAAAGCTTAGAAGGACCTTCAATGCCAAGCTGAATTTGGACCTTGACTTATAGACAATAGAATATGGAAGATTACTGAGCAGAGCAGTGATGTGTTCAAAGAAGTAATTTTGCACATGTTGGGAATGTTCTATGAGTGATAAAAAGTGTAACATTTCAAATGGACAAAGAAATAAGGAAAAAAGTAAGACAGGGAAAGGTGTAGGAACCTATATGCCATGTCAGAACTGAATGTCTACTAAACCAAATAAGAATGAGCTGAAAATGATTTAAATGAACTTTGAGGATCATAAATCAGAACTGGAAGAGATCTCAGAGTCCACATCCCTCATTTAACAATTGGGAAATGGGCCTCTGAGTATACTGCCCAAAATCAAATAAATAGTTGGGTGGAAAAGCCACAATCTGAACCTACATTACCTGACTCTGAATCCAATTTATTCATAAAAGTGTTGAGGATAAAAAAATTTAAAAAATAAAAATAAATGATATTTACCTGGTATAACAGAGTTTACAAGGTACTTTCTATTGGTTAGTTGTGTGATTCTCATAATGAACCTGTGAATTGGGTAATTAAGGTATTGCTAACCCATTTTATAGACGAGAAAACTGAGAGTAAGAAAGGTAGAGTGACTTGGCCATGGTCACATAAAAAGTTATTATCAGAGGTGGGATTCAAACCCAGGTCTTTCTTAACTTTAAATCTGGTGTTTTTTCTTTGGATTCTAATGCAAACTGAAGGTCACCCTGAAATCCCCAAAACTAAGAATTTTAAGATGAGCTTGTTATCAAAGGAAAAATAATTCTTTTTGTCTTAGGGGCAGCTAGGTGGTGCAGTGGATAGAGGTCCTGGCTTGGAGTCATGAAGATCTGAGTTCAAATTTGACCTCACACATTTATTGGTTATGTGACCTTGGGCAAGTCATTAACCCTGTTTGCCTTAGTTTCCTCAACTGTAAATCAGCTGGAGGGGAAAAGGGCAAACCACTCCCGTATCTCTGCCAAGAAAACCCCAAATGGGGTCACAAAGAGTTGGACATGACTGAAATGATTAAACAACAATAACATATTTTAGTGTGACAGAAAAGTTAATTTAGCAGAGAGTGAAACTAAGAGTTATTCAATGTCTCTACCTTTCATATGAACCAACTTTCTCTTCTCTGACTCTATAATCACTAAGCAATCCAAAGATAATTAATTGTCTGCCCAGAAGGGTTTCTCTGTACATGGGATATAAGTATTCTGGTTTAATAGTTAGCTGGATTTCCCATTACAAAGTAATAAAGAGCCATGTGAGTCATTATTAAATTTGCAGATCAATTTAATGTGAAGTTGCCGAGTATGAACCTGTTTCCTCAGGCCAGGATCACTGTAAGATGACTTGGAAGTTCTAAGAATCTTAAAGGTGAAGGGACCATTCAGTCATAGAATCTTAGAGGAAGAAAGGATCTCAGAGGCTGCTTAGTTCAACCTGTCACTGAACAAGAGACCCCTGCACAACATAATTAGCCCATAGTCCTATAGCTTCCACTGGAAAAACTCCAGTAATGTAAAAAATAAGTACATTTTAAAATTCTCATTTTTTGAGATTTCAAGACAACCTTCAGTTTGCAGTTAACAATGGATTAGAGGCAACTAGGGGATAAAGGGGATAAAATGTAGGAACTGGAGTCAGCAAGATGGAGATCAAATCTAGCCTCAGGTGCTTACTAGCTATGTGACCTTGGGCAAGTCACTTGATCTTTGTTTCCCTGAAGTTTCCTCATCTGTAAAATGGGGATAGTAATGGTACTCCCAGACTTGTTGTGAGGATCCAGTGAGATTATATTTATAAAGTGCTTTTCAATCCATAAACTTTATATAAATATATTTATATACACATACCTATATACGCACATGTATATATATGTATACACCCATGTGTATGTATGTATGTATGTATGTGAGTGTTTATGTATGCATGTACATTTATCATATATGTGTATGTGTATAGATATGTGTGTATAATTGGTCTCTTACTCTTCCAAACTTTTCTCTTCAGAGCTAAATATTTCCAGTTTCTTCAGTCAATGAGCTTCAGGCTTTCTATTCTGGTTGTCCTTCCATGTTTTATAGCAGGTAACAATAATGATGATGGTGATAACATGTATATAGTGCTTTAAGATTTGCAAAGAGCTTTATAAGTATTATGTGATTTTATCTTCACAACAACCCTGGAAGGCAGGTGCTATCATTACCTCCATTTTATAGATGAGGAAACTGAGACTAAGAGAAGTTACATGACTTGTCCAGGGTCATATAGTGGGTTAAGTGTCTGAGGCCAGATTTGAACTTAGGTCTTTCTGACCCACTGCTTCACCTAGCTTATCCATGTCCTTTCCAAAAGTTGGCACTGAGAACTAAACACAGCTCTCCTGATATGGTCTTACTAAGGCAGTGAACAACGCTTTTATTTAGTTCAACCTCTTAATTTTATAGATGAGGAAGCAGTGCTTTGCCAAGGTCACACACTGACTTAATCCAGGTCCTCTGCCTCCCACTACCGTATTCATTTCATATTGCCTCTCAATTCTTAGTGACCCAACCCTGAATATTTTGAATTCTTTCCCATATCTCTCTCCATTTCTAATAGTCAACTACAATAAACATGGAAAGTTGAGCTCTTATTTTGGGGCGTGAGAGGTATATTTCTCCAGATGGTCTACTTGTGGGCTATTTTATAAATATGAATTACATAGAATATTTATTCTAACACTCTTGACCAAGATCATGCTCAGAAATTTGGTTGAATATTTGTGATTTGTTTCATATTTATGTAATTATAAGCTCCTTTTTTTTTCTTTCTGATTTTCCTGTTTTTCTTCTTTAAGCAATAAGGTTCTGACAAAGTAATTGGCAAGTAGAACTCGCTCTCAGCTCAGTTTAGTTTCTAGAAGCATGGAAACCTACCTCCAACAGTCCCTAAATTAGGCCTTCCTCCCTATTGAATGCTTCTGGCAGACAGTCACTTCACTGAGGGTGGGCTGCCTTTAACCAATGCTTTTATGACACACAGAAGCACCCTGATTTTCTTAAAAGTTCACCGCTGTGAATTTGAACAGCAAACTCTATGTTTGGCATGGGAGGAGATTGGGTTTCATTTCATTGTTTCTATTAAAAACACATGGGTTTGTCCCTAAATTGCTTCTGTCCTGCTAATCTCCCATTGACTTTGCTCAAATGCCAAATGTTTAACCTTTGTACACATGCCTGTTCTCTGTGGGGGCAGTGTGTCACTGATAATTTGGCACTTCTGGAAGATAGTTAGGAACTGTCTCTTCTTTCTGATACAGAAACACTGAGCAAATGCTTAATTGAGCAAAGTCTCACGCCACTGCAGATACTAGACAGCACTGCTGCTTTCTGGATATAGCTCAAGCCAAGAGATAGAGATTAGCCCAAAACTATCCTAATAGAACCCCACTGTGTTGAACTTGACAAGAATCTCCTCCCATAGCTGAGGCCATTCTCTTTAAATTCTCCTACATCTACATCTCCTAAGAAGAAATTGGTCTGCCTCTCTTTTCTCCCTTCACGGATCTCACGGTGGTCTCAGAGAGGCCCTGAGTGACTTTCATGGTCTGTAGGGACAACCTTCAAAGCTGAAAAAGTTTTAGACAGAATTTTTTTACTGAGAAGAGTCAGAAAAGGGTGTGGCTCCCTCTCCTTAATTTTCCGTGAGATTTGTATTATATAGAGTTTGAACACTGACATAAGGACAAGTGACTGGTTGGCCGTATTAGTTTCCGAAAAAGGGCAATTTGAGATATATGTTAGCAAGTAAGTATAAACAAACCCACAAGTTATTGGGGTTCCCCAAACACAAGCTTGACTGGACCCAAAAATGCAAATCTTTTTTGGTGGACCTAAAAGATTCTTTGCAATAATCTCTGGCATTCCTTGAGAATCACTGAGGTTTGGACTTAAACAGTGTCTATTCAAATAAAGCTAGATTAAATTATATAATAACTTATGAAGTTTTCCAAAGAACACAATAAATTATTTTTCCACAATATAACCTGGTTCATCCACCACCAAGGAAGGTGGGAAATGGTGAGCGATGGGCTAAGGAGCACAAGCACTACTCTGAATCTCCCATGACTGGTGGGGAAGTGCTGGATGAATGGGAGACACATACCCAACAGTAGAACTGAGAGAATGAGGAAATTGTATTGTTTATTTTATTATAAACAATATTTAATAATAACCATGGCATTTGTTTATGTAATATAATATTATATAGTATGTAATATTATAATATTATGGTATTCAAGAGTTGCAAAACACTTTATAGATATTCTCTCTCATTTGAACTTACAACAATTCTGGGAGGTAGGTTCCATTATTATTTGCATTTTACTGATTAGAAAACTGAGGCACAGAGAGCTAATATGTGTTTGAGGCAAGATTAGAACTCAGAACTTCCTAATTCCTGCTCCAACATTCACTCTAGTGCACTAACAGTCTCATATTAAATACTACTGAGAGTGGGAAATATAACTGGACTTATTCAAGTTTCCCACATACAGCTAAGGAGATTTTATAAGGAGAACAGGAGCTCTGTGAGCTAGGAGAAGTAGTAGAAATTATCAAATAATCCAGAGGCATGTTGGCCATGACTAATTCTGAAAGACCTGTAAATACTTAACTAGTGGGAGAAAGAGGCCAGCATCACAGGAAGTCAAAGCAATGAGGTGAAACTGAAGACAGCAGTGATGGAGTCATGGGATGTCTAAGGTCAAAAGCTGGTCACAGGGTAGACAATAAGGCAGGGGTCAGCAAGCTGAAATACTAGATGACCAAGAGATGTAAACTCTCACCATGTCTCTGAATGAGGCACTTTCTAGGGTAATAGGTAAGTTAGATGAGTCAGCAGGTCATTGGGGAGTGCTGGCCCACCAAAGAGGGTCAGTTCTTTTAATTTGAGGGAACCCTGAATTCTTTCCTCTTGCTAGGGTCCTCATTAATACTATTAGCATTTGACAGAAGGCAAGTGGTACTGTGGAAAGAATACTGGAAGAATCTATGTCTTGGGACATAGGTGTGGATTTCGGCCCTACCACATAATTTAATGGACCTTCATCAAGTAAATGAGTCTCCTTGGGCTTCAGTTTTCTCATCTGTAAAATGAATGAGGTTGCATTTGATGATGTCTAAGATCTCTTCTTCTGTGATCCTACTATGTTTAGATTCCTTGGAGTTAGAGGAAACAGAGGTCCATCAGTAAAAGGGGGAAGTTTCTTGCCTATCCGTGGGACCTCAGGTGTGAGTGATTGCTCTCAACTTTACTCCTATTCTAAATTTCCAGCTCCAGGTTCCAGCCCCAGGTCAACGATCCTATGATTTCAAGTTACACTACCTCTCATGGCCCCTATTTCTCCTTCTGTTAAACAAGGGCATTGGTGGACGAATTCTAAGATCTCTTCCAATTCTGTGATGCTAAGTTTGGAATCAGTGGGAATTGGTTACTTTTCTTCCAGTTTAGCTATTGTGTTCCCAATTTGCTCTTCCACAGCAAAAATAGCTAGGTTACCAGGCATACTGGCTGCACTAGCGTTGCTAAGAGGACAGCCTGCGTATACTGAATCTTAAGAGTCTGGTCCAGAGTCCTTTCATGGGGGGCAGTTTGGTGTCTTGGGAAGAGCACTAGACTTGGAATCACAAGACTTATGCTTGGGTCCCAGATGACCTGCTCAGCCACTCAAAAGAGTTTATGGCTTTTAGTTTCCTCATTTGTTGTGACCTGTATTAGTGGAGAGATGAAATCACAGGTCTATTGAAAGCATTGAAGCATAAAATAAGAATAATAATACCAGAAATGGATGCTGTATGGGCTTGTTGAAAAGATCAAATGAAATAATGCTGGTGAAATTGCTTTGTAACTGTAAGACACCTCTAAAGGTAAAGCATTATTACTGTCATCGTCATCATCATGATCATTCAATTCAGTGTATCCAAAAAAATCAATTTCATCCTGGTGTTAGACTCTGGAGGATTGACATACCAGTAATGAAACTTATGAGAGACTGATTGATAAATCTGAATGCCAATTTATTAATTTACAATAAGAATCACAGCTGGTAAGCAGACTGGAATACATATCAGCTGGTGACCTCATTTTCTCCCAACTGGCAAACACATTTGGGAGATGGAATTAAGAGCATAAGGCTGCTGGGTGAATATAGAATCAGAGTTGAGGGAGTTGAGTCTTATGTGATATTTTCATCAAGTCTGATGACTCATCTGTCTCTACTCTGAACCTCTCTACTTACCAAGAAAACCTGAATACCCTCATCAAATAGCCTTTCTCCTGGCCTATGACCTGGTCACACTTATTAGATTCTTTTTTTTAATTTAAAATTTTTAAAAAATACATTTTTTAAAAATTTAATTTTTATTTTATTTTCAGTTCCAGATTCTCTCTACCCCACATCCCCCATCCTTTGAGAAGGCAAGAAATACAAATCCCATTATAAATATACAGTCATACAAAATAAATTTCCACATTAACAATGTTCCAAAAAAGAAAAAGAAAGAGAGAGAAACAAAATATGCTTCCATCTGTACTCTGAGTCTATCGGTTCTCTGTCTGGAGGTGGATAACAAAAAAAGATTTCTTTTTAAAGAAATTTATTATAAACTTACTACCAAACATCAGTATAGCCAATTGTATTTGTTTTATTTATTAGCTATTTATGTTCAAACAAATGAATTCTTCTAGGAAGATTGTGGGTAAGATAACAAGAAGGAACTCCAATTCTCAGTCATCAAAAGTGAGGCAGTTTTTTATTTACAGATATGCAAGTGTGTGTCTTCTCAGCCCTTTAGTCCCAAGGGCAATAATAATGGCTTACAGTGGAATATGTATCCCAGTTTCTCAACTGGGTTTCCATCCTTATCTGATAATTGTTGCTGAACACATTCACAGGGACAGTGGGAGGAGGACGTTAACATTCAGTAAGCAGCCAGTCTTCAGTCTTCCCCCCTTATTGACCACAAGGGCATAGTGATTAGGACAGTTTCCTAAACTGATTATTTTTAGGAGAGTCTTGTGCATCTGGACTGGATGAGCTGGCCAAAACAGTTACATAGGAACTTTCCAGTCAATCAATGGTCAAACATGGAGTCATGTCTGTCAGCTTGGGCCTAGGTCTCTTAAGAATTTTGGAATTGATTCATGACATGGGGGATGCTGGCACAGGATCACTCAGCATGGCATGCCCTCATCAGAGAAGATACTGTGCTCCATGAGCAAAGCAGAATGGAAGTAGATCAAAAGAAACATGAGATATGCAAATTGAGAGAATCCACCCCAAATATTCACATGGACTATTTGTGCTCAAGCTGTGGTAGAACATTCGGAGCTCATATTGGTCTGATCAGCCACAGTGGGACACACTGTAGCTTGAGTGTAACATAGTGAGGTCATTTTGGTCCTTTTCAAGAAGAAGGGATAACAACCAACCAGTGATAGGACAATCCTCATGCTGTGCACAAAATGCTACAATTCTCCAGATACTGCCTTTGAATCCCCTTCAAAATGTTACCTCAAGGTTGTTTTAATTTGCATCTCTTTGATTATTAGTGAGGTTGATAATTTTTCAAGTGATTATTAACAACATCTTTTTACCTCTTTTGAAAATTGTCTCTAATAAATTATTTGGGGGAGAATTTCCCTTTAGACAAGATCTGCTGGAAAGACTGGACAATAGTTTTGTAGAAGTTAGGTTTAAATTCACACTATATATCACACTAAGTTCAAAATGTAGATGTAATTTGAATATGAAAAGTCACAAATTCAGAAGAGAATCAGATTAGATAATTTTCATAGCTATGGATAGGGGTAGGGGAAAAGTTCTTTACAAAGCAAGGCATAAAGATATTCATAAAAGATAAAACAGATAATTTCCATTACAATGACACTGAAAGATTTTTGCATGAACAAAATTAATGCATTTAGGGGAGGTAAGGAAGCTTTCATTTGGGAAAAAAGTCTTGCCATCAATTATCTCTTGTAATATCTAACATACTTAGGGAATTAGTATACATATTTGAAAAAGAAAAGCCATTCCCCACAAATGATCAAAAGATATGAACAAAGGGTACTCAAAAGAGCTGAAAACTATTAGCCCTGATCCAGGGTCACTAAGATATGGCAATTAAAACAACTCTGAAAATATGGTAAAGATGAGAAAAATTGGTAATGGTCAGTGTCAGAGAAGTTGTAGAAATATATGAACACTAATATGCTGTTGGATTCTTAGATTGGTCTAATAATTCTGTAAAGCAATTTGGCATTATATCAAGTGGCTAGAGTATCACTTTAAAGGTTAAAGAGAGAAAGATAAAAGGTTAAAGATAGAAAGATATATTAAAATTCTACCAAAACATAAGCAGTACCATTTTTCTTTTTTGTAATAACAAAGAACAGGAAAGAATTGATGTTCATCAACTGGGAAATAAACAAATTGTGGTACGTGGATATGATGAAATATTTCATAGTTAGAAATGATGGATTTGAAGAATATATATATATATATAGGCATAGGAAACTTATATGAGCAGATGCAAAATTAAGTAATCCAAACCAAGAAAATAATATACACAATGATAACAATAATGTAAAAAGAATCAGTCAATTGATGACTCAATTAACAATGATGGAGGGGAGTACATTTCAGGCTAGGGGCATAGTCAGTTCAAAGGCATGTAGATGGGAAAAGCATCATGTATGAAGAATAAAAAGCAGTGTAGACCACTCGAGATATATGTGTATATATTAAGGTAACCCAATTCCTATGGACTCTCTTCTTCAACCACCACTCATTTGTTATTTCTTTCCCTAGTTTTGAGACTTTTTTATTTGTTCCTTTTTCTAGTATATCCTTATCTAGTTATTTTTTTCCCATTTAGCATTCAAGTAAAATTTCCCTTCCTCCCTTCTTCAACTTGCATCATTTTCTGTGCCTTTTTCTACAAAAGATTTCTTCCTCTCACTCCCTTCATTATTTATCTTCCCTCTCTGTCTATTCTAAACTTTTATTCTTTGATTCATGACCTTTTTGCTTATTTATGCCTTCTTGAGTATCTGTACTCCTCATGGAATATAAGCTTCTAAGACACTGAATTCCTTGAGAAAGTAGAGGAAATGGTTTAGGTTTGAAGGTGGTTGTTAGATAACATCCATTAGGGTCTGGATTTGGTAATAAATGTTGATAGAGTAAACCTCAAAGGAGGAGAGGTTTCTGAGTTTTTGGAGGCAGAGAGAGAGTCTGGAAATGGCTGTGGGGAACAAAGAGATTTGTACTCATTCTAAGAACAGTATGTCAAGTCAGAAAAGATTAAACCAGTATTGGATTCAACATCATCTGGGAAAGGTCTCTGTTTGCAAGAAAATGGAAAGAATGTGACTGGAAGAGGTGTAAAATGATAACAAGGTGGTAAATTCAGAGCAGTAATTCCAAGGACATGGTGAAAATGATAGGGCTGGTATAGGACATTGAAAGGGTAGGGTTGACATGGACAGGTATGAGAGATGAAGCAGTGTGGTTTGGGGACCAGGGTGACTTATTCTTTGGTGGTCAATCAACAAGCATTTATTAAGTGCTTAGGTATTGCACTAAATTCTAGAAATACAAAGTAGAGAGAAAGACAGTATCAGCTCTCAAGGAGCTCCCATTACATTCTAATGGGAGAAAACAACACATAAAAGGAAATTGAAAAGTGAGGGTAAGGGTTTGAAGGTACCCGATATCAGAATATTAGTAGAGAAAGTCCGGAGTCCATCCTGGAGAGGAATGAAGACATAGCTGACCTGGGTGCTCTTTTATTTTTCTTGGAGTCCACTCACTTTATGAAGGTGATTTAAGCCCTCTTAGTTTGTTTATTTTTAAATTATTAATTTATTTGTTTTCAGTTTTCTACAATCACTTCCATAAGTCTTAGATTTTCTCCCCCTCCCTCCTTGAGATAGCAAGCAATCTTATATGGGTTCTATATATACATTCTTATTAAAACATTTTCATATTAGTCATATTGCATAGAAGAATTAAAATGAATGGGAGAGACGATGAGAAAAAAACAAAGCAAAACAAAACATAACACAAGCATAACATAGACCAATACCTGACACTCTACACAAGAATAAAGCCCAAATGGATACATGATCTGGGTATAAAGACTGATTCTATTAACAAATTAGGAGAGCAAGTAATAGTGTATTTGTCAGATTTATGGAGAATGGAGAAGTTTATGACCAAACAAAAGATAGAGAACATTATGAAGTGCAAAATGGATAATTTTGATTACATTAAATTGAAAAGTTTTTGCACAAACAAACCCAATGCAACCAAGATTAAGAGGGAATCAGAAAACTGGGGAAGAATTTTTGCAACTAGTGTCTATGATAAAGGCATCATTTCTAAAATATATAGAGAACTGAGTCAAATGTACAAGAATACCAGTCATTCCTTAATTGATAAATGGTCAAAGTTTATGAGCAGGCAGTTTTCACAGGAAGAAGTTAAAGCTATCTATAGTCATCTGGAAAAATGCTCTAAATCACTATTGATTAGAGAGTTGCAAATCAGAACAATTCTGAGGTACCACATCACACCTATCAGATTGACTAACATGACAAAACAGGAAGATGATAAATGTTGGAGATGTGGGAGAGTTGGAACACTAATTCATTGTTAATGGAGCTGTGAGCTCATCCAACCATTCTGGAGAGCAATTTGGAACTATGCCCAAAGGGCTACAAAAATGTGCATACCCTTTGACCCAGCAATATTGCTTGTAGCACTGTATCCCCAAGAGATCATAAAAATGAAAAAGGGTCCCACAAGTACAATAATATTTATAGCAGCTCTCTTTGTGGTGGCCAAAAACTGGAAATCAAGGGGATGCTCATCAACTGGGGAATGGCTGAAGAAGTTGTGATACATGAATGTAATGGAATACTGTTGTGCTATAAGAAATGATGACCAGGAAGACTGCAGAGAGGCCTGGAAATATTTATATGATCTGATGCTGAATGAAAGGAGCAGAACCAGGAGAACATTGTACACAGTAACAACCATGGTGTGAGAGGAATTTTTCTGGTAGACTTAGCCCTTCACAGAAATACAAAGACCCAAAACATTCCCAAAGGACTCTTGAGGCAAAATGCCATCCACATCCAGAGAAAGAACTATGGAACTGGAAAGCAGAATGAAATAGAATATTTTCTCTTGTGTTATGCTATATTTTGTATTTTCTCATGGTTTCTCCCATTCATTTTAATTCTTCTATGGGTGATCTTGTTAAATGGAGGTTCTAGCAAGCCATGCAATCAGATGGAGAGACCTCAGTGACAGAGGGTACTTTTAATGTTTGAATTCCAGAGCTGGAGTGAACTTTTGGAATGAAGAGGTTTCTGGGTCATGGTAAAGATTCTGAAGTGTAGCCTGAAGAGTAATGTGGAATATTCAGTGTCACTAGGATTGGTAATGAGTCTAGGAAGAGTATCTCTGGGTGGGAGGAGCACTGCCAATCATGACAAATGAAAAGAAAGGTTTCTGACTCAGCTTGCTCCTTGGGCTTGGCTTGTGCCTCCCACTCATGATGTCAGGGAAGTCTGAGGTAGTGTTTCCACCCAGGAATATTGTAATGCTAATGAATTAAGGATCATCTGTTTCCATCCATTGATGGCCTGTCCATTAAGGGAAGCTTGATTAGGGGAGGCCCAAATCTTTTGTTAATTTTCTAATGAGGCACTGGTTCTCAAGGGTTATGATGCCCCTTGGCTCTGGAAAATGTATAAATACCCTGAGGTGAGGTTTTACTTTGGGGCTTACTCACTGGAAGTGTTTGGCCAGATGAGATACTGGGCAGCTACTAAGGAGCCCTCCACCTTTGAAAATCCAGATGTTGGTGCTTCTCTCACTGGTAACTATGTATGTATGGTCATACAGTTGTATCTGAATGTTGATCTATGATGTGTGTATTGCTTATACTCAGACAGCTGAAAGCCTGTCTGTTGATTTCTTTGTATTTTCTCTCAAGTTCAGGGTGCTGACTTTTTTCCCTCAACTAAGTGAATGATAGATGCACTTGATTAAAGTGATAGTTGACCCTTCAAAAGTTTCCTTTTCTTTTAGAAAGGCAGATCAAAGAACCTGTGATAGCAGGTCATCTTGGATGTGTGTGGGTGCTTGCTTTTACAAATATCGAGTGAACAACAAAATGAGCAAAACTGAACCCTCTGACCAAGCTAGGTTTCACAGAAGAGATGAGAAAATATACTTCCCTTCCTTCTTTGTAGGAGTGGGGAACTATGGGTGTGAAACAATGTATTAACTGTTGTGCTCAGTTACTGTATTGGATGGTTTTACCAACCATTTTTCCTCCATCCTTTTTTTCCCCCTTGTCCTAAGAGATGGTTTGGGGGTGAGGGTAGAGGAGATGTATTAGGAAAGAAATGTGGTGTAAAAGAAAAAAGTATTAATTTAAAAAATAATTGTATTGTTGTATTCTTTGACCTTTGTGGTTTAGGAGTAGACCACAATTATTTTACAGTTTCTAATTCATCCTAGTTGTCAAGATTCTATCTGTAATACTTATTATAAATATTTTTTACAATCTATTCTGATTTTCCTTCTAATTTTATTTCTATTTGTTGTGTAGACTTTTTTTATTACAATATGGTCAAGAAAATCTATTTTTTTTAAAATTAATGTATTTTTAGTTTTCCAACATTCACTTTCGCAAGATTTTGAGTTTCAAATTTTCTCCCCATCTCTTACCTCTGCTCACCCCAAGACATTGTACATTCTGATTATCCTAATTCCCTCCCCTTCTTTCACTTACATTTCCTTCCCCTTCCCTCCCTTCCCCTCTATCCTGGCTGCTGTACCCAGGGGAAGGTACACTTCCATAGCCAAAAATTGCCCTTTTTTTCTTTGGGTTTACTGGTTAGATTTCTTGCTCAAAGATCAAACCTTAAATCCAATTCATTCTGGAGCTCAGAGACTGGACAACACGTCCCTGCCCACCTACCACAGAGTGAATGGAAATACTAAATAATAACTATTTCTCTTTTACCCAGGAACCCTGAGGGTCTTCCCCTCCCAGTTTGATTTGTTTTTCTTTTTTAAAGGGGCCCTCCCTTGAGTAACTACTTAAAGTGGCCTATTCATTGAACTGGTGTATCTCACTCAAAGTGAGAATGTGATAAGACCTTAGCCTAAAATGGCAATGGTCTCACATTGCATCCTAGTCATCTCCAGCCATCTTTTCCAGATGGCTCTGGAGGAGAAAGTGAGACTGGTGACCTTGCACAGCCATCCCTCATTCAAATCAAAGCCAACTGCAAGTCATGTCATCATCCTGATGTCACGGTCCTCTTTGAGAACGAAGGACAAACACAAAAACCCTTCTCTCATCCCCCTTCTCTCTGTTTTCTTGTAGGGCAAGACAGATTTCTATACTCTATTGCCTGAGAAGGCAAGCAATTCCATACAGGTTATACATGTGTTGTCATGCAAAACACTTCCATAACAGTCATGATGTGAAAGACTAACTATATTTCCCTCCATCCTATCCTGCCCCTCATTTATTCTGTTCTCTCTTTTGACCCTATCCCTCCTCAAAAGTGTGTAATTCTAATTACCCCCTCCTCGCATTTGCCCTCCCTCCTATCATCCTCCCCACTTATCCCCTTCCCCCCTACTTTCCGGTAGTATAAAATGGATTTTCATATCGTATTGACTCATATCATATTGATCATGTTATTCCCTCCTTAAGTCAAATCCAATGAGAGTAAGGTTCACTCTTTCTCTTATCACTCCCTTATTTCCCCATAGAAAAAACTTTTTCTTGCCTCTTTTATGTGGGAGATAATTTATCCCATTCTATTTCTCTCTTTCTCCTTCTCCCAATATATTCCTCTCTTACCCATTAATTTTATTTCTTTAGATATCATCCCTTCTTATTCAACTCACCCTGTGCCCTCTGTCTATATGTATATAATCCCTCCAACTACCCTAATACTAAAAAACGTCTCAAGAGTTACAAATATGATCTTTCCATGTAGGAATGTAAGCAGTTCAACTTTAATAAGTTCCTTATGATTTCTCTTTCCTGTTTACCTTTTCATGCTTCTCTTGATTCTTGTGTTTGAAAATCAGATTTTCTATTCAACTTTAGTCTTTTCATCAAGAATGCTTGAAATTCCTCTATTTCACTGAATGACTAATTTTTCCTCCTGAAGTCTTATACTCAGTTTTTCTGGATAAGTGATTCTTGGTTTTAATCCTAGTTCCTTTGACCTCTGGAATATCCCTTAATGTAGAAACTGTTAGATCTTGTGTTATCCTGATTGTGTTTTCACAGTACTAAATTGTTTCTTTCTGGCTGCTGGTAATATTTTCTCTTTGACCTGTGAGCTCTGGAATGTGGTTACAATATTCCTAGGAGTTTTCCTTTTGGGATCTCTTTCAGGAGGTGATTGGTAGAGTCTTTCAATATCTATTTTACCCTCTTATTCTAGAATATCAGGGCAGTTTTCCTTGCTAATTTCTTGAAAGAAGATGTCTAGGCTTTTGGATTTCCTTTTCCATCTGCATAATTCTGCTTTTTAAGGTATTCTTCTCCTCATTGGCTTTTTGTATCTCTTTTGCCTTTTGGGTTAGTCTATTTTTAAGGTGTTATTTCCTTCAGTAATTTTTTGAGTCACCTTTAGCAAGTAGTTGAATAATTTTTCATGACTTTTCTTGCAAAACTTTCACTTCTATTCTCAATTTTTGCTCTACTTCTCTTACTTGATTTTCAAAATCTTTTTTGAGCTCTTCCATGGCCTGAGACCAATTCATATTTCTCTTGGAGTCTTTGGATGTAGGAGCTTTGTCTTCTTCTGTTTGCATATTTTGGTCTTCCTTGTCACCAAAATAAGTTCTATAGTATGATCCTTTGTCTGGTTTTGTTCATTTCCCCAGTCATTTACTTTACTTTTGAACTCTTTGTCAAGGTAGTTCTCTGCTTCCAGTAGGGGTAGGGAGGGTATACTGTTAGTCACATGATCCCCTCAACATCTGTAGACCTAGACCTCCAGAAACAGACCCTGTCTCTGCCCCTTCTGCAGCTGCTACCAGCTCCTCCACTCCCTCTGCTACCCTGGGGCTGGAGCTAGACCACTCAACTATCTCACATAGATCTCACAGGTTTTTTCCACTGACATTTCAATTTATTCTCAGCATTCTGGGATTGTGAAATATGGAAACCCCTACAGGTACCAGAGATTCAGTCCCTGAGGCCTGCTCACATCCATCTGTGTAGGCTTGTGCCACACTAGACTGGGTTCTAATCCTAGTGCTGTGGGATAGACACTTCCTGTCAATCTTTCAGGCTGTCTGGGGCTGGAAATTTGCTTCACTCCATCATTCTGTGGGTTCTGCAGCTCCGGAATTTGTTTAGAACCATTATTTTATAGGAATTTGGCTGGGCTTAGGGGTGGAGCTTTAGCAAGTCTCTACTTCTATTCCGCCACCTTAACTCCAACCCCTCCCAAGAAAATCTATTTTAGAAACAATTCCTTCCATTTGTTTACTAGGGAAAAATCATCCACTCTTCACAATTCAGACAGATACATTATTCTATTTTCTTTTATTTTTATATTTCATTTTAAAGTGTTGAAGTCTATCATACAACTGGAATCTATTAGTAGATATGAGCTTAAATCCATTTCTGGAAAAATTGCTAGCTTATTTTCCAGAATATATTCACAAGTAATAACTCCTATCTTCAATTTTTATTTTTATGAATCATATCTTATTCTCCAAACCTAGAGTTCATAGTGGTCATATCTTGTATTATTTTTTCATATTTCTATTTCATTTTGTTATCACCTTTACTTTATACCATTGTCTTCATACATTTTCAATGATCTTTATCCTGTTTATTCCAGAGAAGCCTTCCTGGGTCAAATAAACCCCACCCATAAAGTCTCTTTCCCATAAAAGGACCTCCCTTATGACCCTGCACATTGAACCTTTTTGTTTTAGTATGGTCTAAATTATTTTCAGTCTTTAAACTTCTGGCCACTTAGTAGGGTAGACTTGAGTGCAGGAGTGACTTTGAGAGCCTTGTTAGAAAAGGTGATCTCCCCAAAGTACACAGCTTTGGTCATATTGTTTTTTGCCTAAAAAGAAAAAAGACAAACTTATGTCATTTAAGAGGTGATTCTAACACCAGCATTCTTAGTTTAAGTTCAAGATTAGGAGGAAATAAGGCAGTCATTGAATATTAACAAAAGAAGTATTACTTTAATACAGCAAAGATATGCAACAGAGATAGAGTGACAATTTAACTTTTCTGGATGTGGCCCCACCCCCAGCCTCCTTGTCTTCATATGGAAGGACATCATCTGGTCATCTGGGTAGAATATAGAAGGACATGATGACTTGCATGTTCTTCAGAAATCTACCAAGTCTTTAGACTTGGCTCAGACAGTAATTTTTTATGTTCTTATCCACATCTTATGTCCAGGAATCTACATGGAGAAGGTGGAGCCAATCACCTATGGGGTCAGTTTTGTCTCATTTTAGGGAAAGCCAATTCTTGTTGATGGAAGGAAGAAGGGCCGGGACCGTCTCAGGTTTGTGGGAGTAGTGAGGGGCAAGAAAGGAGACGCATTAGGGTAATACTGGTTGTGATGGCAAACAAAGTAGGATCTTTTGCTGTTTTTGTTTCAGTATGATCAAGTATCTCTGAATCTTGCGTTTATCAACTAAGAATTTTTACTAGGAGTAAAGTACAGAAACAAAAGTTTCTTTAACTAGAAACAGTATATGTATTTGTATTGTTAATTATTTTAATGTGTTTAAAGATCTTCTCCATCCATTAATGGGTCTGCCCATTAAGGAGAGTTTGATTAGGGAAGAGTTGGAGCAAGGCCTACACCTTTTGTTAATGGTGTACTGAAGGGTTGTGATGGCCATCTAGCTCTAAAAAATATGTAAATACGCTAAGAGTAAGGTTTTACTTTAGGGCTTACTGACTAGAAGTGTTTTGTTTGGTCAGATGAGACTCTGGGAAGATGCTAAGCAGTCCCCCTGGCTTTGAAAATCCAAATGTTGGTGCTTCTCTCTCTGGTAACTATGTATGTTTGGCCAGACAGTTAGATCTGTCTATTTGTGATGTATGTCAGACACTTGGAAGCCTGTCTATTGATTTTGATTTTCTGTATTTTCTCTGAAGTTCAGGGTGCTGACTTTTCCCCCTGAACTAAGTGAAAGATACATGTGCCTAATTAAAGTGATTATTGATCCTTCAAAAGTTGCCTTTCTTTTTAGAAAATCAGATCAAAGAACATGTGATAGCAGGCACACCTGTGTATGTCAAGGTGTTTGCTTTCACACTGGTACAAAGTATTACTGCACCAAGGTTCTTCATTGTTTATAGAATTATGTTGACTTCTTTAGGCATTCAAAGTCCTCTGCAATGTGGCCTTCTCTTTTCTATCCAACCTTATCTCTTATGACACAGCAGAGTATCCTCAGTCCTAGTCAATCCTCTTAATTTTCCTCTAAAGACATCCTATGCCCACTCATCACTGCTTCATCACTGCTCAGCATCTTATAATGTCCCCATTTTTTTCTTCTACTCTTCCCCCTCCCTATATGTACTCACTTATTCCAAATCTCACCTATATTCTGAACCCAAGGTAATACTCTTTTATAAAGATTTTTCTAAGGAAGAGGATTTTTTTTAGCACTTATTGTCTATGCCATTTATTGTGTATAAAAACATATTGGTATTTAACTCTATTGTATTTTGAATTGTCCACTAACTTTTTAATGTCTGCAGGTATAGTCTTCTCAACTGTATTGGAAGCTCCTTGAGGACATAAAACTCAGGAAGATAGTCACTAAACTGTATTGTAAGCTCCTAGAGGAAAAGGATAGTCACAGATTTCTTTCACTAATCATTTA
Source organism: Notamacropus eugenii (assembly GCF_028372415.1). NCBI lineage: Eukaryota > Metazoa > Chordata > Mammalia > Diprotodontia > Macropodidae > Notamacropus > Notamacropus eugenii. Next base: position 215,327,910 of record NC_092873.1, on the reverse strand, counting down.
GTCCTTAATATAATGGGATTAAAAATTAGAAAAAAAATGTGTGGAGCAGAGATGTCAAACACATTTCATATTACCCAGCAATTTTGTCAAGTGTGGCCCAAACTAGATTAAAATGTATTTGAGGAATAGTTAATAAAATGAAAAAAAAAACAATGGAGAACAGTATTATATTTTAAAGCTAAGTCAACATGAATTCTTATGTACCAGTTAATGACCCCAGTTTCTATTTGAGTTGACACCACTGTTGTAGATCCACCAAATCTTATCAGTTACATTTTAAAAATCTCATGTGAAGATTGTGAATCTAGGTCAGCCCAAGAAGGGTTTATTTTGGGGCTTAGAGCATCTGGAGGGAGCAGAGAAGTCTGATTAGAGAAGAAACAGGACTAGGACTGATTCTGTCCTGCATTTTCTCTGTTTTTCTGAATGTTGAGACTTTCTCAAAGGAGTCAGAGGCCAACAAAGCAGAGCAAACCAGGCCTAGGTGACCTCTCCTGAGATGATGATTCCAAGGGTCTCTTAAAGCCACCCTATCCCTTTTGCGATGCTTGGGCAACAAATACTTCAGTATTCAGTGAGGTAGTTATGAGGACTATTTTCACAAAATTGATTTACTTGAGTCCTGGGACTAGACCTGGGGTTTGGGGAAGAAAGGAGAAACAGAGGCTTCAAATCTGTTGTTGAGTTTCTTAGATATAAGCTAGGTGACTCTGAGAGGTTGGTAGCATGCCATTGGGTCATTGGCTTTGATAACGTGCAGAGTCATGGGGAATATCTAATAGTTCAGTGCCAGTTGTGCTATTTAAAATGTTGAAGGCTTACTGGGGAAAGCCCAAATGTCTACAAGAGTTTATTTCTCAATCCAAAAGTCAATTGGATGGATTCAGCCAAATCCATCTGAACCACTAGAAAAACAACTCAAAACTTGTGCCTTGGATGAGGGTTTTATATTTGTATATGAAGGATAGTACTTTTCTGCTTCTTAGAGTAATGGTCCCCTATTTTCAGTAACAACTTAAGAGAAAATTCACCTGGAAATCGCGCAGACAAAATTTTCTCATGCAACTTAATGCTTTAGGCAAGTAGATGACAAAGTGGACAGAATAATGGACTTGGAAATAGAAAGGACTGAATTAAAATCTTTCCCCATATACTCATTACCAACATCACCCTGGGCAAGTTACTTACCCTCTCAGGCTCAATTTTCTTAACTTTAGAAATGGGGATAACAATAGCACCAATCTGAGATGGCTATTGTGGTGACCAAATGGGACAATATTTGTGAAGTACTTGGCAAACCTTAAGGTGTGACACATGGTAGTTATCATTATTATTATATAAAAAGATCCTCACCATGACGTAGAAAAAATGTGAAATCCCCTGAATACCTAACAAGGGGAAAATTAGAATCTTCTCACAAGTAAATGAAATATTAAAATAGCCCTTTTTAAAAAAGATGTCTAAAAATTGCAATTGTAGCTACTGTTTTGTTGTTTTTACTCTCCATTTTCTATCATGAGCTCTCCCTGGTTTCTTTTCCATGGAATACCACACCCCTTTGTGGGTACCCTCCCCTCACCTTTTTGACTTTTTTTTTGTAGATTGTCTTCCTCCATTGGATTGTAAACTCCCTGAGGACAGGGCTGTATTTTTTTTTAAATTTTTATCCTTGTCTCAGTACATTGTCTGGTACATAATGGTTGGTTGGTTGGTTGGTGTCCATTTTTGAAGAGGACCAAAATGACATCACCATGATAAAGTGAAGTTTCAGTGTGTCTTACTGTGGCTGATCAGACCAATACGAGCTCAGAATGCTTTACCACAGGCTGGGCATAGATAGTTCGTATGAATTTTTGGGGTGAATACTCAAAATTTGAACATCCTACGTTTATTTTGTGCTGTTTCAATTCTGCTTTGCTCATACAACACAGCACCCTTTCTGATGCCGGCACGCCATCTGAGCGATCCTGTGCCAGTGTCTCCCATGTTGCACAGTCAAATTCAAAGTTCTTGAGAGAGACCTTGAGAGTGTCCTTGTATCACATAATAGTTTCTTAATAAATGGTGAATTGAATTGAATTAAAAGGAATGTTTAGTTTAGGATAAAAACAGAGGATTAGAGAAGGCATAGAGGCCTTGTAAATAGAAAGCTGACTTTCCAGTCACAAAGATCTGTTTTCCAGTCCTACCTCTGACACATACTGGCTGTGTAACCCTAGGTACATTTCCATTCTTAGTACCCAGGGAACTAAGTTTTAAAGTTACCAGGAAGGCAAGGGAGAAGGGAATAAGCATTTATTAAGCACCTACTATGTGCCAGGCATATGCTAATGCTTTACAGTTATAATTTCATTTAATATAGATGAGCTACTAGTCTATATTAGGGAAAGGAGATTCCAAATTGGGAGACTCCAAAAAGAAATAAAAGGTCTCAAACAAAAAAGTATAAATCCTTTTTTTTTTAAAGATACAGCTAAAAGTTTGTTTTGTTTGGAATTTTAGTTTAAGACAAAAATAGAAAGATATGTGAAAAATAAAGATCCAGGTCACAAATATAGGTTACTTTCAATTCCTGCTTTAAACTCATGGAAGGATCTGAAGTCTGGAGTGGGAAATCCTCTACAGTATGGTTTCTCTACAGTGAGATAATTATAATTGGTGATAATCTATGACTTTTTTCATTTGAAAATGATCTTTATTTTTTTCAAAACGTAATTTGAAAAAGGTTTTCCTTCATTCTTAAAGCAGGCTTTTGTTATGTCTTAGAATACTTATCTCCCTTTAAGGCTCAGCTCACATGTCTTTTCCTGCAGAAGGCCTTTCCTGATTTCCATCATCACTGTTGTACCCTGGGCCTCCCACTCCATTCCCCTTGCCCCCTCCAAAAGTTATTTTGCATTAACTTTTATTTGCTAATCTGTGGGCATGTTGTTTCTCTTTAGTAGAATGTAAGCTCCTTGAAGACAAGAATTATTTTGTTTATGTTTTTGTACTAATAAGAACTAATTGGATGGATTGAATTTAGACTCAATACCTTTCCTCCTTTCTCATAAAAGAATAACTACTATCTTATAATAGAAGCCAATGTTCAATTTGTAGAAAACTGCTTTATAACCAATTTTTCTGGAAATCTTTTTTTTTTCCTGTAAAATGAAGTATACCTGCTTTGCTAGCTTTTAGTACGGAAGTGAGCAGGGAACAACTCCTTCTTAGGAAATCAGTTTGTAATGAATTTTACATTTACATTTCAATTTAAAAAAATCTAAAATGTTCTATGTAGACACAGAATTATTCCCTTTCCTTTTCCCCCCAATGGAGACCAGATGCAGAGGAAGCCTCTGTTAGGCATGGGTAATGATACCTAGCATCAGGTGGTGGAATTCACATACACAACAGCTTATTCAAGAAACTGGTTGCAAATGAGGGTTCCTGTGGGGAACCCAGTCCAGAGTGGTTTATTCCTTCTTAATAATATCAGCTCTGGTTTCTATGGAGACTGCACATCCTGTTTTGCTGTTTGCATGAGATGCTTTTAGATTTATTAAAATAGATTCAAGCAGGGAAGACTAATCGTAGTATTCTGTTTAGCAGTTAATGATACACATTTCCACAGATGAATTAACAAAATCAAATCTTTAATTATAAGATACTAAAGATATCATCTGTCTGTATATGTTACAAACAGAAATTTTCCCTGAGCTCCTGCATACTTTTTCATGAAAAAGACTGGAAGTTAAAAGGGGAGGTGAGAGGTTAGGAATCTTTTGCTATTAAATGCTATCACATTTCAAATATTATTATTGAATTTTTAAAATTCAGTTTTTGCAGGGTTGCACTGGGATGCCAGACCAAAACTACATATAGGGAGAGGATTCTGTTGTTGTTGGCCAAAATATAGCAAAAAAGCTAGGGTTTTTACTGCCAGCAGACATTCATAATATTGGTAGGCCTATAGGGCAGGTGATGTGGTAAGATAGAAGCAGTGATCTGGCCTCTTTCAGTTATCTTTTGTTCAAAGTCAGATTAATTTCCTTGCTAAATTAGTGATGAGTTTAGGAATTTCTTACACTAAGTCAAACACTTACAGAACAAAGGACTTTATCTCAGATACAGATGCAGGGATTAAAGGATTTAATTTTACCCTGAGAGCACTTTGTCTGGTTTTTGTTATCTGGGTGTGATGGCTTTTAGCTGCTTTCTAAGATTGAGGAGCTCTCATTTAACCTTCATCAGATAAAGGCTTTCTAATCATCACACTTCAGAAGACTGAAACTGAGATGGCCACCAAGTGACTTCCACTAGATGAAACCCAGAATTTAGAAATAGATAATAAGACACAGCAGAAAGTATGTGAAAAGAGCGAGTGGAGAAAAGAGTAGCCTGGGCTAGTGTTTGGCACAGTGTTTGGGCATAGTAGACCCTTAATAACATTAGCATCCTGTCAGAGTAATGAGTGCATCTCTACATGTGTACCTTGCCACACATATTCCCTACTTAAATGCTGCTGTATGTGATCATTATGTATGTTTTATTGACTCCTCCTGATTCCATAAATTCTGACAACTCTCTTAATGATCCCATCTGATAACGAATAAATGATTGAATGAATAAAAAAGGATTTATTAAGCATATCAGAGTGATATTTTAGTGAAAATTTGTATGTTAAAGTGAATCAACTTATTATTTAGAACAATTGTTAAAAGGAAAATGACAAATGCTGGAGAGGATTTGGGAAAGTTAAAACTTTAAGGTACTATTGGTGAAGTTGTATAGTGATTCAACTTTTCTAGAGAGCAATTTGGAATTATGCACAAAGGACTATAAAACCACGCACACTCTTTGACCAAGTAATAACACTATTAGGTCTATATTACAAAGAGATAAAAAAAAACAAAAGGAAAAGGACCTTTTGGACAAAGTTATTCATTGTAAATAATCATGTGATATTGCTCTTTCTGTGTACAGGTTCATGCCCTCCTGCTCTGAAAAGTGTGTGTGTGTGTATGCATACATATATGTATATACTCACATACACATATATACACATATACACATATACATATACACACATGCACATATATATACACTATAGTATGTATATATACATACATGCATATATATACATACACACGTGTATATGTCGGTGCTTCTCTCTCTGGTAACGATGTATGTATTGTCTATGGTCAGACAGTGGAAGCCCTGTCTGTTGGTCTTCCTGTTTGTGATTTCTGCTTGTTATTTCTGTTTGTATTTTCTCTGAAGTTCAGGGTGCTGACTTTCTCCCCTGAGCTAAGTGAATGAGATATGTGCTTGATTAAAGTAGATTGCTGACCCCTCCAAGGTGGCTTTCCTTTTAGAGAAGCAGATCTAAGACCTGTGTATGCCGGGGTCCTTGCTGATACAGGTCTCGAGACCACGGCCCACTTTTCTTTGGGTTGTTTTGACACTGTTGTCCTCTTCGGAGTTTGTGTGCTGGTCTTCCCTGTCAGCATAATAACTTTCTAGCATCAGATTCTTTATGTTGTTGTTTTTTGCTCATCTTTTTTGGCCTTTTCCCTTTCTTTTAAATTTGATTTCTGCTCTCAGGGTGGAAGGAGCTCTGTCTCAGGCCTCTTGTGCCAATGGCTATAGGCCCTGGCTATTTACCAGGTGCTGTGAGGATATTGTCCTGAGGCCCGTAGGAGATCCTTGTGTCTGGTACTGTGTTGAGGAGGTAAAGTGGGGGTGGCTGGCACTGCTGGAGGCTGCAGAGGTCTGGTAGCTTACCTGGTGCTCAGTTGGGGTCCTAGTGATGGTGCTGAGGTCTAGTGGGGCTTTTCCTGTGTCTCCTGAGGTCTTCACTGAAGCACATGGCCCTGGGCTGTGCTGAAGGTCTTGGTGGTTCTTTGAGTTGGAGACTGCCAGTTCCCCTGGCTATTCAAAGGAACAGTAGGGAGGGGCGGGAAGGGGGAGATGTGTTGTTCCTGGAGCTGGCATTTGTCTGCTTCCCCACCCTGCACCTCAGGATCTCCTGCCAGTTTGCTGAGGTGGGGCTTGCTGCTGACTTGCTAGGATGCTTCCCATTCTAGAATATGCTCCCCTTTTATTTGAGTGAGACAGCCCTTTCTTTCCAATCCTCCAAGTCTCTCAGGCTAAAAGACCATTACACCTAGTCTTTAGGCTGCCTCAGTTGTTCTAAGATTTGTTCTGGGGGGCTATTTTATGGTTGTTTGCAGGTGAATATGGGAGAGCTACAGTGAATTACTGCTTATTCCATCATCTTGACTCGCAGAAAAAAAATTAAATGGAGTGATTGTTTAGGGTTTTGAAATCAGAAGAAAATTTGATTCAAGTAATAATTTTGGAAAATCAAACCAAGACTTTGTAGTTTTGTTTATGGTAGTCAACTTAATTTGAGGGTTTCAAAGAATTTCATAAGCCAACAGTACTCCCATACTACAGTTACGCAAATTAAGAATTTAAGTTACAAATCAAATCAAATGCATATAATGACTATTCTATTTCAACTACAGACTAAGCTCCATCTGTGTTTTTTCTCATGTTTTAAAAAATGCTGAGTGAAATATAAAATGCAAAAGAAAACCAAAATAGCTGACACTTATATAGCACTTTACATCTATTATCTCACTTCATCTTCACAACAGCCCTGTGAAGTAGGTACTCTAACAACAAGGGATTTAGCCATGAGATACAAAAGCAAAATCTGGACTTTGCTCTCTGCTGTACCATGCATTGTTTGATTGATGCAAGTCAGATCGGAAGCCCCAGATTCATTTCTCTTATGAGGCAAGTACAAATATTTTGGGCATGACTATAAGAATTGAAGTCTGTTATTAGGTCCTGGGGGTGAAAAGTAGAATTCAGTGGAATGTGAAGAGCTGACTATAGCAGTCTCAAGGTCTTTCCTTTTCTAAAGGGGAATTCAAACATTTATGGCAGGGAATATATAGACTAGTTTCATTCTTAAGGGATTTTTTATATTGCAATCATATTTTGGCTTTTTTCGTAATTAGGCATCTCTTGGAAACTGGGGGGTGGTGTCTTTCTTTTGGTCATTGCTGGAAAGATTCTTGCTAGAGTCCTCTTTCACCTGGCTGATCTTTCACCTGGAAGATGGTCATCTATTTGAGAGTGTGGCTTCAGAAAGGACCAAGGAACAGTCAATGTGGTGTTTGCTGCCCTACAACTCTAGGAGAAATGCCAGGAGCAGAACAGAGGTCTGTACACAAAGTTTGTAGATCTGACCAAGATCTTTGACACTGTTATTCATGAGGGCTTATGGAAAATTATGTCAAAATTTGGTTGCCCAGAGAAGTTCATCAGTATTGTTAGTCAATTTCATGATGCCATGTTTGCCCAAGTTCTGGATAGTAGACAATGCTCTCTTGTCTTCCTAGTCACTAATGGAGTGAAACAGGGCTGTGTGCTTGATCTTATGCTTTTTAGCATAATGTTTTCAGCCATGTTGTCAAGTGCTTTCAGCAAAGATGAACACAACATCAAGGTCAGCTCCTGTACTGATAGCAAATTCTTTGATTTGAAAAGGCTACAAGCTAAGACCAAAGTGCAGGGAGTGTTGGTGCACAATTTTCTGTTTGCAGATGATTGTGCACTCAGTGCAGCCTGTGAAGCTGAGATGCAATGGATCAGTTTTCTGCTGCCTGTGCTAATTTTTGCCTAACAATTAACACCAAGAAAACACAGGTGCTCCATCAGCCACCACCACACCATCCATATGTGGAACCATTGGTTATAACAAATGGAGAAGTTTTGAACTCTGCGGATAAGTTCACTTACCTTAGTAATGTACTTTCCAGGGATGTATACATGGACAATGAGGTTGATGCACTCATTGCCAGAGCTAGCTCAGTGTGTGGGAGGCTCTGAAGAAAAGTTTGGGAGAGAAGAGGTATTAGACTGACTACCAAACTGAAGATCTACAGAGCCCTTGTGCTGACCTCATTGTTGTATGCCTGTGAAACATGGACAGTCTACCAGCACCATGCCAGGAAAATGAATCGCTTCCATTTGAACTGTCTTAGGAAGATTCTGAAGATCACCTGGCAGGGTAAGATACCAGACACTGAGGTCCTTGCTCGAACTAAACTGCCAAACATTCAAACTATGCTTCAAAGAGCACAACTCCAATGGAATGGCCACAGTGTTAGAATGCAAAATGTCCACTTGCCAAAAAAGACTATTTTATGGAGAACTCACATAGGGCAAGTGATCAGTGGTGGTCAGAAGAAGTGATACAAGGACATTCTCAAGGTCTCTCTCAAGAACTTTGGATTTGATTGTGCCACATGGGAGACACTGGCACAGGACTTCTCAGCGTGGCATGCCCACATCATAAAGAGTGCTGAGCTCTATGAGCAAAGCAGAATTGAAACAGTACAAAGGAAACATAGGATGCACAAGTTTGGAGTAACTACCCCAATTGTTCACATGAACTATCTGTGCCCAGTTTGTGGTAGAGCATTCCAAGTTCATATTGGTCTGATCACAGTTGGGAACATTGAAACTTGACCTTATCATGGTGATTTCATTCTGGTCCTCTTTGAGAACAAAGGACAACAACCAACCAAACAACATAGCATATAGATTGTGTTTAGGTTTGTACAAATATAGGTATAAGGTCTCTAGCTCCCTCATAAGTGCATACTATGTTTGAAGCTGCCTTATTTAATCCCCTAGAATGGTTGGGATTCACAGGAGCTCATAATCCATCAATACAAAACTTTTCTCCTCTCCAGTGACTTCTACTTTCCATCCCAGGAACTCAGAGCTAACAGGTCTGATTTCTAGAAGAGGGAAGTGAATTTGGATTGCTAGAAAATCAACCCCTCACCTTCTTTTGTAATATAATGTCAATTTCCAACCAATATCCTCAATCCTTAAATCTCATCAAATTGATCATGTTGAATTGCTAAACCCTCTACACAAATAAAAATGGAAAAAAACAGTTCTCAAAAACAGACCTCAAGGATCCTTGATTCTTTTGAGAAATAGAACTTTGAACAGATAAGGAAACACAATAAAAGTTAAGGAAAAAGAAAACACCAACAACTAGGGAAGTCAAGAAAGGCTTTCTGTAGAAAGTGGTACTGAGATAAGCCTTGGAGAAACCTAGGGTTAGAGGAGAGGAAAAAAGAATTCTTGGTATTGGGAACCTGTGAAAAGATCAAGTGGCAGAAAAGTGATCACCAAAAGGTCTTTAATATGACCCAGGTCACACAGTTACTAAGCACTGACTACAGAATAAAAGAGAGAAGCCTCTTTTTAGAAGGCTTCACATTCTTAAGCTAACCCAGAGGTCTCAAGTACAAGGCCCATGGGCCACAGGTACACTTCAACATTCCAACATGTTGACCAAATCAGATTAACATGTAATTGGGAAATATTGAGCAAACCAAAATAAATACAATAAAACATAGGTAATGTTAATGTGTCCTTTTCTAGTCTACATAGACCTGAAGGAATCCTTATGTGTGATTTGGTGGCCTTCATTTCTCCTTGAATTTGACACTACTGCTCTAGTCTGCTCTTTCAGATATATTTTCATTACTGTTGACTCATTCTTGTCTGACTATATGTGACCCCAAGGACTTGTCCTTTGGGGTTTTCTTGGCAAAGATAGTGAAGTAGTTGGTGCTTTCCTCCTCTAGCATGTCCCCATTGTATACATGAGCAACTGAAGCAAATAGAAGTTAAGTGATTTGGCCAAGGTAACAAAGCTAATAAGTTTCTGAAGCCGGATTTGAACTCCGATTGTCCTGACTCCAGGCTTGATTCTCTATCCACTATCCCATGTAGCTGCATTATTTCCATTATTCCCCTTTTAAAAACTCTGAATTTCACTCAGTGTAGTCAATGCTTAGTAACTGTGTGACCTGGGTCATGTTACAGACCCTTTGGACCTCAGTTTCTTCATGTATATTTAAGGACATTGAGCCAGGTCTCTGAGGTCTCTACATCTGTGTTTCCATAGATAGCTCTAAAGCTATGTTTCCATGCATAAAAGCTGCCTTAGCTTCTTCAACTGCAAGATGGGAATAGTCATAACACTTACCTCCCAAAGCTGCTGAGGTCAAATGAGATAATATTTGTAAAGTGCTTAGCATAGTACCTGGCATATAGTAAGCACTTAATAAGTCGTTCCTTCTTCTCTCCTTCCCTATGTGATAAGGAACTATTGGAGCTTATTGAACAGAGGAGACACATAGTATTAATTGTGCACTATGAATATCAATTTAATAGTTGTGTGACTGTTGGATTATAGAGAGGAAATGCTGACAGCAGGAAGACTAATTGTGAGGCAACAGTCCAGGCAAGAGGTAATGAGGGTCTGAACTGGAGAGAGTAATCTTGTGAAAGAAGAGAAGACTTGAGTTTTGAGGAGTGTTATGGAGACAGAATTGGTAGAAATTGGTTGAATGTGAGGTGTGAGGGAGAGGATAGAGTCAAAGATGACAGTAAGGTCACAAACCTTGGATAACTGGAAGAATCATGGTTCCCTCTTTGGAAACAGGGAAGTTTAGAGGAAAATCAGTTTTGGGGGAGGTGGAACAAATTTTGTTAAATAAGATATATCAAATTTTTAATTCTCCTAAGATGTCCTTGTGGAAGCATCTTGGTATAAAGAACAGAGCACAGAGGCATTGTAATCTACTTTGGTGAAGGTAGTATCTAACAACATCACTGAAATAAAGGATCTTTGCAATGTGTTTCTATTACTCATTGGGCAAAAATGCCTACATCTTAGAGCTCAACTGTACAGCAATCTTGTTAAAGAAATGTGATATGCAAGGACCTATGAATCAAGTGCCCAGTGATACTTACTCTGTTAGTGTAGGTTATGACCAATCCATTTCTTATTCTAAAATACTTTTGTCCACAAAGGATGCTCTTTAGGGGATCTATCCAGTAATCCAGAGGTTTTCCTCTGTGTCATAATATTTTACAGTCACCATTTTAATAAAGAGACAGATAGGTGACACTGAGTGCTGAAAAGATAACAAGTGAGGCCTGAGTTCAAATTCTGTTTTATGAGTTATGTGATCTTGAGCCAGCTCAGTGTTTGGGAGGTTCTGAAGAAAAGTATGGGAGAGAAGAGTTATTAGACTGACTACCAAGTTGAAGGTCTACAGAGCTGTTGTATTGATCTCATTGTTGTATGCCTCGGAAACATGGACAGTCTACCAGCACCATGCCAGGAAGCTGAATTACTTCCATTTAAATTTTCTTAGGAAGATTCTGAAGATCATCTGGCAGAATAATGTACCAGACACTGAAGTTCTTACTCAAACTAAACTGCCAAGCGTTCAAACTGCTTCAGAGAGTGCAACTCTGATGGGTTGGCCACATTGTTCAAATGCAAAATATATGCTTGCCAAAAAAGACTATTTTATGGAGAACTCACATAGGGCGAGTGATCACTGGTAGAAGAAGCAATACAAGGACACTCTCAAGGTCTCCCTCAAGAACTTTGGAATTAATTTTGTGATGTGGGAGACACTGGCACAGGACTGCTCAGCATGGTGTGCCCACATCAGAGAAGGTGCTGTGCCCCATGAGCAAAGCAGAATTGAAACAGCTCAAAGGAAATGCAAGATGCACAAATTTAGAGTATCCACCCCAAATGTTCATGCAGACTATTTTGTGCCCAACCTGTGGTAGAGCATTCCGAGCTCATATTGGTCTGATCAGCCACAGTTGGACACACTGACACTTGACTTTAGCATAATAATATCATTTTGGTCCTCTTTGAGAAAGAAGGACAACAATCATTTAACTACCATCTGCCTTAGTTTCCTTATCTATAAAAGAAGGATCATAATTGTGCTTGCCTTGAATGCTTAGGTTTTATACGGTTCTCACCCTTGAGTGTTAAGTGATAACATATTCTCTTTTACTTATACTAGCCATGAATTGTTTCATTGCCCTTCAATGACCTATAATTTATTTTTTATGAAAAGAAAGGAAAAAATCATAAAAATATGGGATTTGTAAAGTTCCTTAGTGCTAAAATGAGTCTAGAACTTCTCATGTCTCCCCAACAGCACCAACAGTAAATGTGTATGGGTGGACTGATTTGAAACTTTTCACTGAATCAGTCTAGTCTAGGCTCCAGGCTGGCTTTACCAGGGAAAATAACTACAATTTTTTTAAAGTATGCATCTAATTTTAAATATGCATTGGGAGAATCTGTAAGGCTTGTATAAACATTTCATAAGGAACAGTCTTTCAATTCCAAATATACTCCTTTTCTGCCTCGTTGCTTCAATTAGCATAATTTACTAACACTAAAAATAATTTCTAGAACAAAAACCCCTGAAAATAGATGCTAAGGGAGCATTTTCAATCTCCCCCACCCCCAGTTATATATATATATATACATATATATATGTATATTTTTTTCTTTTTTCTTTTTCTAAGCTGCTTCTTTACTTTCTCTAGAAAAACATTGGGAGTCTAATAGGCCTTGCTAGGAATATATTTTAATAGACAAAACTTATTTGAAGACTGATATAAGTACTAAAAAGTATCCATTAATTAAATTTGTTTTGAGATTCCTGAAACACGTGACAAAATAAAGTCATGCTCTTATTTTTCTGTATGTTTTTTTTTTTTGCTTCAGTATTCTTATGATGGGCATATGGCATAATAACTGAAAATAGAACGATGCTATCAAGTAGTCTGCTTTTAGAAATACTTAAAATAACTTGCTGGCTGCTTCTTAAACACAAAGTGCAGCAAGCAGGCAAAAGTTAGTGCTGACTAGTACCACGGACAGCATAAGGGTCAAAGAACTTAGGGAGCTTGTTTATTTGGACAATAGTTACTACGTCCTAGGAAATAGGGCCTAAGGAACAATAGACTGGAGTGTGACAATCCAGACAGTAAGCTACTTTGTAATCCAACTGTGCTAAGTCATCTCCTAAAGCACTGAACCTGAAAAGGACCTTTCTGGTCCTCTATTCCATTGCTCACATCTTACAGATGAGGAACCTGGGGAAATGACTTGTCCAGGGTCACAAAGCACGTTAGGGGCAGAATTTGGACTACGACCTAGGCCTTTCTGACTAATGGGGTTGCCCATTGCTGTTAGCTATGTTTTACTTCTTGCCAACACATTTTAGTGTCTAACCTTTCAGTCATAGTATGCCCAAGCTAAACTAAGCATTGTGATACTAGGATTGTAATTGTGTGGAGACAGGCTAGGGGGAAGACCTAAATTAATCAGCAAGCCTGTTTAGATACTTACTATGTTTCAAAAACTGTATTAGAGTTAAATCAAATGCTAAAACTAAGGTTTAAACACATCTGATTATATTCCCATATTCATGCACCAGACATGAGCCTCAGTTTTTACTATTTGTCAAGTGGAGATGATTATACTTTCTTGACATACCTCTCAGGATGAGAAGAAGGCTCCAGTGAAATTAATGGATGCAAAAGCCAAACTATCCTTGTCTTTACATGTAATTAGAAAAAATTTAAAAAAAGTAAAAAGACTAATTATCATGAAATTGTTTTCAATAAATATTCTAATTCCTGAGAACTTGAAAATAAAAATAATTGACTGAAGAAAAGCAAATCTTTAAAATTGGATACAACTTGAAAGAGAATAGTTCCATGTTCAGCAATTATGAGTACAAAGAACCCTGAACTTTCAGTGGGGAGACATGGGCTGGAGTCACTGCTCTGCCACTAACTTGCTTTGTCACTTTCCCTCTTTGGGCCTCAGTTTCTTTATGTACAAAATTGGGGTGATAACACTTCTACTGTCTGTCTCACAGAGCTATTGGGAGGTAAGTGCTTTGAAAACATTAGAGTATTATACAATTTTTTTTGTTCCTTAGTTGTTTCAGTTCTATTTGACTCTTTGTGACCCCATTTGGAATTTTCTTGGTAAAGATACTAGAGTGGCTTCCTTCTCCAGCTCACTTTACAGATGAGGAAACTGAAGCAAACAGGGTTAAGCACATTGACCTCAGGAAGATGAATCTTTCCTGACTTCAAGCCTGACACTCTACTTCACTATCTAACTGCCCTATACAAATGTTGGGTATAATTATTTTCTCTTCCACTAAGGATTCTCCTATCAATGTGAGAATTAGAGGTAACAAGTTGTACCACTTGTTGTGGCACTGGAAAGATCTGAATTCAAGCAGTACTTCTGACACATACTGGCCATGTGACTAGAAAAAGTTATTTATCTTTTAAGTACCCCAGGAAATTCCCTAAAACTATAATATACAGAAGAATTAATTGTTCACCTGCAGCGCTAAGGCTTTCTCACCTAGAATGCCATATACAAATGAAACCACAGGTTTTGAAAAAAAATCAAAATCAAACAAAACAAGAGGATATTTTCTTACTGAAGAACTAATTTCAATAAGAAGGGAATGGGGGAAAACTTATGTCTCTTTAAGAGTCAACCTGTAGTTGTAATAAGCATGCTTTGGCTCTGCTCTCTTTGACTCAGGGTTCTCAGTTATCCTTAGGGGTATATGGATGCCTCTCTTCTCAGCCATTGGATCTAGCTCACACTAAATGTGTGCCCCCATTTGTTAGAGGCCAGTGACTAGTACCTCAGTTTAGTTTATCAGCTTAACATCCATTGCGTTTTATAAAAGTATATTTACTTCAAAGATATAGTAAGAATGTATAAACATTTCCTCCTGAGTCCTCAAGAGTATGCTTCTATACTACTTTGGCCTATCCAGGAGTAGGCTTAAAACAGCGCTGTTCCTACATAACAATGATCCCTCCAAGTGTATGTCCAGATGTGGGATGACTGCTAGATGATTTTTTTCACTCAGCTCTGTCCCTGATGATCACTCCCAAAAATCATTTCTTGCTCCTCAGGGTATCAATGAGTGATTGGTTGTGAAGCCAGACCGGATGCCTATTCCCAGATACCCGTTGCTCACTCTCTAGACTTCACACCATTAAATGTTGTACACTCTATTCCATGCACCTAGGATGAAAAAGAATGAACAAAAAAGCAAAGGATCCAGTTCCATTTCTCTTACAGCTTTAGTGGGGAGGGAAGAAAGCCCTATCCTTTATGACACACTCTCTTAGTCAGTACTATTATGCCGCCAGAGAATTGCTGAAGACAATGAAATAAATGGTAATACTAGCTAGTATATGTATCTATATATCTATATACACATACATATATGTATGTATTGCTTACTGTGTGCCAGGTACTATGCTAAGCACTTTACAGTTATTATCACATTTGATCCTCTCAATAACCCCAGGAAGTAGGTGCCATTGTTATCCTTATTTTACAGATAAGGAAACTGAGGTAAATAGAAGTTAAGTGACTTGCCCAGGGTCAAACAGCTAGCAAGTATCTGAGGCTGAATTTGAACTCAGGTCTTCCTGTTTAGGCCCAACACTATCCATTATGCACTAGCTAAAAATGACAGGCCTTTTTGAATGCCTCTTATTCACTATATGATTAGTCAGTCAGAACTATTTAATTTCACTCCAAGTTCTCCAAGATACTTGCCTTATATGATTCTCCTGGAAACCACTTCCTAGCATCTTCCTTGTGAAGATACACCATCTGTTCCCTAGAATGTTCCATGTGGAGACATCATTAAGGCAAGTTGATGGGGTCTGTACATGTGGAGACCTCCATTACGTGTGTGTAGAGAGCCAACTGAGCACAGTAGATAGGGAGCTTGGCCTTAGAGCCAAGACCTTTGTTCTGGTTCCACCTTGTGACACATACTGTTTGTGTGAGTTTGGGCAAGTCACTTCCCTAAGACTCTGAATTACAGAGGAAGTGCTGACATGTAGAGTAGAGGGAGTTTTCTCACCTGGGATTCAGAGCAAGTTCCTATTTTTAGACAGAATACATTTTGGTTTCCCTTTAAGGGTAGGAGGTAAAAGGACTGGAGAAATGCAGCTTTATTCTGTAGTTTATCCAAAGCATAAAGTATTTCTTTAAAAAAGAAGAAATATTTCAAGAGGAAAACAAAGAGAAAAAAACCTGAGTGGATTAAAGGGGAATCTAAAACTCTGCCATGTGTTTGGAGGGAAGGAGATTCCATATTGTAGGTTTCAGACTCTTCTAATCATCAACATCCTGATTTGATCCTGATCCTGGTCCTCTTCCTCCTCCTCCTCAGCAGCAGCAGCAGCAGCAATTGCAGTAGAGGCAGAAAGACACAAAGCCTAGACCTGGGCCTATGCAGAAGATGGAATATTTTGTATAAGGAACAGTATGAAGACCAGTTGGATGGAGTGTAGAGTGTGTGACCAGGAATAATAGATAATATATGCTATTTCTCCACTATAATGTATACAGGGTGGGTTGGGGCCAGGTTGTGAAGGTTTTCAAATGCCCAACAGAAGTTCTGTTTGTTCCTCAAGGTAAAAGGAAGCCACTGGAGTTTATTGAGCAGGATACTGACATGATCAGACCTGTTCTTTAGGAACTTTGCTCTGGCAGCTATGTGAATGATGAGTTAGAGAGGAGTGATGTGATGGGGACCTGGGCTAGGCTGGTGATTGTGTGTGTTAGCTAGAAGGTGGAAACACTGACAATACTTGGTGACTGATGGGATGTATGGGGTCAGGGGGGATAGAGAGGAGTCATGTTTGGGCCTGGGAAACTGGAAGGATTGTGGTTCTCTAAACAGATATGGATATTCAATGGCACAAGTGGTAGAATATTGTACCAGTCTCACATAAAGAGTGAAATAAGGCTAGATGTGTGAAAAATTACAGAGAATTTAGTAGATTAAAAATTTAATGTGAATCAATAGGGAAGATCAAGGAACTAATGTAATTGTAAGCTGCGCTGATGGAAGAATCAGGTCTAGAAAAAGGAGGTGAGAACGCACTTTACTTTCCTCTGTTAGATCACATGTGTAGTATAAGGTTCAATTTGGGGTGTCCTAATTTAATCAGGGCATTGACAAACTGTAGTACTACACAGGGGAGGGTAATCAGTGTCTGTTTATTTTAGAGGAAAGGTGGGGAAAGGCACAATACTTGTGTTTAAATAAGGGCTGTTATGTCTGGGAATGATTAGACTTGGGCATGGCCCCAGGGGACAGCATTTAGGGAAGAAGTGATGAAATCTACTGAAAGGCAGATTTGGTGGTGAGGGACCTTCCCAGAGTTAATCTGTCCAAAAGTGGGGTCATTCAGTCAGCTAGCATTTATTGAGTACCCATGATGTTCCAGGCACCATGCTAAGTGCTGAAGATACAAAGAGAGTAACAAAGATTCATTCATTTAAGTGGAAACTGTATAACTACTACTTGGGGATGTCCCCACTTAGGAATGGGCTAAGTGAGATGATTTGCATGGTCTCTTCCAACTCTGAGACTGTAAATCAAGCATGTTGGCACAAGAGTCATAATGAGTATCATCCCAGCATTGTTTTGTTAGAGAAACTTTATTTTATAAATTTGTTTAACTCATTCTGTAAACTTGGGGAATGTAAAGGACATTCATATTTTTATATTCAGAAAACCAAATTTCTTTAGCATAACTATTTTGTGGCTGGGAGAGGGAAGGGAGAAGGATCCAGACGTGATTTTATGGAGTCTCCTTCCACCAATGAAAATTGGCAATTCAGGCTATGACTTATAGTCTTAGAAAGTGGCCTGAGGCAATGAGAGGTTAAGTGAGTTCCCCAGGGTCATGCAGCTAGAATATGTCAGAAGCAAGACTTGAATCTAGACTCCAATGACAGCTTTTTCTCCACCATGCCATACTGCCCCTCATAAACTCAACTTGTTACATAATCATGTAGTAGGTGTCCCAGTGGATGGAGTGTTGGGCCTGGAATCAGGAAGGCTTGAGTTCAAATCTGGCCTCAGACGCTTACTAGTTATGCCCCCTGGGCAAATCACTTAACCCTACTTGCCTCAGTTTCTTCTTCTGTAAAATGAGCTAGAGAAGTAAATGGCAAATCTACTTCATTGTCTTTGCTAAGAAAATTCCAAATGGGGTCATCAAGAGTCAGACATGACTGAATAACAAGAAGTAAAATAACGTAAAGCATTTAGTAATATGTTAAAATTTATAAATACTTTTAACTTAGGCTTTTGATCAAATCTTTGACAATATGATGATGAGTCATTGTTCCTTTTCTGACGTAGCAATGTGTAATCCATCAGGAACTCCTGAGAGTTTATAGAAATGATACTTGCACAGATACTTCCTCTGGATGAATCATAGTAATTCATAAAAACCATGGAGAGTTTTTGCCTGACAGTTTAATGTGGATTTTTTTTCTTAGTCACTTGGTGTAAGATGCTAATTTGTAGCCTGCTCAGGCTTTATAAAAAAAAAAAGATTTGATTTAGTGATTAGACATACTCTCTGTCCCCTCCCCACCCCCAGAATGTGCTGCTTTTTGACATGAAGATGACATTATATAGAGATCATTTCACAGATTTAGAGGTGGACAGGGCCTTAGTGACCATCTGCCCTAAACCTATTTCTATTTGAAACTGAGGAAGTGGGGGCTAGGAACTTGGAATGATTTGCCCATGATCAAACAAGTTGAAAGTGGAAGAGTCAAGATCTGAACTCATGTCCTATAATTACAGGAGCAGCTTAGATGGCACAGTGGATAGAGCACTGGGCCTGGAGTCAGGAAGACTCATCTTCCTGAGCTCAAATCCAGCCTCAGATACTTACTAGCCATGTGATCCTCCATAAGTCACTTAACTCTGTTAGCCTCAGTTTCCTCACCTATAAAATGAGCAGGAGAAGGAAACAGGAAAACCACTACAGCATCTTTGCCAAGAAAACCCCAAATGGAGTCACCGAGTTGGACACAACTTCTACAAAAACAGCAAAACCTATGATTACAAATTCATTGATTTTCCTTCCATTGCATACTGTTTCATAGTAGTACTTGTGCTTTGGATATTATTTTCTCCTTATAAATAAGTGTAG
Organism: Notamacropus eugenii; assembly: GCF_028372415.1. NCBI lineage: Eukaryota > Metazoa > Chordata > Mammalia > Diprotodontia > Macropodidae > Notamacropus > Notamacropus eugenii. The sequence goes on along the minus strand of NC_092873.1, from coordinate 215,308,965 downwards.
ATTGGCACATGTTGACTGTCATCTGGTGCTGTAATGCTGATTAGATCTTCCCCGCTCATTAATAAACTTCAAGTACCTTTTGTTAATTTCTATTGAGGCAGTGGGTCAGAGGGGACTGCCCTCCAGCTCTGAAAAGTGTATAAATACTCTAGATAAGGCTTTGCTATGGGGTTTACTCATTGGAAGTATTTGTTTGGCCAGATAAGATTCTGGGTAGCTGCTAAGGAGCCCCGCTTCTTCCCCTGGAAAAACCCAGATGTTGATACTTCTCTGTCTGGTAACTATGTATGTAGGCAATAGTCAGACAGTTGGATCTGTCTGTTGATCTGTGATGTATGTATTGCTTATGGTCAGACAATTGGAAACCTTTTCTGTTGATTATTATTTCTCTGTATTTTCTCTGAAGTTCAGGGTGCTGACTTTCACCCCAGAACTAAGTGAATGATATATGTGCTTGACTAAAGTAGATTGTTGACCCCTCAAAAGTTGCTTTCCTTTTAGGAAAGCAGATCTAAGAACCTGTACAGCAGGCCCTCCTGTGTATGTTGGGGTCCTTGCTGTTACAGGTGCCTTTTATGACTTATGGCATGAGAAGTCTATGAATATGAAACTAAGTGAAACTAACTGGATTCTACTGAGATGAATGGCTGATTCTATGTTCATTAATCTTGTCCTCCAGCTTGTTGAATTTTGGGGGTTCAGGAAACTTGGTCTAATAGAGGAGATTCTTATGCTATATCTCACTAGGGTAAGAAGCTTCAGTTACTCTTTATTGCCTCTAGGTTAAAGTACAAACTTCTTTGGCATTCAAAGCCCTCCACAGTTGGCCTCCAACCTGCCCTTTCAGACAATTCTCCATTTCAGCCCAGCTAACCTACTTACTGCTTCTCTTCCATGCCACCTATTTCCTGTTTCCATGACTTTGAATGGACTGTACCCCAGGCCTAGAATGCATTCTGTCCTTTTCTCTGTCTTATAGAATCCCTAGATCTTTTTATGCTATCTCCTACATGAGGCCAACCCCAAAGGTAGTAGTGTTGTTCAGTCATTTCAGTCATGTCCAACTCTTTGTTACTCCATTTGGGGTTTTCTTGGCAAAGACACTGGACTGGCTTGCCATTTCCTTCTCCAGCTCATTTGACAGATAAGGAAACTGAGGCAAACAGCGTGAAGGGATTTGCCCAGGATCACCCAGCTAGTAAGTGTCTGAGGTCAGATTTGAACTCATGTCTTCCTGACTCTAGGCACTGTGCTCTATCCACTAGCTTCACCCCCAATTAATTTGTACCTACTTTGTATATATATTTTCTCATGTGTTTATTTTTGTTGTCTGTCCTCCATTAAAATATAAATTCCTTGAGGGCAGGAACTTTTTTTTGTCTTTATATATCTAACTCTTAGCATAACATCGAGAACATAGCTAGTACTTAATAAATGCTTGCTGAATGAATAAAGATTGACTGTCCCATCTCTTCCTTCCATAATAGGCTTCAATGATATCAAAGGATAAGAGCTGTTAAATTACATATATACTTGGTTTTAAGCAACTAGATTTGTTTTTATTAGCAAAAGGTCCAGTTTTCAATGGGAAAACCAGGCCATTCTTAGTTCCCCAAGACAACAACTATTTTCCCAACTTCTTGAAAAAAAAGCATATTTTAGTTATGTATCTTGTTATTACTCCCTGTTGATTTTGTAATATATCTCCCTTTACCAGAAAGTCACTTATTGTAAGAAAGGTTAAAGGAGAAAGAGAAAAAAAAAGACAATTCAACGAAACCAACGTGACAAATATGTCTAACACTAAAAATAATATTCCACACTCATATTCTCCCACCTCTGCAATGAAGACAAGAGGGTAGATTTTCTCAATATTTCTCCAGGTTCAAGCTTTTTTCACTTTAATTATATAGAGAAAAAGAGAGAAAACAGACTGATAGAGAAACAGATCAACAAATTTACATAGTTAAAGAGAGTGAATATTTATTAATCACTTACTACACATCAGGCCCTATGCTAAGCAGTGGAGAATCCAAACTCAAGACAGTCTCTACTCACAAAAAGCTTGTATTTGAATGAAGGAAACCAATATATAAAAAATAGCTGACAAGCTGAAGATGGAGAGGGCATGCCTATTGCACAATAAGGCTAATGTTGAGGATGTAGAGAAGTCCAGAGACAGGACAGTAGAGACAGGAGCCAAAAGCATTGTTTTCTTTTATTGTAGCCATGGTGTAGATTCTTTTCCTGGTTCTGCTTACTTCGCTCTGCATCAGTTCATATAAGTTCCCCATGTTTCTTTAAATTTTTCATATTTGTCATGTCTTAGAGTGTGATCATATTCCATGACTTCCATTAGCTGATATTTGTCTGGCCATTCCCCAAGCCATAGGAATCTACTTTCTTTCAGGATTTTGTTCATACACACACACACACACACACACACACACACACACACACACACACACACACACACACACACAATCTTCTAGTGATGCCACATCTTCTGGAATCTTCTGAATGTTTCACCTTTGTGGCTAAATTGAAAAAGACTTAAGGAAAAGGGGATCTGGGTGTGATGAAAGTAGAAATTTGGCTAAAATGCTATTAGCCATATTGCTTAAAAAAATTTCTATTAGCTAATAATTGTATTCTTTGAGTACACTAGATTTCCTAGCTGTGTATTCTGCAGATTGCCTCTGAATCACAGTGTACTATGTTTTACTTTTCTTCTTTTTTTTTTTGTCTTTTTGTCCTGAAAAGTGGATTTCTGTTGAGCTGCCCTTGCCTATTGGGGGAAAAACTTTGACATCCATTCAAAGGAAACATTTAAACTTTTGTTTTTAAACTAGAGGCCTTCTTTCAAATTTCTCTGATGGCTGGAATAAATCTTAGGAGGTTTTCCTTTGAAGAGCAGGAGGATTGATTATATAGGATGCGTATCAAAACCATTTTGGACTGTGTTCTGCAAATCCCCAGATAAGACATGACAACCAATTACAGGAGTGGAAATTTTCTTAATAAATAGCTGCTTCTGAGGAGGAAAAGCATGCATATTTTAATCAGTTGGGAAGTCTACATATGCATCAATTTGTCTTAGATGGTTAACAATTCTGAAAAGTTAAGATCTAGAGTTTATTTGGGGGAATTTTTTAAGAAAACCGAAAAAACCCCCAACAAAACCCAACACATTTAACTTAATGGAGGAGGAAGAAAGTAAAAAAGTACCAGAGATCTTAGCTAAGGTTTGGGCTCAGATCAGAATTTTGAGATATCCACATCAAATATTTTACTTTGGAGATCTTCTCTCTTATTTCACCAGGAAACATATCAGGGAGTTAATTCCTAGGTTATTTTCATGGCCTTGGTCTCCTACGTTGCTATGTCCAATAACTTACATTTAACAGAATCTTTCAATTTAAAGAATTTGTATCCCTTGTTTTATCTGTTAAAGAGAAAGGAGTTAATTACATAATGAATGAATTAAAAAACATCCATTTATTAAGAACTTACAATGTGTAAAACAAATAGTACTGTGACATACTGAGAATACAAATAAAAACAATGAAACAATCTTTGCTCTCACAGATATCATATTCTAATGAGAGAATAGCAAACAGGGAAAAGTTGACTGGATTTTCTGGCAAATTTAGTTCATGTCAATCTGGAATTTTTTTTTTTGACTGAAATTGTGGTTGGATTTTGTTTGTGTCTCTTATTTGGGATGAGAGGTTTTTGCCTGACTGGATGGCCCCAAATTCATTGGATAATTGTTTCCTCTTTGCTTTGACTGTACACTAGGGTTCTTTTCTGTTGCTGGGAAATGGATTAGATATAACATTCAGAAATGCCTCCTGAGCCACTTAGTCATTTTCCTGCCTTTTCAAATGTATCTACAAATTTTTTCTTTGTTTCAGCAGAATGAATATATTCCATAAATGAGACAATATGGGCAAAATACTTTGCAACTATAAAGTGGTACATGAATATGAGCTGCTTTTGTTATTTTTCTCTTTTGTATCTATTTTAAAGAGATGGGGATGCTTTGTGAAATACAAAAATACATGAATAAGTTTATAATATGAATATGTGAAAATATGAATATGTTGTCTATTTACATAGCACAAATATATTAATATATTCTCTGTATATGCATGTGTGTATGTGTGTGTGTGTGTGTGTGTGTGTGTGTGAGAGAGAGAGAGAGAGAGAGAGAGAGAGAGAGAGAGAGAGAGAGTGAAAGAGAGAGAACAAGTGAAAAAGCATTTATTAACTGCTTACTGTGTGCCAGGTACTGTACTAAGAGCTTAGGATACAAATAGAAAAGTGCCTACCCTCCAGAAGCTTACATTTTAACAGAGAAAATTAGCCTATATGTGGGAGTGGTGGACAGGGACTTTTGGCCTGAGAAGTCACAAGGTTGGTGAGCTGATCCATTCCCTTTTAGAAATAGCATATTTTTTATTTGATTATTTATTTGATTCTGTGTCACAGAATCACACACAGAATCACAGCACAAGGGGGCCATCTGGATGAGATGTGATGCTTTCTAGATCAGGGACTGTTTAGATATAGTAGCCTACAGGAGTTTGTACTCACCACCTCAGCAATCATGACAGTTCAACCCAAAGGTGGGATTTCCAAAGATTAGTAGATTAACATCCTTGGGGATGAGAGTCATGGTAACTGGAGGTCCTGTCTCCAAAAGTGGGGCGATGGCAAGGACACTGGCAAGATAATGCGCTTAAACCATTGTGTAGGAGAGAGGCAGAGGGTAGACCAAGAAAGAATAGCTGATTATTCTCTGTGCTAAGGTTAGTTGTTTCTTCATTCTTGATATCCAAGTAACCTGATTACTAATCCAAGGTGCAGAGTGGCAGGGGGTGTGTGGAGAGGTACTTCCTGTGACAAATCATAGATATTTTTGGGGAAGGGCTGAAAAAAGGGTTGAAACCATGCTTTCCCCTCCCACATATATGTTGAAACTATCATGCAGAATCTTGGAGATGGAAGGTACCTTAGAAATAATATAATCCAACCTCCTCATTCTATACATGAGGAAATAAAACCTTCAGAGTGACAGAAGTAGGAAATAGAGCTCTGATTTGAGCTCATGTCTTCTAATTCAAAATTAAATGTTCTATCTATTGTACCAAGATGGATTGAGTGGTCTAATTGCTTCATTACATAGAAGAGAAAATTTAGATCCTAGAAAATGTAAAGGAACTGATGCTGAGTGAAAGGAGCAGAACCTGGAGAACTTCGTACACAGCAACAACCATGGTGTGTGAGGAATTTTTCTGGTAGACTTCGCCCTTCACAGCAATGTAAGGACCTAAAAAATTCCCAGTGGACTCTTGAGGCAAAATGCCTTCCACATCCAGAGAAAGAAATATGGAATTGGATTGCAGAATGAAGCAGACTATTTTCTCTTGTGTTACGTTATGTTATGTTTTGTTTTGTTTTGATGGTTTCTCCCATTAATTTTAATTCTATGCAACATGACTTTTTGTCCTCTGCCAAAGTTGGAACTAGAGAGGAAAAATGGGGACTTTGCCCCAGAGTAGGAAATTTAGAGGGGGCCAACAATCTCTGCACTCCTTTGCCTTCCTTTAAACTCTAGCATTCAGCACAGTGTCTGACACATAGTAGGTTGAAACAAATGAAAATTCTGATGGAGTTTCTGGGTAATTAATAATCAATTTATTAATTAAGCTAGCTGGGAAGCAATAAATTGGTGATCCAAAGTTTCTCTCGGCAACCAAAGACCCCCATCCTGACAAATAAAAATCAGCTTTGGTGGGTGGACATTTTATAAACTTATCTTTATCTTATTTTTAATTTGTGGAATAAAATAAGCATTTCTATAACATAATATAATAAAAAGAAATGTTTGCACATGAAACTGCAAACTTATTATATATAACTCATTATTCCTTTTAAATATATAATAAAGTTATCATGTATATTTCTTTTTTTTTTAGATTTTTAGCATGGGTAGGGAGCAGGTAGTATCTGGGTCTGGCTTGGCTTTAGTATTCACTCTATATCTTTCTCATGAGGTTCCCCAGGTAAAAGGGGAGAAATGACAGAGGCTGTCTAGTAACTAGGTGGTCTAGAAGGTAGCTAGGTAGCACAGTGGACAGGAACTGGGCTTCACATCAGGAATAGTCATCTTCGTGAATTCGAATCTGACCTGACACACTTACTGCGTCTTGCCCTGTGTGACCCTGGGCAAGTCACTTAACTCTTTTCACTTCATTTCCTCATCTGTAAAATAAGCTTGAGAAGGAGATGACAAGCCACTCCATATCTTTGCCAAGAAAACCCCAGATGGGATCATGGGACACGGTTGAAATGGTCACACAACAAGATATCTAATAGGGTTTGAGCTGTCATCACATCTAGTAGTAAGAAGGGAACCGCACCCATGGTTTGGTAATCAGGTTTCGGCAAGCCAAACCTCTCAGTAAGTGGTAGCCTAGGATCCCAAATATAGAAGAAGTATAGGGTGAAGAATATGCATGCCCTTGGTGGCTCACATGCCACCTTACAACTTACTGTGGCAAGGCCATGTGCCGGATCTCCTTGGAGTTTAGGTCCAAAGTGGACTGAGGGGCCTCCTTCTTACTCAGCTGCTCATGCTGAGTCATGATGCTGAGGCCAGTGTTCTAAAAAGGCAGGAACCCCATACGAGCTTTGGTTATGTCTCAGGAAGTCCAGGTTTCAATACCATGAATGAAATAACCTGGGCCAGGAGTCAGAAGATAGAGATTCTAGCCCCTGTTTTGGAGCTAACTCTAGATCTCTATTTCTTCATTTCTAAAATGGGGATTTGAGGCAAAGTAGTGCCTAAGTTCCCTTCCAGCTCACACAATGTATGTGTCTATGTGATCTGGGCTCCATGGAGAATGTATTCAATTTACACCTCAATTTAATGAGCTAAATTGACCTTCCTCTGTGATTTTGGGCAAGTCCTTTACGTTTTCTTTTTTTTTTTTTTTAAATAACTTGTTTAAAGTTTTCTACAATCACTTCCATATATCTTAGATTTTCTCCCCCTTCCTTCCCAGGACAGCACGCAATCTTGTGTAGGTTCTACACATACATTCTTATTAAATACATGTTTCAACCTACTATGTGTCAGACACTGTGCTGAATGCTAGAGTTTTAAAGGAAGGCAAAGGAGTGCAGAGATTGTTGGCCCCCTCTAAATTTCCTGCTCTGGGGCAAAGTCCCCGTTTTTCCTCTCTAGTTCCAACTTTGGCAGAGAACAAAAAGTAACACATTTGAAATGAATTCATAACCAGTAACTGTATACTGCTCAGATGCATATATTTTTCTCTAAAGAAAAGAGGTCCACATCTCATTACCCTCCACTTGGTATAGCCCCATTAAAATGTCCTTATAAGCAAAGTGTTTTATTAGTCATTTTTTTCAACTACTTCATGATGCAAACCATCAGGCCACCAGTCTGTTTTTCTCAGCCTACCCAGACAAAGGGACTGATCGCCTTAGCAATAAGATGTTTCAGACAGCTCTCAGAAGGGCTTCTAACCTCTCCAGTTCTTTACCCTTTCCTTCCCCTCCTCCCTTCATTAGAGGCAGAACTGAATATCCAGAGAGTGGCATTTGGCAGAACCTTCAGAGTATAATCAGCTCCCATAGGCAGGGCTTAGAGCACAGAGGCTCAGTTGCTACTTGTTAGTGTAAACTACACATGGATCCAAAGCAGGAAAAAATCGGGCCAGAAAAAAAAGAAGAAAGTCCAAGGGGGTGGGAAAGACAAGCCAGTGGCATTCAGAAGTTAGGTCCAGGTTAAGAAGCTTGTGGCATTTAAGATTCTAAGCAATAAATACGCATCGTGCTTCTAGAAATAGCTATACTTTACTTTCTGACTTCAAAAGATCTCAGCTGTGAGTACTCTCCTTACCAGCAAGCTATCAGTAATCCCAGCCTCAGTAGGATTAGGGCCTGTGCTATCGCTGGGTAACTGCCTGCCAGCCCATTTCAAAGATGAAAGATACCCCATTAAATGAAGTGCTGACTGAATAAAGAGTGCTAAGTGAACGTTAAGCTGATCACTGCGCCTGGAGAGCATGTTTTTAGCAGCTGGAGGCTGGCTCAGGAGAGGGAAGAGTTAAATCATGATCCAGGCCTTGAATTAACTGGGTATCTTTATTCTTAAAGTTCATGATCACCTTGTAAAGGAGAGTTTCTGAGAATCTAGCCAAAACCATTAAGGGCAGTCTTCTCTCTCTATGGGGACAAGCCTGAAGCTAGCCATGAAATGAGTCAGACTCTTTCTGTGCCTCTTTTTTGATCTTTTGATCAAAAACAAAGATTTTTCTGAAGTTCCCAAACCTGTGTAATTTGCAGGTGGGGCTGTGGAGAACAAAGACAGTTGGCTAGTATTCTCACCTTCCTATTCCCTCCTCCTTTCTGGGAAGGGAAGCACTGAATACTCCCAGACCATGATCATACGTGCTTGGCTTTGGGTGGAACTAGGTGGCTTAGTGGATAGAGTGTCAGGCTTGGAGTTGGGAAGCCTCAGCTTCTTTAAAGTTCAAATCTGGCCTGAGACATTTATTAGCTGTGTGACCTCGGGCAAGTCACTTAACCCTGTTTGCCTCAATTTCTTCATCTGTAAAATGAGCCAGAGAAGGAAATGACAAACTACTCCAGTATCTTTGCCAAGAAAACCCCCAATGGGGTCATAAATAATTGGACAGGACTGAAAAATGACTAAAACAACAACTTAAGTGGAGATTTCCCTCTGTGCATATCCCTCTCCTCCTTAACTTCTTTCTCTCTTGAGGCTTGGGATGGGTAACACAAATTGCCTAACCCCAGGCGTGTTTTTAAAGCAAAGTTGCTTTAGCTCAGAGATTCCCAAACTTATTTTGTCTACCATCCCCTTTTCAAAAGAAATTACTCAGTGCCCCCTTCTACTTTCTTTAATCCTTTAGTGGTTTTTAAATTGTCGTTTCAAAAAATATATATTTTTAAAAATGATGCATCATAAATTTAATAATTTATTGTAAATTTGTGGGTTTTTCCTGCATTGAAATTTTGACATACAACATTATGCCATGTCACCATATAGTATAATGTAAACAAGTCATTACCCACACGTATTCCTGTGAATGCATGCTGGACTTCTTGACAATGCATGACATGCTCACCTGCCAACACTTAGTTAAGAGAGAGCGAAAATTAGGATAAAATACAACTTATGGAAATGTGAGGGAATGAATCCTATAGGAACACCTGATAAGGAACTGGAATGAGGATGTGGATGCTTGAAGAGAGAAAATCTTTCTGGAGCTTCTTCAAGACGTCTCAGCAATCCAAGCCCTGCAAAGGGGAAAATAAATCTAGTCTTCTATGCTAAACCCACAGTCCTGATCACCATAGCAATGTCATGACTTTTCCCTTGATCATAGATCATTTGCCCTGTCTTTGTCTCTCCTCCTCTCACCCAATCCAGTTCAAAAGTTTCCTATGGCTTGTATGATTCTGCCCAGTCTGTCAAAGTTGCACACTGCCCAGGGTAGAGAGCCTTTTTTTTTTTTTTTAAATACACTGGGCTACATATCCCAAGATCCTTAGTTCCTGGTGACTCTTCTTTCATCTGCAAATGAATCAGCCCCTTTGGAACTGGGTTTATGAATAGGTGTTATATGATTTCAAAGGATCTAGGAGAGCCCCAGTCACCTTAGAGTTCTGGATCTGAACTACCTTGGTTCCTCACAAATGACTGCACAAGAATTTTGGAGAATGAGGGAAATTGGCATGCCATTTATGAGACCTTTTTGTACAAAAGAGGAAAGAGGAGAAGCCAATCATGTGTGGTGAACTGCTTTTCTTTTATATAGGAGCAGCTAGGTGGCTCAATGGATACAATGCTAAGCCTAGAGTCAGAAAGCTCTGAGTTCAAGTCTAACTTCACTTACTAGCTTGTGACACTGGGCAAGTCATTTAACTCTTCATCAGTTCCTCAATCTGTAAAATGAGCTGGAGAAGGAAATGACAAAGCACTAACACATCTTTGCCAAGAAAACCCGAATGGGACATGAAGAGATGAACATGACTGACAAAGTCTCCTCTATCCCAGTGGCCTCCAGCCATGAATTTCAGGAGAGCTTTCAATAAATCACATTTGGATATATGTGTCATACCTAGTGTTTTTCTCCCTTTTCCTTACTAGTTGAATGTTGGTTTCTCACAGAAGCACTTATTTAGAAAGACATTTGCCACCAAATCCAGGTATTAAAAATGGATAAGAGAAATTAATTAATTTTTTTCATTTAAAAAACTGAAATTACCACTACTAGGCTAAGGTCATACAGGTAGTAGTAAGTACAGATTTAAACCAACATTCTTTGAATTTGGATCTAATACTCTTTCAGCTGCACCTTGAAGACAGTCATACGTTGTGTCATCAGACTCACTTCAAAAGCCTTATAGTCTGTTAGAATCTGCCACAACTGATATGAGAACAGCTGGCATAACCTTTAAGAGCAGAGAGTCATTTCTATGCCTCAATGAAGCATAAGGGTAGGGCTTTGGGGAGCGATATCATAAATTCAGTAACATAATTCATACTGTGTTTTTCTAATAAATGTAAAGAAATGACAGTTAATTGCATCTCCCAAATCTAGTTACCTATAGTGGGTAAAATTTCTATTTAAAAGAAGGTTCTGACTGATTTACAATGTTCCAGAAGTGTAAAAGATACTTAGATGCTTTCAGATATTTACTTGAGATAGACAGGAAATAGCAATGCAGGTAAAACTGCAAGAAGGATGAAACTGAATTTGAACTCAGGGCTTCCTAGGCCTGGCACTCTATCCATTGCCTCACACTTGTGCTTCATAAGAAGACAGAATCATAGTTTTAGGGCTGGAGGTGAAGTAGGGGCTATTAAATGTAATAACCAATCCAATTTTAAAGATTAGGAAACCGAGATTGAATGTCTTACCCAGAGTCATACAACTAGGACATATCTGTGGCACATTTAAACCCAGGTCTTCTCTCCAGATCTGTCTAGCATTCTATCCACTATATCACATTGCCTTTTCAGCCTGTCATCTCCCCATCCTAAAAATGCATGCCTTGGAAAGCAAGGTAGGACAGGTAAAAAAAACTATTGAATTTTAACTCACAGGAACTGAATAAATCCTGGCTCCTATACGTCTTACCTGTGTGACCCTGTGTAAGTCACTTACAATCTTTCTGGGCCTAAATCAACTCATTTCTAAAGTGAAGGGCTTGGATTAATTTAATATTCTATCTATGAAATGTGGGTTTGTTATTTTTGTTTTTTTAAATTTAAATTAAAAATTTAAATTTTAATTGTAATAACACAGAAGAAGCAAGAATAGAATTTTAGGGAAGGACAAAGGGATGGCATGAAATAAGGGCCAGAAGGGATGGTGAGAATTGTGTCTTATTTTATGCACTTAAGCGCTTATTTTATACATACTTTTATACAGTTAAGGACTCAAATTAGAATCTTGGCTCTGCTGCTTCCTACTGGTGTCACCTAGAACAAATCACTTAATCTCCCTGGGTCTCAATTTCCTCACATGTAAAATGACTTCAATAAAAGTTCTCTTCCAACTTTAGATCCGTTATTCTATGTTCATTTATTTTAAACCAAGTGTGAAATTTTATATTAAGCCCCAAATTCCCCAGTGGGATCACTATTCAGGGAGCTATTTCCGTGTGGGTTATTTTTCTGTTGATTGACTTTCTCTACAGTGATCAGGGTTCTCTGGAGAGGGCTGCTTTCACTATTCAGATGGCTTATAAGCTATGGGTTAATGAGATCTTTCTGTAGAACTCCTGCTTTCAAAGCTTATAGGATCTTTTCTTTAGGGTATTTTATCATAACTCTTGGTTAGTTAATGTATTGGTTTTAATCAGATCAGATGACAAATTTTATTACTTCATTTATATATATGCATATATATATACATACACATACATGTTATTTCTTATTAGTAATGTGTAATGTACAAGGAATAATGTACAGTAATAATGTGCCATTATTACTTCTGTGGTCCTACCACTTATGTTAGAAGAAGCATCCAAGATGAGTACAAAACAGAGAATGGGTAAGCCTATAGGGAATGGAGAGAGATGCCCTTCCATCGTGCTCTTTCTATATATCTCTTGGTCTGCCCTGCTCCTCCTAGGAAATATTAGAGAGGGATGTAATTCTATCATGTTCTCTTCATGGGTCTCTTGGCCTGACACTGCCTACAAAGGAAAGAAAGAAATGCAAAAGGCTTATATTACAAAGCACTCCCTAAGAACGTAATAACAGGTTAAATAACTGGGGAATATTCAGTGCTCATGGCTAGGATATGCCAATATAATAAAAATGACAATACTCCTAAAATCGATTTACTCTTTTAATGCTATACCAATCAAATTACCGAGAGGATATTTTACAGAGCTTGATAAAATAATAACAAAGCTCATTTGGAGTAAACGAACAATCTAGAATATCAAGTGAAATGATAAAAATAAGTAGTGACAAAAGGTGGAAAGTACTTCCAGGCTGCAAACTAGACTATAATGCAGCAGTCATCAAAACCAATTGGTATTATTTTAAAAAATAGAATAACCAGTGGAGTAGATTAGGCAAGCATGAATCAGAAATTCAGTGTTTGACAAAATAGAAAACAAATTATTGAGGGAAAACCTCCTTATTTGGTAAGGGAAAACTGGAAAAATCTAGCAAAAATTAGGTATTGATCAATAACTTACATGAGAAGTCAAATTTGTTTACTGCAAAACTCCCGAGTGCCTGTCAGAACCATGTTAAAATGTATTAGGAAATGCTGACCAAAGTAATAAAAAGACAGCATAAATAATGTTCATTTGTGGTTTTCTACATTAATATATATCCCACAGGGATCTGTTTCTATTTGAGTTTGACACCACTTACACCATATTCTATAATATATTCTAAAAAGATATATGACCTTGAAATTAAAGATCATACTTTTAAAATATCAGAAGAGAAGCCGATCGTGTATCTCTCATATCTACAAGTTGGAAATATATCCTTAACCAAGCAAGAAATAAAGATTATAAAAAATAAAAATATATGTTGATTACATGAAACTGAAAAGCTTCTGCACAAACAAACTTGATGCATCTAGGATAAGAAAGGAAAAAATCAAATGGGAAAAAATATGCATCAAATTTCTCTGATAAAGGTTTGGTATCTAAGGTACATAAGCAATACACAAACACACACAATGTGTAAATATATGTTCTCTAATAGATAAGTGGTCAAAGGACATGAACAAACTGTTCTCAAAAGAATTACAAACTATTAACAACTATATAAAGGAATGTTCTGAATCATTAATAATAAAAGATATTCAAATCCAAACAATCTTTACATCTTGAATATTGGTAAACTTGACAAAAATATCAAGAATTATGGGATGATAGGTACACTATCATCATTAGAAAATTGCTGATGGAGCTGTGAAGCAGTAATCCATTGTAGAAAAAGGCAATCAACAGAGAAATAGTCCATGTGGGAAGGGCTACCCTAACCCCAAAGAGGTCATTGATAGGAACAGTCCCTATATGCACCAAAGAATGTTTATAGTGGTACTTTTTGTGTTAGAAAATAATTTGAAATAAAATTGATGTACAACAATCGTGGAATAGAGAGATGTGAAGAAATCTATATGAAATAATGCAGAGTGAAATAATCAGAGCCAAGAAAACATTATGCACAATAACTACAAAAATGCACACAAAAAGAAATTCACATATATAAAAAAGAGAAATGAATGTACAAAGTTATAAAGATTAAGCCTGACTCAAAATACGAGATATGAGAGGACATACTCATCTCACCCCTTTGTGGAGGTGGGAGGCCCGTAGGTGTTGTACACTGCCCATGTTTTCAGAGTTTTTCATCAATTTTATTAATTGTGTATGGTTTTTCCTCTTTGGTCCTTTAAGATATTATGTGTTACAGTATATCAGATAGCTCTTTGAGACAGGGAGGAGGAGGTAATACAAAACATGATGATGTATAAAATAAGACATCAATGAGAACATTAAAATTTTAAAAAATATTTTAGCCCTTAAAAAATAAAAACAAAACTCCTGCTTCATCTCTTCAGGAATTCTGGTTGTATTTATGTACAAGCTCTGTTTTTCTCTGAAGTTTAGTTTGTAGATGTTTCAGAGTCATTCTCTTTTCCTAGGTTTATGCCTTCAGAATAACTGTTCCCATAATAGCTCTTTATGATATAACTCTTTTTTTGCTGGCTCCTTTTTCCAGATTATTTTTGGACTTTATATTAAGGCTGGTCTCTGTGCACTTCTGGAAGGAATGTCTAAACTGAGCTATGTCCTCTTATGTCCTACTGCTGCTTTTGGGGGCTGTTGAATGTTGTGTTATCCCAGGACCCCATGGATACCTCAGGCTGGGAACCTGCATGCTTTTTGCGCTCTTAAGGTGATCTGAACCAGAGCAGTATCTGGTCATTGCTTTCCTGGGTATGAGTTCTGCAAATTTCTGACCTGTGTTTGAGACTGTGTAACACTCCTGCTGTCTTGCTCCTGATTGAAATTTTCCAGTAGACTATTGCTGGACTCAGCCATGATCAGCTAGCTGGAAAGTTCTGCAAATTCAGAGTGACAGAATTGCAGGCTCCCATTTGGTCTTGTAATCCTGTCCTATTTATTCCATTGCAGGCTTCAACTTGGGCTGGAGGCTGGAGTTGAAACACCTCTCTGCTCCTGCGGTCAGAGCTATACAGATACTGTTTTCCTGTGAATTTGTTTCTAGCTCAGTACTCAGCCTACCACAGGAGACATCTCACACTGCAACACCACTCCTAGACATGGGTTTTCTCCTCCATCTGCCCTAGATCTGTGACCTGAAATAAAGTAGGGAGTGACAGAGCTGCCAGGTGGCACCTGTTCCCACACTCTGAACAAAGAAACAGTGCCCCTTATGTATCAAGGACCTTTTCTTGCTCTTGGGAACAACTTTATTTTTTTCAGTCACTGAAATTCTTTGTGAGGTACATTCCTGACGAGACCCTATGTCCACAGACCCTTTAAACTGTGTCTCTATGCTGATTTGGGCTAGAAAGCTTACTGTGGTTTTTTTTTTCCCCTTGGATTTTCCAATTAGGAATCATTCTGGTGTATTTCCTAGATCTTTGTAGAAGAGCTATGAGGGAGAACTTGCCTTTTTTTCCTTGCTACTCCTTTATCTTGGTCAAACCTCCTCTTTCCAGTTTTCTTACATCTTCCTTATATATATTCTCTGTCCTCTAATGAATCTGGTCTTCTTTCTGTCTCTTTCAGAAGAGATTGAACATTTTTACTGTGCGCTCCACGCCTAGTCTCCTTCCTCATCTCTGCCTCCTGGCTTCTCTGACTTCCTTCAAGTCCCAGTTAACATTCTACCTTCTTCAGGGAGCTTTTCTCAGTCTGCTTCATCTTAATGGCTTCCTTCTGTTGGTTAGCTCTAATTTACCTTGCATATTTCTCATTTCTACACAGCTGTCTGCGTATTATCTCCTTGAATAGACTGCGATCTCCTTCAGATCAGGAACTGTCTTTTACCTTCTCCGGTGCCTTCCTGAGAAAAAGTGAGTGCTTAATAAGTGTTTTTTAATAGTACTGATGATTATGATGGAAACTGATGATGATAAACCATGGTTGGATTTTTTTTGTTAGCAATTTGTAGGAAAGTGATCTGAAAGTTTCAATGGGCAATACATTTAATACAAGTTAACAAGGGGTGTTGTCTGCTTAAATAATAATAAAACAAATATAATTTTAGGCTACATTAATTATATATAATACGATATGATATGTGATGTAATGTGATATACTATAACAATATAATGTAATATATATGTAAATTATACATAACATGTAATATATATAACAAATTAATATAATGTAATGTAACAACATATCATAGCATAACATAACATAATATATGTAATAATGTAACATTTTGTTATAAATTACTGCATCTGTTGTCCTTGGGCATCTCTACTAAAGGAACAACAAGGCACACTGTAATCTTTTGTTGGAATTGACTCTTTGGCCTGATAGTTGTTAGTTGTGTAAGGCCTTGCTACATTGCTGTACAGTTGTAGGATCTTAGATCTAGACTTGGAAGGGATTTCAGAGGCCATTTGGCCTGATCCCTCATGTTACAGGTGGAGAACCCTTGGCCCAGAGAGATCACAAAGGTAGTGAATATTAGAGATTGATCTGAACTCAGTTTCTCCTGCTACATGGGCAAGTCACTTAACCTCCTGTGGCTCAGTTTCCTCGTCTACAAAATAAGAATTTTGGAGAAAATAACTTCTAAGTTCTCTCATGGCTTTCTACCTATGATCCAATTATTCTCCAATTTAAAAAATGGACTGTGCTCTTTCCACAGTAAGAGTAAAGTTCTGGCATCTATTGATGCATCTGAATATTTCAGTTTTTGTTGTTTTTCAATCCTTTTGGTCATGTCCAACCCTTTGTGATCCCATTTGGGGTTTTCTTGGCAAAGATACTAGAGTTGTTTTCCATTTGCTTCTCCAATTCATTTTCCAGATGAGAAAATTGAGGCAAACAGGGTTAAGTGATTTGCTCAGGGTCACTCAGCTAATAAGTGTCTGAGGCTGCATTTGAATTCAAGCCTTCCTGACTCCAGGGCTGGTACACTATCTGCAGCACCAGGTAGCTGTTTTACCATTAATGAAATATACCCCAAACATTTTATGTGTTAAAACTCCTTCTCTCAATGAAGATCAGCAACTACTCCACAAACCTTAGAGAATTGCAGGCTCCTGAGAGGTTAAGGCACTTGACCAGGGTTGTATAGTTCATGTGTCAGAGGAAGGGCTTAAGCCCTGGTCTTCTGGACTCCAAGGCCATACTCTCTTTTGATCTTTGATTCTGCTTGTACAAGTATAATATATAGATCCCAGGAGGTGACAGTTGATTGTATGTTGTATATGCGAGTAAGCAGAGCTGAGAAAACAACACTGTCAGCTTCCACCTCTGGTTTTTCTTCAGTTCTGGTTATTACATTTTAAGAAGGACCTTTGTAAGCTAAAGTGAGTACAAAAGAGACTGAATACATTGAATGAATAAATAAAACACTTATTAAGCACTTATCATGTGAAAAGCACTCTGCTAAGTGCTAGGGATACAAATAGAAAAGTTGGTCTGTGTTCTTAAGGAGCTCACATTCCAACGGTGGAGTTAACACATATGGAAGCCACTGGAAAAGAAGACTGAGCAGATGGCTGGGGATTGATATTAAGGGGATTGGGAAGGGACAAGATGGATTCCTTCAAATATCTGAAGGACTATACATATAAGAGTTAATAAAATTGATTTCTATTATTCCAGAGGAAATACGTAAGTCCAAGTTGTAGGAACTGAGTCAAGTTATAAAAAATTCCAACAAGTAAATCATGCTTCAAATCACCAATAATCGGGGCAATTAAAATAAAAGCAACTTTGAGATTTCATGTCATACCCAGAAAACTGGCAAAAAAGACAGAAAACAGGAATAGTAATGTTTGATAGATCATAGAAAACAGATACACTAATGCATTTTTGGTAGAACTGTGAATTGATATAACCATTTTGGAAAGTAATTTGGAAATTGGCAAATATAGTGACTATGCTATCCATGCTCATTGATGCAGAGAGATTCCAAAGACATATGCCCCCAGAATGTCAAGAACAAAATGAATATGCACCAAAATATTTATAGAATCACTTCTTTGAGTGGGGGAAAATGAAGAAATGGAAACAAAGCAGATTCCTGTCACTTGAGGGAATGCTTTTAACAATCGGTGGTACATGAATGTAGTAGAACATTACTATGCTGTAAGAAATGAAGAACATGATAAATACAGAGAAATATGGAAACACATATGAATTGATGCAGTTATGTAAGTAGACCAAGGAAAATAATATATGTAATGATTAAAGTATGAAATTGAAAGAAAAACCATCACAAAACAATTACAATGAATAGTCAGAAACCATACGGAGCAAGGTTGGTTTTGAAGAAGAGGAGAAAATACCTTCTCCCATTGCTTTGCAGATATGGGGGTCCATAGGGAAGAACATTACACATGTCAGATTTTTTTGATATACTGATTGGTTTTGCTCAACTTTTTTCATCTTCTTTTTTTTGAAAAGAATACTTCTTTCATATAAGAGACAGCTCTCTGAATGGGCAATGAGAAAGGATACTGAGGGAAGTGATGTAAAAACAAAAATTTTCAAATAAAACCTTTTTTTCAAAAATATAGTAAAACTGTCCAAAATGAAAACAACTTGCCATGAATTCTATATCAGTGGAAGTATTCAAATAATGGTGAACAGCTGTCCAGATTGATGTACTTTTGGGTGGAAAATTGTACTAGTTGACTCCTTAGTTCAACTCTGGGACTACGTCTTTCCAGTTTCCAGGTTTCCATGATTCTTAATATCATGAGATCCTAAATTCTGAGAATAAATTTAATAATTCAATTCAACAAATGTGTATTAAAACTTATTATGTACAAGGCACTGTCCTAGGTTGCTATGGCTATTTATTTTTTGACTCAATGCCTGGTCTTTAGCTGCTTACAATCTAATAGACTAGAAGGATTTCAACACAATATCAAGGAAGGTGGGAATTTCAGGTATGGTCAGCAGCTGTACAAATACACAGAAGGAGAAAATTCCTATATGAAATTTTAGGACACCTAAAAGTCCAATTTAGTTGGAAGAGAGTGTGAGTGAGACAGAGCAAGGTCAATTTCTTGTAAGGTAGTTTGGAGTTAGATTAAAGGGCTTTATGTATCAATACAAAGAGTTGTTAGGCATTAGGGAACCTCTGATGGTTTTTGATTAGGGACATCATCAGACTTGTGCCTCGGGAATAATAGATCAGCAGTTGTATGAGGTATGAGTGGAGAGAGTGGAGGAAGGAAAGCTAGTTTCCATCTACAACAATTGTCCAGTTGAGAGTAGTGATGGGGCTATACAATTTACTTTCTACACACAAACTCTATGCAACCACTGTCTCCACTTTCTAGTAAGGAAATTGAGACTTAGAGAGTTTCAAACTATGTGATCATTTCTGGTCACATGGATGGTTAGTGCTAAACTCAGGACTTGAATCCACCATCTTGAATCTATTATCTGAATTCAAGTCCAGTGTTCTTCCTATTACAGAGAGTAATCTTCCTGTTAGACATATTTATTTCCTTTGAAACCCTGCTGAAGTGCTACCTTCTAGATATTCTGACTTTCCTGACACTCCTAGCTGCTAATACCTTCCCTCATATGGTTACTTATTGTTTAGTTCATATTTTACACGTACTGCTTGATAAACATTTTTTTCATTTCTGATAGAAGGTAAGTTTCTTGAAGGAAGAGAATGTTTACATTCATTTTTGTCTTTCTGTCTCCAGTGCCTAGAACAGTGATGCCACATAGCAGGAGCTTAAAAATTGCTTGTTGATTAATTGATTGATACAAGAAATCTGGATGACTCTATCTGAATTATGGAATACATAATAGTCTAATTTCTGTGAACTTCTCTGGAGGTCATGGAGCTGATCCTTGCCTATACATTTTCTAATTATAGAGGAAGTGTAATGAACTGTAAAGAGCACCACATCTGGAATCAGAAGATCTGAATTCAAAGCCTGGCCCTATGTGACTTTGGGTAAGTCTCATTCTCTTAAGATTTCAGTTTCCTCAATGATAAAATGAGGAAGTCAGATTAAACAATATCTACAGTTCTTTCTGTCCTTTTACTTTAAACTGTTTAATTTAAATAACTAATTTAAATTTAACTATTTAATTCAAGCTATCATATGTTATCAGAATGGCCAGCCAAGTGGCACAGTGAATGGAGTGCCAGGGCTGAGGTCAGGAAGGCTCATCTTTGTGAAATCAAATCTGACCTCAGACACTAGTTGTGTGACCCTGCACAAGTCACTTAGCCCTGTTTACCTCAACTTCCTCATCTATCAAATGAATTGGGAAAGGTAATGGCAAACCACTTTAGTATCCTTGCTAGGAAAAGCTCAAATGGCTTCATAAAGGGTCAGATGAGATTGAAATAAGTGCACACAACAGCAAATTATATATTATCACTTTGGTGACATGAAAAATCAATATATGTTTTCTTGGTTTTACTGAAAAAAATTCTAGTTCTATTTCAGCTCCCAGGTTAGAAAACTTCATGTATGCACATGTAACTTCATTTTGGACATTTAGGAAGATGGCGTAGTAGAAAGACGCACATACACATAGCTCCGAACCCACAACCCATAGAACAACTACAAAGAAGTAACTCACGGCGAATTCTGCACCCAGAGGCCACAGAACATTGGAGCAAGGGAGATTTCTGTTCCGGAGAGACCTGCAAACCTCTCGTAAAAGGTCCTTCGTGCTGCGGACTGGGCGCCGGGACTGGGAGCTGAGTACAGCCCTGCCGTGGCCGCGGCACCGAGAGGAACAGATCCGAGCGGGCTTCAGGGACGGGATCTCCAGCGGCCGCACAAGTACCTCCACCCACAGGTGACGGGGGTCGGTGAGAGAGTCCCTTTGGCGGGTCGAGGGGGGAGTGGGGTGCCCCCATGGCTCGGGCCCCCTCGGGAGACAGAAGCTGAGGGGCAGCGGCAGACCAGAGCTCCCCAAGCAGGCAGGAGCCTGGATCCATTGTTGAAGGTCTGTGCATAAACTCCCTGAGGGAACTGAGCCTGAGAGGCAGCCCTGCCCTCACCTGAGCATCTGAATTTAATCTCACACTGAATAGTAGCCCTGCCCCCGCCCAAAGCCCTGAGGCTGGAAGCAGCATTTGAATCTCAGACCCCAAACACTGGCTGGGAGGATCAGGAGGTGAGGTGGGTGTGAGGAAAATATTCAGAGGTCAAGTCACTGGCTGGGAAAATGCCCAGAAAAGGGAAAAGAAATAAGACTATAGAAGGTTACTTTCTTGGTGAACAGGCATTTCCTCCCTTCCTTTCTGATGAGGAAGAATAATGCTTACCATCAGGCAAAGACACAGAAATCAAGGCTTCTGTGTCTCAGCCCACTCAATGGGCTCAGGCCATGGAAGAGCTCAAAAAGAATTTTGAAAATCAAGTTAGAGAGGTGGAGGAAAAGCTGGGAAGAGAAATGAGAGACATGAAGTCAAAGCATGAACAGCAAATCAGCTCCCTGCTAAAGGAGACCCAAAAAAATGTTGAAGAAAATAACACCTTGAAAACTAGCCTAACTCAATTGGCAAAAGAGGTTCAAAAAGCCAATGAGGAGAAGAATGCTTTCAAAAGCAGAATTAGCCAAATGGAAAAGGAGATTCAAAAGCTCACTGAAGAAAATAGTTCTTTCAAAATTAGAATGGCACAGATGGAGGCTAAGGACTGTATGAGAAAGCAAGAAATCACAGAACAAAGCCAGAGGAATGGAAAAATGGAAGATAATGTGAAATATCTCATTGGAAAAACAACTGACCTGGAAAATAGATCCAGGAGAGACAATTTAAAAATTATGGGCCTACCTGAAAGCCATGATCAAAAGAAGAGCCTAGACATCATCTTTCATGAAATTATCAATGAAAACTGCCCTGAGATTCTAGAACCAGAGGGCAAAATAAATATTCAAGGAATCCACAGAACACCGCATGAAAGAGATCCAAAAAGAGAAACTCCTAGGAACATTGTGGCCAAATTCCAGAACTCCCAGGTGAAAGAGAAAATATTGCAAGCAGCTAGAAAGAAACAATTCAAGTACTGTGGAAATACAATCAGGATAACACAAGATCTAGCAGCTTCTACATTAAGGGATCGAAGGGCATGGAATAGGATATTCCAGAAGTCAAAGGAACTAGGACTAAAACCAAGAATCACCTACCCAGCAAAACTGAGTATAATACTTCAGGGGAAAAATTGGTCTTTCAATGAAATAGAGGATTTTCAAGCATTCTTGATGAAAAGACCAGAGCTGAAAAGAAAATTTGACTTTCAAACACAAGAATGAAGAGAACCATGAAAAGGTGAACAGCAAAGAGAAGTCATAAGGGACTTACTAAAGTTGAACTGTTTACATTCCTACATGGAAAGACAATATTTGTAACTCTTGAAACATTTCAGTATCTGGGTACTGGGTGGGATTACACACACACACATGCGCACACGCACACACACATAGAGACAGAGTGCACAGAGTGAATTGAAGAGGATGGGATCATATCTTAAAAAAAATGAAATCAAGCAGTGAGAGAGAAAGATATTGGGAGGAGAAAGGGAGAATTGAATGGGGCAAATTATCTCTCATAAAAGAGGCAAGCAAAAGACTCATTAGTGGAGGGATAAAGAGGGGAGGTGAGAGAAAAACATGAAGCCTACTCTCATCACATTCCACTAAAGGAAAGAATAAAATGCCTACTCATTTTGGTATGAAAACCTATCTTACAATACAGGAAAGTGGAGGATAAGGGGATAAGCAGAGTGGGGGGGGATGATAGAAGGGAGGGCATGGGGAGGAGAGTGCAATTTGAGGTCAACACTCATGGGGAGGGATAGGATCAAAAGAGAATAGAAGTAATGGGGGACAGGATAGGATGGAGGGAAATATAGTTAGTCCTATACAACACAAGTATTATGGAAGTCATTTGCAAAACTACACAGATTTGGCCTATATTGAATTGCTTGCCTTCCAAAGGGAAGGGGTGGAGAGGGAGGGAGCTAAAGAAGTTGGAACTCAAAGTGTTAGGATCAACTGTAATGTTCTTACCACTAGGAAATAAGAAATACAGGTAAAGGGGTATAGAAAGCTATCTGGCCCTACAGGACAAAAGAGAAGACAGAGACAAGGGCAGAGAGGGATGATAGAAGAGAGAGCAGATTGGTCATAGGGGCAATTAGAATGCTTGGCGTCTGGGGGGGGGGAGGGGAGAAAAGGGGAGAAAATTTGTAACCCAAAATTTTGTGAAAATGAATGTTAAAAGCTAAATTAAAAAAAAAATGTCATTTTGGACATTTAGTCTACATATCATTAAGTCTCTATTATCTATGTACTCAACTACTTCATATACATATTAAAACTCCTTCTAAATCTGTTCTTTGGGTTAGTGAACTATTTAAAGACGACCACATAATAGCAATACTTTACTATTTGATTTACAGACATTTCATCACTTGAAACAATCAAACTGGCAGATTGTGCAAGTTTTGTGAATTCTTGTTTCATATATTGTTAATGTACTAAGGCCTCAGAGTTGCAGAAAAACCTTAAGATATGGAGCTGGAATTGACCCTGGAGAGCTCCTAGTTCAAACTTCAATTTATAAATTAGAAAACTGAAGTCCAGAGAATTGTGCTTTTCTGAAAGTCACACAAACTGAGGAACTCTCACCCCATAGCTAGTGGTCTTACATTTACGCCATGATGCCTCTCATCTCTGGTCCATTTCTCACCAAGCACCTGAAATTGACCCAGTTGTCTGGGCTATCAGCATTTCCCTTAAAATGAGCCTCTTTATCTCTAATTTTTTCATGCTTCAGAGTTCAGTGTAGACCTACTTATGCCTCGTGGGTACAATGCATAATTCTGCTGTAAATGCAAAATATTGAGGAATCTCTTGTGTTTATGTAGACTTTTTATGCTATTTAATCTACTACAATATCTGTTCTTTTTCATTTTCAAAGAAGGAAGCAATTTGCTTGTGGCACTCTAGTATTACTTGGCAGATATCACTAACCAAAGAGGCCTTACTTTCACATTTCTATAAACATTTTTGTTACTTTTAATTTTTAAATTATATACCTGCCATCCTACAATCCAAACTTAACTAAATATTTCTGCAGAAAATATCTGTTTATAGAAAATAAGACTTGGAAGACATGTTGTTCCCAAAGAGGTTGGTACACTTATAAATCTTTTTCATGGAGGATAGTCTGTCTGTATAAGCTTTCAGGCTAAAAATGTAATCTGACTCTGGATTAGGAATCAGGGCACATTTTCTGAAAATCATCATAAGTTTTTGTTTTATGAGCCTGGAGTGCCATTAAGGCACAAATTTCTCATTAGAAGACATTCACAACTTTCTAATAACCAGTAGAACTTACCATTTTCTCCACTGTCTTTTTCTATCAATAAATCAGTAGTATAAGTTCCAGAAAGTCTAAAAATAGGGGTGGAGGGTAGAATGACATGGAATCGATTTTCAGTGTTAAAAGCCTTCTATGTAATATTTTATATAATTACACAAATCCTTAATATTCTGCATACTTTATAGCATGATAACAAGGAGATTCACATTGGTCATTGCATTTCATTGGCAGGATGAAGGAAGAGAAGGATTGAAATAGATGACTATAACTGAGTGCATTCTAGGCCTGTTCAAAGGCCTGAATAAAAGCCTAGATTTTGGAGAGTAGAATATGGAATCAAGGAGCAAACAAATAGCACTCCAGACTGTTGTGAAAGAGCAGTGGCTCCACACAATATCATTTCACCCTGAAGGAAGAGATGTGAGTAGTTTTTTATAATACCAGGAATGAACCAATGTATATCATTAATTCAAGTATTTTTCTTGCACATCAGGAATGTATGAGCTGATTTCAAACCTGAAGAATCTGTCTTCCTGAGCCTTGGAGTCAGTTTTAAATAAACAAAAAATGAACCACTTTAAGGGTCTGAGATGTTCCTCAGAAGTAAAAAGAGATGAAAATTATGACTGTAGAACATTATTTGACAAACTCATATTCTGAGACTCCCAGCATTTTCTCACCTTATTTTTCATGACTCAAAATGAGAAGTGATTTACCCCTCAAAAGGGGAAAAATTGTCTAGAAAAATTAGCGGAAATATTCCTGTCAATGGAAACATTCCTGTCAACAGGCAAAATAGTTTCATTTTCCCTAAAGCCCTGGTTAGAGCTAATCAAACATTCATTATGAATTCATAGAAATTAGTGGTTGATGTTTTTCTGATCAAATGTCTAAATAACTAATGATACCCCAAGATAGCACATTTTATGAGGTCTAAAATAAGGAATGATTGTACTTTGGCTATATACACAATAGAGTGACTTCAGTTTTGTTGGCATGTGGTTTTCCTCTATTGAATTTATTCCATTCAGCATTATGAGTTTTTGACAAATGAGATAATGACTGCCCAGGGGAAAAATTGATATGCCCTAGAAAGAATTCAGTTATTAGAATAATGGGAAAAAATCTATAGTTTGAAATTATGAGAATGGAAACTATGTGGATTGAGTTTAATACTGATAACTGTGTTATAGAATACCTGGGAAACTGAATTATGTATCATTTAGGGTAGGCAGACCTCATCTTAATGACAGAGTCTAGTGAAATGGAAAATCCCACTGGAAAGGGATATGGTAACCTTTCTCAGGTTATTCAGGTATTCAATTCAATTTGTAATTCAAATCAATCAGAGTAGGCATATTGAATTTTGGATTTGCAGTGCCTGGCACATAGTAGGTATGATATAAATGATTATCTCCCCCCTCCCAATATAAAATACTCTGTACATACAGAATTGATGGTAAGTAATTCTATCTAACAATATGTATGAATGAAATAAGGAAAGGCATGTTTGAGGTGGCATTTGAGCTGTGTTTTGAAGGTACCTACAGATTTCAAGAATCAGAAATGAGGAGGGACAGCATTCTAGACATGGGAGACTGCATATGTAAAGACATGGAGTCTGAGAAATGGATACTGTACATAAGGAATCGAAGAAAGACATGGCAAATCACTTCAGTATCTTTGTCAAAAAAACTCCAAATGGGGTTATGAAGAGTCAGACATGACTGAAACTACTGAACAATGACAAATGTAACAAATAGTAAATAGGCCACTTCAGCTGGATTTGTGAGGGACAATTCTACAAAATCAGTTTTGAGCCAAATAGTGAACGAATTTAAATGGCAAATAAAGGTATTTGCATTTTATGTTCAGTATAATAAGGAGCCACTGATTTTTGAGCAGAAGACTGCTATGGCTAGATCTGGATTTTAGGAATTTGGCAGGTGCGTGGAGGATGGATTGGAAAGAGGAGAAACTAGAAGTAGGGAGAATAAGTAAGATGGAACACATAAGGATCCAAATTCTTTTGTGTAAAATTATGGACATATTTTGATCCAATAGTGAAACTACCTGAGATGACATGGTGCCTCATTCAAAAATTATGATTATACTCTGTCAGACTTCACAATCTAAATATGTTATAATACAATAGATCTATTTCACTTCACATTATATAAATTAATTTTTGGAAATCTTTTGATTTTGCATGACACCATGACCAGGGTTTGGTTAAGATGATTCCTGATGGACTCATAATTTGTTATATTTTGTCACCAGATTGCCTTAGGGTGTTTTCACCCTGATAGGTATCATTTCCTTTGGAATGGGTCCAGTGCTATTACTCATAAAGTTTCACAATTTCTCACTTTTTTCTCTCAAATAATTCTTTTAAAAGTTTTATTGATGCCTTTTGTTTTGACAGACAATTTTTTTCAAATATATTTCCAGAGAGCTTTCCCTTGTAACAGAATAAAAATAAGGAAGACTAATCACACAAAGATCACATCTGAAAGTATATGCAATATTCCACACCCATAATGCCCCAACCTTTCCAATGAAAGTGAAGGGATACATTTCCTCATCTCTTCTCTGGGGCCAGTATTAATTGGTATAACCACACAGGTTATACCTTCATTTTATTAATTCTTAGATTAGCTTCATCTTACTGTTCTTTTCATTTATGTCTTTGTAGTTACTGAAAATATTGTTTTCGTAGTTCTGCTTACTTCTGTTGGTATCAGTTCACATACATCTTCCCATTTTAAACATATTTTCATTTTCATTGTTTCTTATGTCACAGTAATATTACATTAATTTGTTTAGCTATTCCCCAAATATTGAGTACCTATTTTAATTCTAGCATTTCATGACCATAGAAAATACTTTTAAGAATATTTTGGTTCATGTAGAATTTTTCCTTCAACCTTGACTTTCTTGGAGTACATACCTAGAAGGGGAATCTTTAGGTCAAAGAGAAACAGTATTTTAGTGTCTCCTCTCCTTATTTGAGCATAATTCCAAATTGTTTTACAGAATGGCAAGAACAATTCATGGCTCCATCAACAGGGTATTAGTGTAGGGCAGAGTCAAGATGGCAGAGGTACAGCCCAACCAAACTCTCCCACCATTCCCCTAGAAAAAAAAACTTTAAAATTATGCCTCAAATAAAATTCTGGCAGAACCAGCAAAAGGTCAGGGTGAGACATTTTTCCAACCTAAGACAACTTTGGAGGTTGGCTTGGAGAGATTTCTGACACTAAAGTGAGTGTTGGTCTAGAGCACATAAAGCAGAAACACTAGGGGCAGGCCTCAGAGATGGTTGTAATGTTTGTAGCAGCAGCTTCAGAAGCTCTCAGGAGAGAGATGGCAAGTTCTGACAACTGGTTAGAAATACATTATAGGGACCATTTACATGCACAAGGGAACAGGGGCTCTAGTACAGTTCTAAGGCACAGAGGAGCACTTGCATTTCTGACTAAAAGAGAACAGGGTACAAGGTCATAGTTCTGTGGCCAAGAGTGATGCTAGCAGTTGCGGATGCTGAGCAGCAGTGGCCTTCCTTAGTAAAGACCAGAGCGTAGGCCTGTATGAGAAGATGATACATGTAACTGCTAAGAACTTTATCATTATTAGGGCAGGTAGAGAAATTCTGCATAAACAGAAGGCAAGAGTATGAGTTGATTATGTTGGGATCATCTAAAAAAATGAAGAGGTGAGAAAAAGGGATGCACTGGGAGAAGGGGAAAAGGGAGAGGAACAATAGGTAAAATTATCTCATATAAAGCAGGAATACAAGGAAGAACTTTTACAATGGAGGGGAAAATGGCACAACATTTGAACATCACTCTCATTGGAACTGGTTCAAAAAAGAATGAATATATATATATATATGTACACACACATGCACACATACACAGATATGTGTATATACACACATATATATAAATTTAAAAAATTAATTAATTTTTAATTAATTAATTAATTGATTAAAAGGCAATTAAAAAAAGAATTTTAAATATAAACAATAGTTTCTTTTAAATGAGCAGTATATTAGTGTTTGTATATCAACTATTTCCAAATTTGTCATCTTTGTTGACTTGCTGGTAAAATAAATTCTTGTTAACTTATGTTTATTATTAATCATTTAATAATCTTCTATTTGGTTTGTATCAGTTTTTCATATAGCTGTTAAGAGTTTGCAATTTTCTTTTAGAATTGTTTATATATTTTGACCACTCATTTTTTGTGGAATGACTTCTGGGCTAATATTTATTTTGTCAGTTCCCTATATTTCTTATATATTGACCCTTTATCAGAGATATGTGATGTGAATATTTCCCCCAATTGACAATTTCCTTTAGCTATATTGATTAAAGTTAAAAAAAATTTAATTTCATTTAATTAAAATGATCTGTTTTTATCTTTTGTGATCTCCTGTCCCTTATTTGGTTAAGAAAGTCTAGCTGTCCCATTACTCCTTACCTAAATATCCTTTTCCCCTCTACTGTTGGGAGCATCCTGAATCTGTGGCACTTTCTGAGACTTTCTGAACCTCCAACTGAAGGACATAATATACCTCAGCACCAAAGAATCCAGATCACTCAGTGTAAACAACCTATGTCTTGGTAGTTATGTCCACTGCTAATAATCATATATGACCCAGTGTACTTTTTGGAGGCAGCAGGTACATAGGGGTGATATGTATGTGGGATGCTGACTGAAAGTGACCAAGGGATGCTGACCCAGTCTTCTTGCACCACCTATGAGGTGGTGGAAGAATTATTGAATTATTGTCTGAATTATTCTATGTATCTTTGCAAAACAGACAAACAAAACAGTCTTAATCTTAATTACAGGATATTTGTGTATGTCCCAGAGAACCCTTCATTAATGCTGTACAGCTGGTATGAAGACTAAGTCATCCTGGGCTGCTAGAGGCCAAATCCTTCTCTTCAGTCAGTGCTATGGGGCTTAGTTGTTTATCCTGACCTAGTTTTACATGGCAAGTATGTTTTTAGATGCCATTGAAAGTTCAGCTACTACGCTAGAAAAAATAAGGATATAGTATTATCTATTCTATGTTAAATACATATCAGCACCCTGATATGTCATACACATTTCATTTGTAATGCTTACCTGAGAAATCAGTGCAAACAACCATTGGTCTCTGGGTAATGCAGTACATAATTGGTTTAGTAGATACATAATTTCATTAGCTCACTGCCAGTAGGGTAGACTAGAACCCACCCATTGCCATCTTATCATTGGATGTGATTCTTGTCCAAGTTTTCCCACAGATCCTGAAGGGGTGGGGATGGGTGTCTAACAATGTGCTGGCATCTTTTCTTTTGGTGAAGATTTTTGTTTATCTTTTCTTTTTTTTAGCATCTTGTGAACCAGATGCTAACTGACACACCTAGCCATTCTCCTTGCTTCAAGTCTCCAATCCACCCTTGACACAGCTACCAAAGTGATATTCCTAAAGCAAGAATATAACTGCTACTCCCCTGCTCAATAAACCCCTGTTACTCTTTATTTTCTCTAGGATCAAATACCAACTCTTCTGTGTAGCATTCAAAGTCCCTCATAGTTTGGCTCAGTATGATATGGTGAAAAGAATGTTGAATTTGGAGTCAAAGAAACTGAGTTCACATCCTAGCTCTGCCATTTGTCACCTCTGTGATCTTGGAAAAATCATTTAACCTCTTTGGAGCCTCAGTTTCCCCATTTATAAACTGAAGGAGTTGGACTAGAAGACCTCTAATTTTGCTTCTGACTCTAAATCAATGATTCTATTATTCAATCCATTGTATATAATAGTGATAATCCTCCCTTTCAAATTCATTGCGCATCATTCCCCATTCACACAATCGACAATCCAACCAAACTGGTCCTTATGTTGTTCCTCATACATTATACTCCACCTCTCAACTCTGAGCCTTTTACAGACTTGTAAATGGCTTGAAATGTACATCCTCTTCACTTCTTAGTCTTAGAAGCTGCTAGTTTTCTTCAACAGAACTATGAACAAGAACTGAAGTAGGGACAGCGAGGGGGTTCAGTGGCTAGAGAACTGAGTTTGGAGTTACAGTAGACCTGAGTTTAAATATTACCTCAGACATTCACTATATGTGTGACCCTGGGTAAGTCACTTAACCTCTGTCTGCCTTGGTTTCCTCAACTGTAAAATGGGGATAATTTGTGATAATTTGCAAAGTGTTTTGCAAACCTTAAAGTATTATATAATGGAAATATGCTTTGCATGACTGTATATGTATAATTGCTTACCATCTCAGAAAAGAAGGAAGAGATGGATGGAGATAATCTGGAACTCAAAATTTAAAAAAAACAAATGTCAAAAGTTATTTTTATATGTAATTGGGAAATTTTATTAAAACATTATAAAGGGGGGCGGAGCCAAGATGGCGGAGTAGAAAGACGCACATACACATAGCTCCGAACCCACAACCCACAGAACGGCTAGAGGGGACCAACTCACGGTGAATTCTGTACCCAGAGGCCACGGAATATTGGAGCGAGGGAGATTTCTGTTCCGGAGAGACCTGCAAACCTCTCACGGGGGGTTCTTCGCGCTGTGGACTGGGCGCCGGGACTGGGAGCTGAGTGCAGCCCTGCAGCGGCCGCGACACCGTGAGGAAAAGATCCGAGCGGGCTACGGAGACGGGATATCCTGTGGCCACGGGGGTCCCTCCACCCACAGAGGGACCTGCAAACCTCTCGCAAAAGGTCCGTCACGCTGCAGACGCGGAGCCCAGCCCAGACCTGCGGCAGCTGCGGCTCCAAGAGGTACAGATCTGAGCAGGCTTCAGAGATGGGATCTCCAGCAGCGGCACAAGCCCCTCCACCCACAGGCGACGAGAGTCGGTGAGAGAGTCTCTTTGGCGGGTCGAGAGGGGAGTGGGGTGCCCCCATGGCTCGGGCCCCCCGGGAGATAGAAGTTGAGAGGTGGCTGCAGACAGGGGCTCCCCAAGCGGGAGGGAGCCTGGATCCATTGTGGAAGGTCTGTGCATAAACCCCCTGAAGGAACTGTGCCTGAGAGGCAGCCCTGCCCCGACCTGACCATCTGAACTTAATTCTCACACTGAATAACAGCCCTGCCCCAGCCAAAAACCCTAAGGCGGGAAGCAGCATTTGAATCTCAGTCCCCAAACGCTGGCTGGGAGGACCAGGAGGCGAGGTGGGTGTGAGGAGAACATTCAGAGGTCAAGCCACTGGCTGGGGAGAATGCCCAGAAAAGGGAAAAGAAATAAAACTATTGAAGGGTACTTTCTCGGAGAAAAGACACCTCCTCCCTCCCTTTCTGATGAGGAAGAACAATGCTTACCATCAGGCAAAGACACAGAAATCAAGGCTTCTGTGTCCCAGCCCACCCAATGGGCTCAGGCCATGGAAGAGCTCAAAAAGAATTTTGAAAATCAAGTTAGAGAGGTGGAGGAAAAACTGGGAAGAGAAATGAGAGGGATGAAAGAAAAGCATGAAAAGCAGATCAGCTCCCTGCTAAAGGAGACCCAAAAAAATGTTGAAGAAATTAACACCTTGAAAACTAGCCTAACTCAATTGGCAAAAGAGGTTCAAAAGGCCAATGAGGAGAAGAATGCTTTCAAAAACAGAATTAGCCAAATGGAAAAGGAGATTCAAAAGCTCACTGAAGAAAATATATCTTTCAAAATTGGAATGGCACAGATGGAGGCTAAGGACTTTATGAGAAAGACAGATATCACAGAACATAGCGAGAAGATTCGAAAAATGGAAGATAATGTGAAATATCTTATTGGAAAAACAACTGACCTAGAAAATAGAATCAGGAGAGACAATGTAAAAATTCTGGGACTACCTGAAAACCATGATCAAAAGAAGAGCCTAGACATCATCTTCCATGAAATTATCAAGGAAAACTACCCTGAGATTCTAGAACCAGAGGGCAAAACAAATATTCAAGGAATCCGCAGAACACCGCGTGAAAGAGATCCAAAAAGAGAAACTCCTAGGAACATTGTGGCCAAATTCCAGAACTCCCAGGTGAAAGAGAAAATATTGCAAGCAGCTAGAAAGAAACAATTCAAGTACTGTGGAAATACAATCAGGATAACACAAGATCTAGCACCCTCTACATTAAGGGATCGAAGGGAATGGAATAGGATATTCCAGAAGTCAAAGGAACTAGGACTAAAACCAAGAATCACCTACCCAGCAAAACTGAGTATAATACTTCAGGAGAAAAAATGGTCTTTCAATGAAATAGAGGATTTTCAAATTTTCTTGATGAAAAGGCCAGAGCTGGAAAGAAAATTTGACTTTCTAACACAAGAATGAAGAGAACCATGAAAAGGTGAACAGCAAAGAGAAGTCATAAGGGACTTACTAAAGTTGAACTGTTTACATTCCTACATGGAAAGACAATATTTGTAACTCTTGAAACATTTCAGTATCTGGGTACTGGGTGGGAGTACACACACACACACATGCACACACGCACACATACATAGAGACAGAGTGCACAGAGTGAATTGAAGAGGATGGGATCATATCTTAAAAAAAAAAATGAAATCAAGCAGTGAGAGAGATATTGGGAGGAGAAAGGGAGAAGCTGAATGGGGCAAATTATCTCTCATAAAAGAGGCAAGCAAAAGACTTATTAGTGGAGAGATAAAGAGGGGAGGCAAGAGAAAAACATGAGGTCCATCTCATCACATTCCACTAAAGGAAAGAATAAAATGCACACTCATTTTGATAGGAAAACCTATCTCATAATATAGGAGAGTGGGGGACAGGGGCACAAGCAGGGTGGGGGGGAGGTTGGAGAGGAGGGCATGGGGAGGAGAATGCAATCCGAGGTCGACACTCATGGGGAGGGAAAGGATCATAAGAGAATAGAAGTAATGGGGGACAGGGTAGGATGGAGGGAAATATAGTTAGTCCTATACAATACAACTAGTATGGAAATCATTTGCAAAACTACACAGATTTGGCCTATATTGAATTGCTTGTCTTCCAAGGGGAAGGGGTGGAGAGGGAGGGAGCTAAAGAAGTTGGAACTCAAAGTGTTAGGATCAAATGTAATGTTCTTACCACTGGGAAATAAGAAATACAGGTTAAGGGGTCAAGAAAGCTATCGGGACCTACAGGACAAAAGAGAAGATGGAGACAAGGGCAGGGAGGGAGGATAGAGGAGAGAGCAGATTGATCACAGGGGCAATAAGAATGCTTGGGTTTGGGGGGGGAGGGGATAAAAGGGGAGAAAATTTGTAACCCAAAATTTTGTGAAAATAAATGTTAAAAGTTAAATAAAAAAAAATTAAAATTAAAAAAAACATTATAAAATCTAGTTATTATTGTTAATAATTATAACTATTATCAGTTGACCAAATAGATAAGTTATAATAAAAAAGAGAAGTTTCATAGATATAGCTTTTGTGTTAACATATTTAAGCTACAATAGGGAAAATATGTCAAGATTAAGCTAGGATTAATGAATTGTGGAAGCAAAGAGACACCAGATTGCTATGTGGAAGGGTAAAAAAAAACAAAAAACAGGAAAAACAGACTACTTGGATCCATTTCTGACTCTACCAGTAATGAATTTATGAGCTTGGTAAAGTCTCTTCTCCAATGTCATTTTCCCCCCTCATCTGTCAAATGAATGGTGTTGTGGTTGTTAAAGGGTTGAAAATGACAAGCATAGAGACAGGAGCAGCTGACCTGGTCCTAGCATAGGTCTTTATAGTTTTAGAAATAACCAGGGATGTATTTGTAAATGTGTAACTGGCTGTTTCAAACACCAGGTCACACTTCTGAGAGAAATTATTTTTTTTCTCTTCTATTAATAAACAATTAATACCAGGGGATCCATATTTTTGTTCCCTTTCTATTTTCTCATTCTCTACTAGGTCAAAGAAGCCTCGAAAGGACAGGGCTGATAATGAGACTGGGTTAACATTCTCTTCAATCTTGGGGGCAACCCCACTCAATTGGGACATAAGTGGCTTGAATAGAGGTAGATCTTTTTGTCTAGATTGTCCTGGGAGAGAGTGATCTGGCTACAGATGAGTAAGAGTGACACAATCAAAATCATGTCCCCCAGTCCCTCATTAAAATAAGCTCACTAGCTCACCTCTCATTATCATATTCATTTTTTCATTAGTTGTTAACCAATTGATTTCTACATTTTGGGAACATCTACTCTTCCAAGGGTTTTTAAATTCTCAGCAGCCCCTGAAGTTTGTCTTTGGCTCCCAAGAGTGCCACTGACTTAATTTTATTAATTATTTGCTAGACATAATAAAATGAATATTAATTACCAGTAAGTATGTCTCTCAGAAATTTCATTTGTCACACTTTTAAATTTAATCTGCAGTATAAATATTTTCTCCATCACTTTCTTAAGTCTAGATCATCAATAAAACATCAAGAAATCAACAAAAAAATCAAAGAACAACACAAATAAACTGTAAAACTTCAAAAACCACATCAAACCTTGATTTATACTATTTGTTGATTTCTGAGCTGAAAGTGCTCACAATGGAAATTTAATCATCAACTCTTGATCTGAGATGGCTCTAGCATATAAGCCCCTAGAAACAATCCCTCTAATTCTTGTGACATTGTATAGGAAAACAGAGGCTCACTGTTTTTCTCAAGCATTTATCTTAAGGAATATAGGTGCAGAAAGGATAGAGGTCATCCCAAAAAGGAGGCACCTGGAAGGCCAATAACAGTGCAAAAAACTATTGCAAATTCAGTAAGACCAGAATGACAGACGAGGCTGGTCTTCAAAACTTGGACAAGACTATGTCAATGACATTATTATCACAGTAAGCAGTAAGAGAGACAGGGCATCCTGGACCAGTGTTTGAGTCACATTTCCAGAGGGGTGACGATGAATGATGTCTTTGAGTATCTGAGGATAGGAGGAAGGATGAGTTTTAGTGAATATAAAAGCCTGCATTTTGCAAGAGAAAGAGTATTTCTAACTAACTTCATGCTTGTTCTCCATGGCTGATAACTGTAACTATACAGACCAATAAAGCAACTTATATAAATTCAGGTTTCCATTATGTTATTCTGGACCATTGAAATTCATTATGGGTGGCTGGGAAGAAGAAAGGGACTGAATTTCTAGCTTTAACCTCTTATATGCAAATCTAGCCCTCATTAAATTTAATTCTAGGGAATTTAGGGAATAATTCTAGAAAAAAATTTTCCTAGAAAAATAATTCTGGGAGACATTCATAAGTGATTTTTATACTTACAATAACAGCAACCAAGAAATTTTAAACATGGGATAAGAGAACTTAAAAGAGGGATGAGGATAGGGTGGGAGCAATAGTGCAGAGGGCAGTTCAATTAGGGGTACAGTTACCCCTGAAAAATAAGTATCCTGTCCCTTAGAGAATCCTTGGGTATAGTTGCCCAGAGAGGTGCCAACCTTGGCCAGTGGAAGACTATGAGGCAAGGTTTAGATAGAGAACTGGCATAGGAAGGGAGTATACAGACTCCCCCCTTTCTCTTGGATATTGTTTTTCTGGGACAAAGTCCCATTTATCTTGTGCTAATTATGATTCTAATGCTTGCTATGGTATAACTGGAAATCAGAACTGCTAACATCTACATTTTTTACTTGGTTTCCTACAGGAAAGAATTCTGAAGTAGTGAATTCCTGAGATAGACACTAAGTAGTTTTAATGGAAGCACGCAACATACACTTTAAGCAGGAGTTTGTTGTTTTGCCTTAGGTAAAATGATAGTCTGAGTAAATCGATATTTTTAGTTAGACTGAAGCTCTATCTTTTCTTTGAGAATGTAAGACCACAAGCTATTATAAAATGTTCTCTAAGAGTCATTGGTGCAATGAATAAAACAACACCATCTCTTCTGTAGCCCAACTAGCATTTCTACAAAAATGAACTGCAGTGAATTGAGCAGATAGTATTTAGTCATCTTGATCCAGTGATTTTTTTTTTGCATAGCCTTGTCATTATAGACACTATATATTTTTAAAAAATCATCCTACAAAACTATTCACTGGTTAACAGAAATACAAAGTTTGGTAAGTCTCACTTATGCCAAACTAGAGGTCGGGTGAATTCGTTTTTAGTCTGGTCCTGATCTCATGGGTTTCCACTGTTGGTCTGGTTGCCTCAGTTTAGCCCTCTTCCTCTGGGTGAATGGACTGCTCTAACTGAGCAATATCAGAGATTAAGTCAATCACCAATTGACTGAGGGTCTGTATGATTCAAAGCAGATGAGTCACTTCATTCCATTCATATCCCTTGGAGTTTAAATCCTGAATTGTGCTGTCCCGCCATGTTTCAATCATTTCAACATGAGCCATTGTGTCTGGTGGACCTTCTGAAGCTAACAGGACATAGCCTCTCTTCGCTGGCAAGAATGAAAGTATCAAATAAAAAATGTAAAATACTGAAGTTACTGAATCAGTGAAGAGCCCCTAGAGAGAGAGAGAGAGATAAAACATGCCGAGCCTTAGATAGCTGAACAGATGAACTTATCAGCTGATCAGAGAGTTAATCAACCCAAGAGAGTCCTTGAAATGCTGATCAGTATCAGCCTACCCCACATTATCTATTTGTAGCCAGTCTGGAAATTTGTAGGCCAATGATGAGAATGAAAAGGATTACAGGGTAGATTAATTTCCCTTGTATACTCTAAAAACATTTGGAGATGACTAATTAGGCAGCTGACACCAAGGGAGGATAAAGCTTGGAGAAACTGTTAAAATGATAACCAGACGCCAATGTATTTTGTTCAGTGTGTCTAAAACAGGGAAAAGTGGGGCCAATATTCTCTTTGTCAATGAGTATCCATGAAGTCTGTTTTATGATTACTAACTGCAGATGTTTTGTCTGAATTACTTTGCTAAAGAGAAAGGGAGAGATAGAGAAAAAGAATGGATAAAGACAAAAATCAGGACAGAGAAAAGAGAGAAATGGAGAGGCCCAGACATAGAGACAGGAACAGAGAAAAAGGGAAACAAAGAAGAGAGAGATAGGGACAGAGTTACAGGACAGGAGGAGACAGAAGACTGTTTCTAATTTTCTAATTCTAACTCTGCAAACGCCTACTTGTATGGCTATAGGCAAATCACTTCACTGGGCTTCAGTTTTCTATTCACAAAATGAAGATTTTTCTATTAGATGACCTCAGGTTTCTTCCAGCTCTAAAATTCTATAATTAGAAGAGTAACTCCACTCTTTATAGACACCAATCAGGTTGGCCTTGAATTGATTGAGCTAAAGCAAATTGGCTAAGTTACAGAAGGCAATTATTGGTGGTTTTTCCTGGCAGAAGATGTCTCATAGATAACAGACTACAGGAAATCTGTGGCAGAGGCAGGCACCACAAGTGTCAAAGATGTCAGGGAGAGACACTTAGACTTGTCAAATTTATGTTGTTTTTTTCAGATCATCCCTCTAACTCCAATCTGAATTCTTTATACCATTTGTAAGTTGGGAAGGAGATGTCCCAGATGAGATCACATATAGGATTTCCCCCAATCAATAAATATTAATTGAGAGTCCAATATGCAAGGAGGTTACCCACTTTGGGGAATATCAAGATAATTTGTAATGATTGTCATCAAAACCATTAAATACTACCACAAGACAATGATACAGTAGGGGTCACATTCTCTCTTTCACTAGTTCCAATTCCCTTTGCCTTTATATGGTCACAGGTTTCTTATCCCTTGAAA
Organism: Notamacropus eugenii; assembly: GCF_028372415.1. Classification (NCBI taxonomy): domain Eukaryota; kingdom Metazoa; phylum Chordata; class Mammalia; order Diprotodontia; family Macropodidae; genus Notamacropus; species Notamacropus eugenii. The sequence continues at coordinate 215,271,091 of NC_092873.1, read as the reverse complement.
AGAAAAAGAAAATTATAAAGAATCACGGAATTTCAGAGTTGTAAGTGAGCTCAGCTGCCATCTAACTTGCCCCATACCTAAATTAGGATCTGCTTTACACAATCCCAAATAAGTAGCCATCCAGCCTTTGCTTAAAAATCTTCAATGAGGAGAACTGACTATGCCCCACTAGGAGACAAGTCAGTCATGGTCATGGTTGTGGTCATGATCATCATTAGTAAACATTCAATAAGGATTTATTATGTCATGTGTGACAAATACAATAAAGGTAAACTGAGGTACATACTCTGAGCATAATCAGTTTATTAACAGTGATATGTATGATTGTTGACAAAAGTGTGTGGGGGGGGGTAGTCAGACTGGCCACATCAGTAAGACCAGCAACCCCAATGAGAAAGGGGCAGAACCCTCTTCATTGACATTCAGGAAAGAAGAGAGTCTGAGTAGGTGGGGAACATTAAAGTTAGCTACACAGGGGAAAGTGTGTTGGTATTTAGTGGTCAGCCATACCCCTCTCTGACAGTTAAGGAATGTTAACTGTTTTATGGCACACATATTGCTTCTTGTACTTTTGTTTAGAAGACCAGAGCCACCAGGTTGGTTACTCCCTTACAGGGTGATCAAATCTCTCCTTATTGTACAAGGTCAGATGACTTATATTTTGGGGAGTTACCATTAGATTAAACTGGTTGGGGCTTACAGAAGACAAGCAGATGCCCCAGGGGCTAACTTCTTTAGAGATAATAACATTCCATTTCAACTACACGTTGGCATATTTTCCATGGACCTTTCTTTAGCAATAAAATAGCTTACATTCATACAGTGCTTTAAGGTTTGCAAAGTGCTTTACATATATTCTTTCTTCTGAGTACTCCCAACTCCAAATTTATTTCTTTGTTATGTAATTTCATGCCACTTTGTTTTTCTGGGAGACAAATTATAATATTCTAATTTGCATTATAATTAAGTAACAAACATTTGTTAAGTGCTTACTATGTGTTAGGCATTGTGCTACATGCTTTACAAGTATTATCTTAACTGGATTCCCATTTTGCAGCTGAAAAGAATGATGTAAGCAGAGTCTGAGTTACCAGTCCAGGTTTATATAGCTAGTCAGTGTCTGAGGTCAGATCTGAATGACTCATCATTCAAAAGATTGATCATGATTCCAAGCTCCTTGAGAGCAGGGACTGTTCGTATTTCTTGGTCAGAATAGGTAGAACTGGGAACATTGTAAAATGGCATGTTGCAAAGACTGACTTTTGTTAGAGGACCTGGTTTTAAATCCCACCTCAAGCACTGAGTACCTTAATAACACTTGGCATATCAACTTCTCTTGGCTTTAGTTGCTCAACTGTAAGAGAAGAGGGGTTGGACTTGATGGCCCTTTGGTTCACCTCTAGATCTATATTCTCACAAGCTAGGTTGTAAAGTAACAAATTTAGGATGTACTGTCAGGGGGAAAACCAACAACTTTCTAGATATTGCTATCCAAATTACAATGAGTTTCCTTAAGAGCTAGTGGATTCTCCATCATTAGAGGTCTTCAAGAAAAGGCTAAGACATCAGGGTATGTAATACAGAAGATTCTTTTTAGATATGAATTAGACTAAATGACCACTAAAAGAGGTCCTTCTCAGCTCTTGGATTCTGTGAGTCTGTGATCTTTGTATCCCCTATAGCACTGGATATCACATTTTACTGTATAAGTACTGCTGAGTAAATGAATTAATGAACAATCATGGTCACCTTATTATTTGCAAGAATCTCTGGGTCCAAGTTGATTGGCACCTATACATTGCCAATTATATACCACTTAATAGTCGTATTTTGTCCCTCCCACATTTCCCCCATGTACTGATGGGTGTGTCATGTCCATAAAATTGAAAGAATAGCCCAAATCAGGCCAGGTTATATTTATTGTTCTCATCATTTTATCATCTCTGTCACTCTGACATGACAAGAAATTACTTAGGCAGCCATAATGCTACAAAGGCTTTCTAGGTTGTATCCTGCGTCCTGGATGTTTCCAATTATTTACAAATTCAATTTGTATCCATGACCGGATGACCTCTCCTTAATTTTACCTTGTTTCTGAAAGTGTAGCATAAGACAATGTTGTGTACATATATATATATATATATATATATGTATACATATATACACATACATATATATGTGTACATATATATATATGTATACATATATACACATACATATATATGTATATATATATACATACATACATACATTATATATATTTTTATATATATACATATATATATAAGCATATGTGTGTGTGTTCATCCTTCATTACCAAGGAAGACCATGTCATCAGAGAAATAATGACATGGCTTGCACTTGACTTTGTTTTGAGTGAGGGAGGGCTGTGTAGGTCATCAGCCTCACTTCTCCTCCAGAGTCATCTGAATCCAGTGACCAGATATTCATCAGGATGACTGGAGATGACCCAGGAAGAGGCAACTGGGGTTAAGTGACTTGCCCAAGATTACACAGCTAGTGAGTGTCAAGTGTCTGAGGTGAGATTTGAACTCAGGTCCTCCTGACTCCTGCACTGGTGGTCTATCCACTGTACCACCCAACTGCCCCTATGTGTGTCTGTACACACATACAGAAACACATATATATTTACACACATACACACACACACATGCATTCCTATCGACTATCAGAGATACATTCTGACAAAAAAATATCTTAGCACCATGACTTGAATGATAAAAATTCCACTTAGGAATTCTAATCCTAATGCTTATTTTCAGAAATTCATTCACTTTTTCCTTGTGTGACCTGTCTGCATTCATTGTTTAAAACAAATGAACAAGTACTCTATCACATGGCTAATTCCCAATTTGTCAGTAGTTCTCATTCACACCTGTTTACTCAGTCAGTCAGTCAATCAACAAGTATTTATCAACTCACCCCTGTGCCAACTAGGGTCTTATTCTAGGTGTTTTGAAGAATCTTGTACCTGGAAGAGAGACAATTTTCAGACTGACCAAGCAATTACAGTGTGACAGTTGTTAATGGTCCTTCAAGGAAAGTTCAATATTAGAGCATTATATAAAATTTATTATCATTGAAGAAAATGCTTTAAGTTTACAAAGGGAAAACCCAATAGCATGGCAACAAACATAAAGCAAATGTTATTATGCCTATTGAAAAATGAACAAACTGACCTTCAGAAATCAATGCACATTTACTAAGTGCCTATTATGTACTAGGTACTGGTACTGTCCTAAGTGCTGAATATACAAAGGATGAAGGAAACAATTTTTGCCTTTAATGAGTATATAGTCTGTCTGGGAAGACACACATATACAGAGAAGTAAGTGCAACATGTATTCAAAGTAAAAACAAGGTAATTTGTGGGTGAGGTATTAGTGGCTGGCAGCATCAGGGAAAATCTGCTGTAAGAGGAAGCATTTGAAGGAAACTAGGGCTTCTAAGAGGTAGAAATGAGAGTGCAACACAGGTAGGAGAGACAGCCCATTCAAAGGCACGCAGAGAAATGATGGATTGTTATATGCAAAGAACAACAAGAAGGAATATATATTGTCTGGAAAAGTAGTCTAGAGCCTTGACTTCACTGAGAATGGGATTTAAATAACAAACAGTGAAGTTTGTATCCTATCTTACACATTATAGTGAGCCACTGGAGATTTGTGAGCAGAGGAATAGTATGCTGAAACCTGGATTCTAGAGATATGTGCCTTAAAAAGGCTAGGAAATTTTCTTAGAGTCTCTTAGATGTTGGGGCTAGGTAATAAAATCAGGTCTTCTGACTCTAAGACAAGCATAACTTTTGCTATTCCAGGATACTTGATAAACTATGTAATATAGTGGAAAGAAGGTGGGTTTAGGTCAAAATGCATAGATTAGAATCCTAATTCTATCACTTAATAGCTATATGATGATGGGTAAGTAGTTTCACTTTTCTGAGCCTCAGTTTATTTTTTCCCCAATTTATTTATTTTTAGTTTTCAACATTCATTTCCACAAAATTTTGAGTTCCAAATTTTCTCCCCATCTCTCGCCTCCCCCACCCCCAAACACTGTGCATTCTGATTACCCCTTCCCCCAATCTACCCATCCTTCTATCACATCCATCCCTTCCCTTATCCTCACCTTCTCTCTTTTCTTGTAGGGCAAGATAGATTTTTATACCCCATTACCTGTATTTCTTATTTCCCACTTACATTCAAAAACAATTCTCAACATTTGTTCCTAAAATTTTGAATTCCACTTCTCTGCCTTCCTCCCTCCCCACCCATCCCCACTGAGAGGGCAAGAAATTCAATATAGGCTATATATGTGTAGTTTTGCTGAAGACTTCCATAATAGTCATGTTGTGAAAGACTACCTATATTTCCCTCCATCCTATCCTGCCCCACCACTTATTTCATCATCTCTTTTGATCTTATCCCTCCCCAAAAGTGTTTATTTTTAATTACCCTCTCCTCTCATTTGCCCTCCCTTCTATCATCCTCCCCCACTCTTATCCCTTTCTCTTCTACTTTCCTGTAGTATAAAATAGATTTTCATACCAAATTGAGTGTGCATATTATTCTCTCCTTAAGCCAAATGTGATGAGAGTAAGCTCCACTTTTTCCCTATTGCCTTCCCTTTTCCCCTCCATTGAAAAAACTTTTTCTTGTCTTTTTTATGAGTCATAATTTGCCTCATTCCATGTCTCCCTTTCTCCTCTCAATATATTCCTCTCTCACCGCTTAATTTTATTTATTTAGATATAATTGCTTCCTATTCAACTCACCCTGTGCCCTCTGTCTATATATATGTATGTATGTATGTATGTATGTATGTACGTATGTATGTATGTGTGTATGTGTGTGTGTATGTGTGTGTGTGTGTATAATACCTCCAAGTACCCAAATACTGAGAAAAGTTTCAGGAGTTACAAATATTATCTTTCCACATAGAAATGTTAACAGTTCAGCTTTAGTAAATCCCTTATGATTTCTCTTGCCTGTTTACCTTTTCATGCTTCTCTTGATTCTTGTGTTTGAAAGTCAAATTTTCCATTCATCTCTGGTCTTTTCATCAAGAGTACTTGAAAGTCCTCTATTTCACTGAATGACCATTTTTTTCCCCTTGAAGAATTATACTCAGTTTTGCTGGGTAGGTGATTCTTGGTTTTAGTCCTAGTTCCTTTGACTTCTGGAATATCGTATTCCACACCCTTTGATCCCTTAATGTAGAAGCTGCCAGATCCTGTGTTATCCTTATTGTATTTCCACAATGCTCAAATTATTTCTTTATGACTATTTGCAATATTTTCTCATAGACTTGTGAACTCTGGAATTTGGCTGCAATATTCCTTGGAGTTTTTGTTTTCAGATCTCTTTCAGGAGGTGACTGGTGAATTCTCTGGAACCCTCTGGTTCTAGAATACCAGGGCAGTTTTCCTTGATAATTTCATGAAAGATGATGTCTAGCCTCTTTTTTGATCATGGCTTTCAGGTAGTTCCATAATTTTTAAATTGTCTCTCCTGGATCTATTTTCCAGGTCAGTTGTTTTTCCAATGAGATATTTCACATTGTCTTCTATTTTTTCATCCTTTCGGTTTTGTTTTGTAATTTCTTGGTTTCTCATAAAGTCATTAGCTTCCATCTGCTCCATTCTAATTTTTAAAGGACTATTTTCTTCAGTGAGCTTTTGAACCTCCTTTTCCATTTGGCTAATACTGCTCTTTAAAGCATTCTTCTCCTCATTGATTTTTTTGGGCCTCTTTTGCCATTTGAGTTAGTTGATTTTTAAAAGTGTTAATTTATTTAGCATTTTTTGGGGGTCTCCTTTAACAAGTTGTTGATTTGCTCTTCATGATTTTCTTGCATTGCTCATATTTCTCTTCCCAATTTTTCCTCCACCTCTCTTACTTGATTTTCAGAATTCTTTTAGTGCTCTTCCATGGCCTGAGACCATTGCATGTTTATTTTGGAAGTTTTGCATGCAGAAGCCTTGACTTTTAGGTTTTCCTCTGAAGATGTAAATTGTTCCTGCTCACCTGGAAGACTGGAAGAAAATACCTGCTCATTAAGAAAGTAACCTTCTATTGTCTTATTCTTTTTCCCTTTTTTGGGACATTTTTTCAGCCAGTTACTTGACTTTTGAGTTCTTTGTGAAGGGGAGGGTATACTCTGGGGACCTCTAAGCTCTCAGTTCCTCCAATGTGGCACATTCAAGGGAGAGGTGTTTATTCCTCTCCTGGCCTGTGCTCTGGTCTGTGAGCAGGATTCCCTCTCCAGAGCCTCCACCAGCTCAGTCAGCACTCCTCCTCACCTCAGGGCCCCCATTCAGGACTGAGATCCAAATCAGCTGCTCAATTCCCCCAGGGGCTTTAGGCCAGGCTCCAACCCACTGCCTGGGACTGGGGCTAGACTGCTGCATTCCCTTCTCACCCAAGTGAAAGAACCTTCTCACTGACCTTTGGCATTTGTGAATTGAGGAATCTGGGACCCACAGCTGCTGCTGGTGGCATGGCCACTTGAAGTCTACTCCAATCCTGTTCTTGCCATAGCAGGGCCCTGGTGGGCTGTGCTCTGCTCAACTCCTATGCTGGGCTGCACTCTCCACCTGTCTGAACCTCAGTTTATTTATCCAAAAAATGGGGATAAAAACATTTGCCCTATCTATACCAACAATACTTGTGAGGAAAGTGCTTTGTAAACCTTAGTTTCATAGGATTTTGAGCTAGAAGGGATCGTAGAAGTCATCTAGTCCTACATCCCTCATTTTATAGATGAGAAAACTGAGACTCAGGGATATGAAGGTCACACTGCTAACATTCTAAGGAAATGTGAAATGTTGTTGTCGTTATATAATTAAGAGATAGATATAAGCTTATATCATGGTGAAGCTCGAGTCCAATGAATGAATTAAAACCAGTCCTAAGTGAACATACACAATAGGAGACTTTGGATTTAGAGCTTAATTGTCTAGTCCCACCCAATTCATTTTTATAGATATCTTTACTGAGGCCCAGAGAGGTTAAATAACTATCCCATAGTCAAATAGATGATAAATATTAGAGTTGGGACTTGAACTAGAAACAACATAATCAGAGGATCTGGATTTGAATCCTTATTATGACACTATTGTGTCATACACTATATGTAACCTTGGCAAAATCCCTTGACCTCATTGGATCTCAGTTTCCTCATCTGTAAAATGAGGGGTTTGAACTAAGTTATTTTGCTAAGCATTTAAAGCAAGGTACAGTGTGGAAAGAGTCCTAGCTCTGTAGTCAAAGGACTTGGGTCTAAATCCTGCCTCTGTCACTTATTCCCTGATTGACCTTTGCCAAATCATAGCTTCCCTTGGCCCTAGTTTCCTCATCTGTAAAACAATGGGGTTGGACCAGATGGCTGGTATCTGAGCTCTCTTTCAGTGTTAGAACTATTTTTCTTTCAAAGCCTGACCCAAATCTGTCTTTCTTGGTTGATTATATAGTATTCCCCTTTAATATAGTCTGAATTCCACCCAGGTTTCTCTACCTAATGTTCTCTGTACATTACATCCACATTCCATTTATGGGTTTTTACGCACCTTGTCCCCTTGTCCAGAATGCTCCTCTGCTTCATGAATACATCTTAGAACCCCTAGTTTTCTTCAAGTGCCTTTTCCATTTCCCTTGGTGGTTAGTGCTTCTCCCACCCCTCAGTCCAGCTTGAAAATAACTTTGTCTTCACTTTGCATCTAATTTGAATTCAGAGGCAGTGTGGAATAGTGGACAGAGGTCTGACTTTGGAGTCTAGAAAAATCTTAGCTGATATCTGCCTTTGAAACACTCTTCGACCAAGAGTCTTAGCCATGTAACTTTTACCAAGTCACTAAGTTTCACAAGATTTTTGTTTAGTTGTTTCAGTCCCATCCAACTCTTCATGACCCTGTAGACCTGTCTGTGGGGCAAAGATGCCCAGCAACAAGCAGAGGTTAAGTGATTTGCCTAAGGTCACATAGCTAAGGAATTTCTGAGATTAGATTTGAACTCCGGTCTTCCTGATTCCAAGCCTTGTGTTCCATCTACTTTGTTGCTTCAAACTTCTTATTACTTCAGGTAAATCTTTTCAATTATAATCCATAGAACTATTGCAGTTTGGCCATGGTAGAAGAAGTGGTCCTCTCCAGGAGTTCCCTATACAAATGAAATTACAAGTGTGGATCAAAAAGAAGCCTTTTTATGCAGTTATCTGTGTGCATGTGACATCCTCCCAGCAAAATACATGCTCCCTGAGCATACATTTCATTTTTTTCGTGGAATTTCCAGTGCCTAACGCAGTACTTGGGACACAGTAGGTTTTTAATAAATGAATATTGAATTTAAATGAATCTAAGATCTCTTTGAAGTCTCAATCCTATAATGCTACATATTGGTTTCAACTACTGACTCTAGACCCGTTCTTCTTTGTAACATACTAGAATGCATAGAAGTTAAGTTTGTCAGTCTATAATTGTCAGAATATATTTCCCCTTCTAAAACTGGAAACATTGCCTTGTACTTTTTTATAGCCTTTAGGAACTCCTCTGGTCTTTGCTGAATTCTGCCTCCCTCTTCCTTCAAATGACAGGTAGTAGAAGCTTTGTAATGATTTAGGCCAATTCTTTTAGTAACTGAGGATGCAAATCATCCTGCAGGCTTCAATACATCTGGCTAATTTAATCATTTACACCTAGTTTTATCCTCTGGTTTTCTTCTCCTTATTCTCTGGGCTGCTTGTTTTAGTTTTAATAAAAACAGATTACTGAAGTATAGTTATTTGTACAATCTGCTTTGGGAGACAAAGATTGCTCCTAAAGTAACATCAGAATAAAAGAATGATTGGGCAACTTAGGATCAGAAAATAAAATGATTGTTTCTTTGGCTAGACCATAGACTACTTTAATGTAAAAAATCATTTAATAAATCCTTGGATATTTGTTCTGTTACTAGGCTTTCGTCTTGGTTTTATTTTGAAAAACATCTTCCTAGTTTCTCTGTAAGATCAATCAACCAGTTTTTGGCAGTGGAGACACGCAAAAAAAGTTGGTTCTTCCTTTCAAAGAGCTTCTATCCTAAGGCACGAAATAATATGTACACATATATGTACAGTATAGGTACAACATGAAAGCATGGCGTATTGGATACAGTTGAACATGGAGGCAGAGAAGACTAGAATTCAAATTCTGCCTTCAGCACTATATGAGACACTTGTCCATTTTAAAAATGAGATGGCTAGACTAAATGAGCTTTAGGATCTTTTCTAGCTCTTGATATTTAACCCTATGGTAAGAATATACAAAATAAATTCAAGGTAATAAAGGAAGGAGATGAGATCATTTGGGTACAAAATATGTCCTAAAAGCTGAACCATCTATTCAAAGCAAAGTCTTACTACCACAATCAGCTGTTAAATATTTCTTGGTTATGTCACTTGAATTTTGAAGTCTTTAGAACTTTTTTCTGTGTTTCTGTCTGAGGAAACGTTATAGAGCAGCATTTCTGTGTAAGAAATCAGCTGGTATTTACTTTGTATCTCTTAAGCATCACAGAGTAGATATAGGCTTGTCCTCAGAGACTGGAAGACCCAGGTTCGTAGTTCAGCCTCTAATATACATTGGTTGTATGATCCCAGTACTTAGGGGTTTTTAAAGTGATTTTCAAGACCAAAGATTACAGAATTCTTGAAGATATGGATTGGTAAAGGAATAAACCAAAAGTTTTCGATTAACGATATTCACCAGTTAAAAAAAAAAAAAAAGAGAGAAGTTACTTCAAAGTTATTTTCTTGGACTGATGAATCTCTCAATGGTGTTTTTTCAGAAGTGCATCCATGGTTATCTAAGCAGGTATTGAAGGGCTGCCAAGTTTGGAAAATTACCAAAGGAAACATATTTGTTCTTGAACAATCTTTACTGAAAATGACTTGATACCAGGCTTCATACTGACGTCAATCAACTTTCTTTCATGCTGACTTATGCAGCATTCCTAAGCTCCCTACCACTAAACTCACATTTTAACAACATGCATAGACTTAATTGTCCTGTCATTTTCATTCAGCCTTCATTGCTTCTGGCTGTCCTTTTAACATCTGGGGATGTTTAGTCCCCAGTGCAGTGGGAGCAAAACAGATCAGCTTTCATTGATGAAACCAAAGCCCCCAGCTATTTCATTATCCTTTGAGAAGTTTTCTTTCCTTTTTTCCCTTTTATAGTTCTGTGATCATCTACTAAACAAACAAAAAGTTTTAAGCCAGCACAAGAAACAAAATCAAATTTCATAACTTACTAGAAGGGCAAATTTATAGAGATGTGCTTACCAGAAGTAGTTGGGAATTTGAGGCTTTTACTTGAGACTTGCAAATGTCCTTTTTTTGGTATGGCATCTTGCCTTTTAAAATAACAACCCCATTATTTGATTTAGAACATCTACACCATTTAAGTACTCACTTTTCTCAGACAGCTAGGTCATAGAACTGACAATTAGAAAGATCTGAGTTCAAATCCTGCCTCAGACATTGATTAGCTGTGTGATCCTGGACAAGTCATTTAACCTCTATCTGCCTCACTCTCCTCATGGGTAAAATGGATACCCTCCAGGATTGTTATGTGGATTAAAAGAGAAAATATATGTAAAGCTCTTTGCAAACCTTAAAGTGCTGTATTAATGCTAGCTATTGCTATCATCATCTTCATCATCATCATACCAAAGTATTTATTTCAGGTGACTCTGTCCTAGAGAAGCTCAGAAGAGATACAGAAACAAACTCATAGAGATGTAGATAAGTGCTTCTTAGGGAGTTAGGAAGGGAGATGGCAAATTCTAGAGGTTTTAAGAATGGCTATATATCCTTGTTGCTGGTCTGGAAGGACTTCTGGGAGGAGAAAGAAATGTGTCTTGAATAATGCTTTCATTCTAGAGAAGGACAAGAGGGTGGACGTAACTTCCCAAGTGTGAATTCAAAGAGGCTCGATGGGTAGAGGTTGTACATAATATGTGTTAGTAGGCAACGAGGGAGGCTAGCTAAAAGGGATAATTTGCAAAGGCATTTATAGCCATAATGGGGAACTTAAATTTTTTCTGAGGTCCACTTTGAAATCATTGCAAGATTTAGAAAAAGGAAATAAAGATAATTCTTATGATCATAAATCTTTAGAACTGGAAGGAACATTGGACCCTTTCCTTTTGGCACTGATGAAACCTGGAATTCCAAGAGGTTATGTGACTTGGGTTTCTAAGATCACCCAGTTAGTAAATGATCAAACTGTCACACAAACCAAGGCCTTCTAACTCAAAACTCAGGGCTATTTCTTTCATACCCTTCAGACAAAATGTGAGAATTCCTACTGCCTTGTATGGGACACTTTGGAAAAGAAAATGCCCTAGAATTTGGGGTGTTAATAAGGAAGCAAAGAGTAGGTTAGACACAAAGTGAATGAGGCATGGTCAGAGCCATATTTGGGAAAAATGACAAAGAAGGAACTTGCATTCTATAGTAGATTGAAAATGAGGGTCATCATTGGGTAGAAGAAATAGATTGCAGATTGAAACATACATCTCCAAACATGACCATTGGCATGCAAAATTAGTTTGTTTGACTATACTTTCATGGCAGGGGAAGAGTTTGATTTGGCGAGAGAAGAATTTAGGAGGTAGGGAGGGAAGGCAGTAATAGTGATGGAAAAAAATAGAAGAAAGAAAAGAACATTAATGAAAAAACTTTTAAGATATACAGAAAGCAGAAAGGCATTCAATGTGAACATATTTAAGAAGATTAATATTGACATTACCATGTTAAATGAAAAGAAAAAAATGTGTGTGTGTTTGTGTGTGTAAGAGAGAGAGAGACAGAGAAAGAGAGAGGGAGAGAAAGAGAGAGAGAGAGAGAGAAAGAGAGAGAGAAAGAGAAGCATAGAGAGGAGAAAAGAAAGGAGACATCTAAGAATCCTCTTAAAAGTGACAAAATATTAGTGAATTTAAGAGACCCGAATATTGATTTGTAATTGTAGCATTTTGTAAAGAATATATGGCTGTTGGAAAAGGTAAAGGTTTAATTTTTTTTTAAATAATGGATAATGAGTTCAGGAAGAGCAGATTTGTCCACAGTTTGTTGCACAGGCAGTGTTGTACATTTTTAAAAAGTAGCACATGGATTATACATAAATGCCATTTCCTGGAATAACTAAACTGCATCAGTCTCATCATTACATCCTGAATAATACATATGTGCAGTGTGGAACTAAGTACCAAGAACTCCCCCCTCCTTGGCAGCAAATAATAGAGATACATTTCCATGTGAACTGTAGCAACCAGTGCCTTGCAGAAGAGGCAGACAGGGAAGATTGGTTTCAGAAGCTAGCTGACTAATCTAATTAGGAAGACTTTAAATTAGATTGAGAGGGAATTGATCAGCAAATTCTAGGGATTAGTGAACCATATTTATTCATGTAATTTCTCTCTTTTCTAAGATATGTTCATTCTTAGAATCATAGATTATTAGATAAGGAAGAGACTTTTGAGATCATTTAGCCTAGCCTCCAATTTTACAGATAAGGAAACTATGGCCCAGGAAGGATTCTAAAATAGGAATGTGGGCAGAATATGTTGGGGTATTGTACTAGGATCCTGATTCACCATTATCCTTAGCAATCATTACTAATTTTTATACTTCACATGCCCTTAAATAGAGAACAATGATTTATCCAATGCTATACAGTAGTCGATGACAAATTTCATTGCAATTTAGGTCTCCCATCCCATCTCTCCACCTTTGTCCTGGTTATCTCCTTGAAAGTTTTAAGAAAGAATTATCATAAAGACTATGTATGACATTGTGCTTATGAGAGACAAAGGGTGAAGCCAAGTCAACAAACATTTATTAAGCAATTACCATGTGCTAAGTTCTCGTGATCTAAAGAAAGACAAAAATAGTCCTTTCTTAAGGACTTAAATATCAAAAGGATATTCTATTATAATGGAGAATGCAATATGCAAGCACTTGCATACATACAAGATTTGTAGAATAAATTGTAGGCAAAAGAATTTCAAGTTGAAAGGCAACATAAAGAATTTTTTTTTTAAAATGAAGAAACTGAGGCCAGAGGTGGGGGAAATGACTTGCTCAAGGTCACATAGATAGCAGGAAACAGAACCAGAGGGTCTTGTCAAGGAGATTGAAAGGTGGTATTTTATGTTTGGGATATCCTTTTCTTTCACATAGCATGTTAGGAGCTTCAACTACATTGCTATAGAATGGGTGAAGGATCAGACAACTCCTTTAAGTTGGCATAACTTCTACTTATTTGCCCTTGCCATTGACAATGTGTTAGAATAACAAATAAATGCCATTTAATGTTAGAATGGTAGGATCATATATCTAGAGCTGATGGGATCATTGATGGCTCCAGAGGTCCCTTAAATCTAACTGTCTCATTTTACAGATGAGAAAACTGAGGCTGAAAAGGACTATGGGACTTGCCCAAGGTCACACAGATAGTGTCAGAGGTAGTATTGAAGTCAGAGTCAGTGCTCTTTCAACAACGTGGCATATTGGAAACAATTTTGGACTATGAGTTGAGAAACCGGTGTGGTAATTTTTACCCCATTACTTGCCAAGGCATGATCTTGAACAGATAATTTACCATTCAATGTCCTCATCAGTCAAATGAGGAAGTTTATCTAGATAGTCACTGTTTTCAACTCTAACATTCAAAGCTTGGTGGCAAATAAAATAACTTTCTCCCCCCCAATTTTGGTATGGCAATGCCCTGATTCAAAGGAGGAAAAGAGTTCAAGAGGAGGTTAGAAAGGGAGAAAGAGGGAGGCCAATGGTCCTGGAAAGAATAGTGAATGGTGATTTGTGGATCTCCTCTTTACCTCAGTCATAAGCAGTAACAGCAAAAACAATCATAACTAACATTTCTGTAGGTTTTCAGATTTGTGAAAATCTTACATATATTGCTTCATTTGGTCCTCCAAAAACCTTGCAAGATAAGTGATAATATTGGGCTCATTTTACAAATGATAGAACTGAGTCTGAAAGAGGCTAAATGACTTGCCCAGGGTGACACTGCTAGTGAATACCTGAGAAAAGATTAGAACAAGTACTTCTTGACATCGTCCACTTTTTTATCCACTATGACACTAGTCTACGTAATTTTTTGATTATTCATTTTTATAAGAAAAAGAAAAGAAAAAAAGATTATGTTTCCTCTACATTTCCTTATTTCTTATATCTAGATATCTAGATGTATATTTTGTATATTCATATATCTTATATGTAAAAGACATACATATGTACAAATATATATATACATACGTATACATATATATGTATATATGTACTATGCCCATAGTTATGCATATTAGAAAACTTACACAAAACAGAAAGTTAAAAAAGGATGAGATAAAGATGAAATAATTGATTCTAGAAACACTAAGCAGAGGCAATATATGTAATTAGTATTGGATCTTATTGAGTAGGGAAATGAGGCAGTAAGACTGGGGCTTTGGGAAAATCACTGTGACTGGTGGGTTAGAGAGATGAGGGACTTGTGGAAAGAAAAATAATTAGAAACTATCAGAATAGTCCAGGTGAGAGGTGATGAATGCTTGAATTAGGGTGCTGGCTATGTGAGTAGAGAGAAGAGATTTGGTGACGTTATGGAAGTTGAAATAAGATTTGTCAACTGATTAGTTACGCAGGGGAAGGAGAAGGAGAACTTGAAGATGATAACAAGATTGGCAACCCGAGTAATTGGAAGGATGGTGGGTCCTTGCTATAGTATTAAGGGAGTTGGGAAGAAAGATGTTTTTGGGAGTGGGGTTGTTAAGGAAGATTAATATTGGGCCTACAAAAACAAGTTGGATTGGATTTGGTCCTTGGGATGGGGTTTGCTAACTCCTGCTCCGAGAAGGTAGCTTGGAAGTAATCTGGGGGACAAGTGATGGAGTGTTTTTTTTCGTTGAGATAAGAATAATTTATAACTAGCACATTTGCTTATTGCATATCCATAGCTCTTGCTAAGTTGCTTGCAAAGTGGTTCTTTTAATTGGATTAAATATTCCCCCAATATTTACAATACTCCTATGCTTTTTCACAAAACAAGGACAAACTTCAACAATTAGTGGAGCTATATTAAAGAATCTTAATTTGGGGAGGGGTATGAAAAATATTGTCTTGGCAGAGATTCTCAATCTGATGTCTGTGAATGCTTTTGAATATTTTGATAACTGTACTTCAATATAAATGTATTTTTAATCCTATGTATTTTATTTTATGTATTATTTTGAGAAGGGGCTCTATTGATTTCACCAGACTGCCAAAAGGTCCATCACACACACACACACACACACACACACACACACACACACACACACACACAAAACCCAATGTAAGAACTAGTGCTTTAATCAGTAGTTTTAATGAAGGAAATGGACTACATCATCTAAGGGTCTTTTTGATAATTAACCCTGAAGTCATGGGAGAAAGCATTGAAACTCTTGGACCCATATTGACTAAATCACTTGGACAAACATACTCTGTCCATTCTTTCTCTGTCATTTTAGAAAGTAAAACTGTTTCAAGGGCTTGAAACAAAGCAAGAATTTAGTGAATGGAGCAGGTGGTGCCACCTGTAGTTGGCTTTGATGCCAGTCCCACAGTTGTAGGCACCCAATGGTGGAATTTTTCCAATGGCACCTGTACAACTGCTGTTGTTGGTACGAGGTGGTGGATAGGTTATAACTTCCCCAAAGGGTCAATGCCTGGCTCAGAATCCAGGAGTTGGGAGCTTTTGCAATAGAGTTGGGGAAGAAAGTGAAGGAATATTGGGACATGAAAGCTAGATATGATTGTGTTAGAGACAAGTCCCCTGATTGGCTGTTGAGGGGAGGATGGGAAGTTACTCATCTTCCCATCCTCTGATTAGTTATCATGTTCTTATTGGTGTCAGGTCACACCCCCAGTTTTGGAGACCAATGCACTATGCCTCACTGCCTTGGACTATTTTTTGAAGTTAGTCTTTCATGTTTTTCTTTCTTTCTCCACACACAAGAACAAAGCACATTTTATTGAGTTGAATCAATTCAACTCAACAAACACATATTAAAATGACCAATCTATACTAAGATGTTTTATACCTCCCTCTTCTCCTCACCTTGTAGTCAGTTACAGATTATACAAAAGTAGCTGTGTAGGAAATCATTCAGTGAAAACATTATTCTTTGAAATGGATAGAGGAGAAAATATGCAAATAAGTACATTAATCTAGGGACTTGAGTTCCATTAGCTCCAAGTTATTTGCTGTAACGTTGGTTCTAGCCAAACCATGAACTCAACAACTTTTCTGATTTTCTAATGGTAATCATGGGTAATCTTTCTCTAACAGCAGATATTGATTGAATTCTTTTTGCATGATGTGAACTCTTCTTTCTCTTCCTCCTCTCACAAAGAGTTGGCTAGTTTGTTATTGAACCCAACAAGTATTAGCTGATTGATTGAAGTTAGCTCAATAGTTTGTTGATACAGAGGAGAGCCTTCCTGGGTTTTGAGTTAGGAAGACTTGAGTTCTAATTTTGTCCACAGAGGCTTTCCAGCTGTGTAATGCTTAGCAAGTCATTTGACCTCAATGAATCTCAGTTTCTTCATTCACAAGATGAAGGCATTGGATTTGATGGTCTCTAAGTTCTCTTCTGTGTCTAAAATCATTGATCTTTATTGGTCAGATGGGGATTACATCATCTAGATAGAACTAAATCCAGAATCAACACCAGGAAATGTCTCATCAAACTTCTAAGAGGTCATCTGTCCCTTTTAATAAACAATGAGCTACCTTGAAGGTGACCCAGTAGGGACAGAGAACTCTTGACAGATTTTATTTCCTTGTTGGATATCTAGACATCCAAAGTATTTAATTATAAGGTATTTTAAAAATGCATAATATTTATTGTTCATCTATTTTGTATAAGACACCATAAAAGTTGTCAAATGATACACAAAAAGGGCTATCCCTAACCTTGTGGTGAATACAAAAGAGATGGAGTAGGAAAGCTAACTAAATTCTATGAATAATAATAGCTAACAGAAGTTAATATTTATATAGGTTTGCAAAGGCTTCATATATTTTATCTCATTTGATCCTTACGACAACCTTGTGAGATGGATAAAATTATTGCTCTCATTTTACAGATGTGAAAATTTAGGCTGAGAGAGGTTTGGGGACTTGCCCAGGGTCACTCAGATTGTTTGTGTCTGATGCTGGATTTGAACTCAGGTAGTGAAAAGCTCCAATTCTAAGCTGAAGAAGTAGGCAGAGGGATTAGAAAACTTCAGTTCTACTGTCCTGACATTGTCAACACATAACTGTTAAGGAGTGATACAAGTTGAGAGAAGAAGTATGCATATGTGTTTGGGGCTGAGAGAGGAAGGTTATCATTTAAGCAAAATGTTCTGTTTTGGTTTTTGTTGTAAGTTGGAGGGGAAAATAATGGAGCGACTTAAAATGACCACAGATCTGGAGCTAGAAGGGAACTTAGAGTTTACCTTGTCCAACCTCTTAATTTTACAGGTGAAGAAACTGAGGCACAGAGAGTTCAAGTTACTTGTAAGGTCTCACGATTACCAGATGGCAGGCATGATTCAAATCCTGTGACTCCAAGTTCACTGTTTGTTTCATTCCACCATGATTACCAAGCATTATACTTTTTTTTTTTTGCAATATATAATTTCATGTCTATATCTGTGTCTAAGAATAGGTTCCAAGTTCTGTGGGCCAAAAGTTCTTTTGCAAATGGGTTCTTTAGGATCTAGTGTCCATTTTTCTATCAAAACGATGTTATCATATTCCAAATTTTGGCTAGGTTTCCAGGCTAGCCCACAAGCCTATTTAAACTCCCAAAGAGAGGAGAAATAACATAAATTTGCAAAATAGCTTAAAATGATAGTGTAAAGTCACTTTTTTAAAATCACAAAGCATATTTCATAGAGGTTGCTGTCTGTCCTTTGATCTCGAAGAGGACGATGACACCAGGGAGCTGATACCATGACATGCAAGTGAATTGGATTTGAGCGAGGGAGGGCTGTGTAAAGTTATCAGCCTCACTTTCTTCTTCCGAGCCATCTGGGTCCAGTGGCCAGATATCTATCAGGATGACAAGAGATAGCCAGGGGATATAGCAAGGGACCTTGGCCTTTTCAGGCTAAGGTCTTTAACAGTTTGAGTGAAGCAGCTCACATTCAATGATTAAGGCTTCATAAAAAATGAGGCAAATCATGGCTTCTTTAAAAAAATAGATGTGGGAGGGGAAGACCCTCAGGATCTCTGGCCAAAATAGAAATAATTGTTATTTACATTCATTCTGAGCCATTCAGGGCCCAAACAGTGACCAAGTAGGGCTTGATCTGGGACCAGAATGACTTGGGGCTAGTCTCTAAGAGAAAAAGCATATTTAAATATAGAGAATATATCAAAGCATTTTCCCCTCTCTAGCTATAATAGTTTTCTACCCTGCTGTGGTAGTAGCAATTGCATAACACTGAAAACCAAAACCATTTGAATGAGAGAGAGGAGAAAAAGATAATCTTTAGGGGCAGCAGTGAGGGAAAGGGTGGACTGCTCCAGTGGTCACACTGGAGGGAAGGTGGAATCTTTTCTCTAAGACTCCAATTAGCCATTCTTTATGTTAATGATGTCCATAAATTTGGTGTTCATCTGTCAGGGATTTGGGATTTCAGGGGTGTTGATCTTAAATTGAGGAAACTCCCTCTCCCTACTAATGGAGAAAGGTTGCTTTTCTGCATGGACTCCTACTTGCTAGGAGCACTGATAAGTTAAGTGGTTTTTGGTTTTGTTTTGTTGTTTTTTCCCCTAAGGAACACACAGCCAATTTTTGTCAGAGAGTGAACTTTAAATCCTGGGTCTTTCTGACCAGGAGGCCACACTGGCAAATTCCCCAGGGTGCTTCTCACATCGGTCAATATGCACATCTCTGGCTATATCTACATCTATACCATACCTCTTTATCTAGTTTATCGATATAAACAATTTGCACTACAGCTTTGTTTTTGTTTGAGCCCTCTCCTCCAAAACAACATCTAAGAACAGTATCCTAATAAACATTTGAATTAAACAATTAATATGAACTGAATATTGGACTGTATATGTAGACCCTGGAAAGCTGAGAAAAGGAATTGTCATCAGAATTTCTCTGAGGAAAGTGTTATTTTTAGAGATGGAAAACTTGACGTAGGCAGGTTTAAAGATGCCACGTAAGCATTAATGTCTATAAGTGATATTGAGTCTAATGCTCCTGCAGTTACCTAAGGTTAATGATGCTGATTATCACTACCAAATAAAATGTACTGTATGCTCATGGAGCATATGGAATAACATTAGAAGCTATGAGCATTGCACATTAGTGTATATATGTGGTCTCTACCCTAAGGAGCTTAGCATCAGATGTATCACTTGACCAACTTGTAGAAGCTGTTCTAAGTTATGGGTATTCTCTATTTAAATGAAATTCAATGAACATTTATTGCTCCCCCTCAAGATGACTGATGGGATGAGGGATTGTAAAGTAGTAAAACACTAGGTGCCTCAAAGAGCTTACAATCTAGTTCAGTTACTGGGCTTTGATCCCGTTTATAACACCAATATTGGCCCTTACTTTATGATCTTGTATCCAGAGAGTTGTTTTAATCTGGTTCATTGCATTTGAATAGCCCTTCTAAAATGCCTATAGATATTTTAGAGACATCATCCACATAGGATAGAAGCTCATTCATACACTTGTTGGCTGTGTCTTCATTAGAGCCCATGTTAGAGAAGAAGAGTTTCTGGGAATAGCAGAGGGGCCTGTAAGATATACCAATAAATTCTCTACTTATCCCTAATTCAACTTCCCTAGAACCACTGCCCCCTCCCTTCACCCCCATCTCCATATTTGAGTTCTCAGTCTGTTTAAAACTTAAGGAATTATTAGAATATTAACAAGAACTACAAAAAGAGGCCTTGCAACTCTGAACTAAAATACCAGTTTTAGGAAATTTGTCTTTAAGAAAAAAAATCCCATCTTCTTAGGGAACCAAAATGTACTGGTGGTGCTCTTTGCCCAAACCCAATTTACACATGCATTCTGGCACTGAGGACATGGCCTGGTTTCAGGGGAAATATGCCCATGGTAATTTTGTGAGCTAATGTTAGCTAGTGCATCAGCACTGGGTCTTCTGAGAGGAAGTAGCATAGCTGGCTAGAAGACTGGGCTATGACTCAGAAAACCCTGGTTTCTATTTTGAGTTCTGCCACTGCCTTCCTATGTGTTCTCAGTCATTCATTCTGTTTGCCTCAGTGTCCTCATCTGTAAGCACAAGAAAGATGACAATTTGCCCCCCATCTCATGAGTATGGCAGTGGCAGAAAAGCATCTTATGTTTACAGTATGTGTTTTGTAATGGCAAGGTAGCATTGTTTGTGATCAATCAGCATTCTTTTAATTAATCATCAAGTGTTTTTTAAATGCCTGCTATGGCCAGATATTGTGCTAAGTACACAGTAAAATAATCCTCACCCTCAAGGAGATTGCTAGTTATCTTCCTTAGCAGAGAATTGTTTCAGGAGAAAATGAGAGAAGAGGGAAAAGTTAAAATGATCTCAGTAGTCACTTGCAATAGTTACACCTACCATTGTTATTAATCATAATAGTCCTCCTGGTGAAATGCCAGTGCTTTACAAGGAAAATGCCACCATTCTATTTGTGTCCAATCAATTCTGATATTCACAACAACCACAAAAGAAAAAATGTGTGACTCTCTAAAAGAGTGTCCTGGAGAAGAAAGAGTGACTCAGTAAAAATGTTTCATATCCCTACGAGGCCAAGTCCTTGGTAGGATCAGGAAGAGACTTGAGAAGGGCAAAGGATGAGGTTAATCTATTCACCTTGAAGTGCAGACTCCAACTGAATCAGTGTCTTTCCTTTCTGAAGTGAATGAGTAACAACACAGAGAGGGGATGATTGACTCTATAACGAGCCTGCACTTTGATCTTCCTAGCTGGATGTGTTTATATCAACCTACCTATTTGCATAGATCACCTGAGGAAGTTCTTAATTCCTCCATGACTGCTTAGACATGGATTGTTATTTTTATTTTTTCCTTCATTGTATTTCACTTCTGAACATAGCATTAAACCATTAATGCTTAAAAAGAAAGTCTTTAAAATGAAAATAAGAATATACTAACTGCAGATATTGCAGTAAAAAAAATCATATTCTTCAACCTCTGTGTCAGAGCATGCTTTTACTTTTTGGAGAGTAGGAGGGGATGGATCTGAGGTGACTTGGTGTAGTGGAAGGAACACTAGAGTCAGAAAACCTGGGTTCTAGGGCCCTAGTTCTAGATCTATCCCTAATTCACTGTGTGGTCTTAGATGAGTAACTTCACTTCTTTGGTCTTACCTTTCTCATTTGAAAAAAAGGGAGGGTTGAACTAGATGGTTCCCAAACTCTGTTGGAGCTCAAGAATTATGGGTCTGTGCATTTTCCCACATATTTTCTCTCTTTCCCTTGTGACTAATTCTCATGCTTGTGAAGTGACTGACCAGAGCTGAGGTTGGGGGAGGGAAGCAGTCTAAGGTCATGGTCAGAAGAAAAACCAATTCACTGTCCCTGTAAGTACCCAGACTTCATTGGGAGCATGTTCTACCCACAGAGCCATGGCTAACAGGTCTCTAATAATAACTGACATTTATATGGCACTTGAAAGTTTACCAAACATTTAAGATCATAGATTTAGAGGTAGAAGGGACCCCAGAGATCAGAGAACTATGGATAAAAAAGCAACCTTAGAGGCCACAGAGTCTAATCTCATCATTCTGTAGATGAAGAAACTGACCCTTGAGCAAATAAGTGATTTGCCCAAGGTCATAAAGTGGCAGAACCAGGATTTGAACTCAGGTCATCTGATGCTAAACTATTACTCTTTCCATTACGCAATGCTGGCTCAGGTAATTGAACTCAATCCTTTCATTTTACATGAGGAAACTGAAACTCAGAAAGGCTAAGTGACCCACCCACAGTCATATAGATAGTGAGTGTCTGAGGTGGCTTTCAAACTCAGATCTTCATGGTTCCAAGCTCAGTGTTCTATCTACTAGACCAGATTTCTCTGTTCTTTTATGTACATTATCTCATTTTATTATTATGATATCCCTACAAAGTACACGTTATCATTATAAATTTCTCAGATGGGTTAACTGAGGCTTAAAGAGGTCTTAGACCTTAGAACATATACTGTCTGCACAATAATGAGGAGAATTTTGGTATATGAAGAATTATCATGGAAGTATAAGAAATTGCAAGTTGACTGGTAATTAAGGAAGACATTTCTATTGTTTTGAGAAATATTCAGATGAATATATGAGCTCATCATATGATTATACCTTCCAGTGATATAGATTGAAAACTTCCCATGACTGCGCATCATGTGCAATTTTCATTCATGTCCTCCCACAAATTTAGCAAACAGGGTTCACCCAATATGTTTGAGTCCTTTCCTTTCTCTTACTTTTGAGTGGACACCAAGATAATACACACATACACCACACACACACATACTTTTACACACACATGCATGCACACACACACTCATACACTGTACATGTTTAATCCTCATTCTTACTGCATAACAAACCAAACTTTTTTTGATCATGTATTTTTATGACATCTTTTTTACCATTTATCCTTTATAGACTCTTGTTTATAGTTGTACAACCTGTTCACACTCACCATTTGCTTCTCCATTACCCTTCAGGTGATCCTCAATGCCATTTCATCAGAGACCCGTAGTGATCCATTACTCACAAAAATCCAATATCTGTAAGTCGAATATTTTGTAAGCTAATAGCAATAAGAACAACAACAACCCAGTTTATAAATAATGGAGCTGAAATGGTCTATCTGGATTCGAGGAGGAGAGATGTAGTTCACACTCACAGGGAACCAAATACAGTTATAATTTATTGATCGTAAAACAAAGCTACAGCTGGTTAAGATCTATGCCATTCTCTGAGAGAACCATTCTTTTGATCTCAGGGGAAACTGAGGACCAAAAAAGTTAAGTTTCTTACTCAAGGCCACAAACCTCTGACTCTAGATCCAAAGTTCTCTTTTTAAATAACATTTTATTTTTCTCCAATTACACATTGAAAGAAAATAATTTTTCAGTTTTACCATACTGCCTCTCCTATAGCCCATGGCTATATGGCAAGTAAGTAGCAGAGTTGGGGTACTAGGATTTGGACAATTATCAGTTCACAGTCGTACCTGAGTGGTCCCTGGGGATTAGGTCTAAAAACAGTTTAATATACAGAAGTACAAAGGGATGGGGTGTCCTTTACAAATGCAGCAATCTAGGGCAAGCAGACACTTTTGAATACAACAACCAGGAGTAAGCTACAGAAAGATGTGCCTAGGGATTGGTAAAATTCCTTAGGTATTCCGGTTATATTTATGGATTCCTCAGTCACTGGCTGTTTCTCTCTAACCTTTCTTCTCTGCTCCACTCTTTGTGAGAATGGGTGTCATCAGAACAGACTACCTCAAGAATTTACAGCTTTGAAGGATAATTCTTAATTTTGTCTGTATATTTGAGTATTTTTATTGTTGTTTACTAAATTATAATTAAAAATTTTAAGCTTTAAGATTGTTTTCCCTGAAATAATAGTTTTGCCAATCAAGTAAATATTATCTTCTTTACTAATACATTTTTAACACAAATACACATAAATTGAAGTGAAACACATACAGATTGAGAGATTTATGATCTGAAAGTATAAGAGAAAGCCTGAGCACATCGATTCATAGATCTAGAGCTCAATTAGGCATTTAAGGTCACATTGTCCAAATCCTTTATTTTATATATCAGGAAACCGAGGCTTACAGAGGTTAACTGATTTGCCCAAGGTCATACAGCTTCTGAGGTAGGATTTGAACCTAGAGTTTCCTGACCCCAAATCCAATGTTGTAATTATGTTTTGCCATGCTTCCTTGTTTTACACGTAATGAAGCTGTGGCTAGGGATGAGAACACAGCCAATTAGTGGCAAAGCCATGACTAGAACACAGGTTTCCTGGCTCCAAGTTCAGAGTTCTTTCCATGTTACTACTCTCTTTCTCATGTAAGTGCATCCATTTGAGTCATGAACCACACTTCCTAAGAAATTTTAAAGGGGCAAATGTCTGAGAAATCTCTAAAAATATCTTTGAAATTTTGACTTTGGTCAAATTGTGGTCATCCTCCTAGAGTCGATTCTAAAAAGAGTCTAAAAGATCATATGAATGAATGAATGAATGACAACAAACCAATGTTCTTAGAAATGTTTAGAAATAACTTAGAAATATTTAAAAATGGGCTAAACATTGGACTAAGTGCTGGGGATACTAATAGAAAACTCTGTGCCCTCAGGGAATTCACTTCCTAACAAGGGAGATAATGCGTATGGAAGGGTTCAGTTGCAAGCCCGGACAATGCAGCAGCACAGCATATAGTAATGCTTCTTCTTTAGTGCCATTTCACTGATAAAACCTTATCCGTTTCTGATGTTGAGCCATTTGATAGTGCCAAAGACTTTGGTGACAAGAGCTTTCTTTCCTGATTTTTTATCAGAAGTGTCTGGAGCGCCTCAATGAGCAGTTGCCATGATGCATGTTGAGAGGAGTTGCCTGTGGGCAGTGGATTGGAGGCATTGCCAATCCCACGGCTTTAGGATTCAAGGATCTGGGCTGTCTCCAATCAAGTATGAGGGGAGATGACTTCAAGGTAATGATGGTGGCTTGTCTAGTACATCACATGCTGCCTGCCCCAGGGTACTATTTCAGTTAGACTTGCTTGCCCACTCTTGGAGTGGTGGTAATATTTTATATCATTTGGTAGGGGGATGCGAAAGAGAAAAGTTTTCCATGAGAATTTCCTGCCACTTAATGCTCCTTTCTCCTCTTCTCTTTTGCAGTTTCCAGATGTAACACTCTTCATCAGAGTTTAAGATTTGGCCCTCAAGGAGTTAGTCTGGTGTCCTTTGGAACACAGCAACAAGGCACAGCAGGAGAAACCTTGAGTCTTGAGGATCTAATGAAAGTCAAGGACACAGTTTGCATTTCCTTCCTCTTGACCCTTGTCTGAGTTGATTAGATGATTTATACTTTATTTGAGTCAGTAATAGGTCAGAGGATGATGGCAGCACTGTGTGCAGGACTGCCTTTGGGAGAGGCAGTGAGCTCTTGAAGCTCCTCTTCCAAGCTGAATCATTGGGTCTGGGATTGCTCTGGTTTCTCTTTGTAGCGTGTAGTCACTCCTGACAGTAATTTTGTTCATTTCTCTTCCTTTGTTGGGGCTGCCTTTGTACCAGAAAGCAGGCTAATTTACTGCCTCTAAAAGAAGCCTCAAGCTCATAATTCTTTCTTATCCTCATTTTAAGTTCTTTTTCACCTTGGGCATTTAGGGATACACTTTGAAAATGCCCATCACTAAATGCAAAATGGAAATACACATTATTTGGAGATATTTATCTCAGCTTACTTTTCTGTATTTCTTGCTAAATAATGTAGTGGAAAGAGAATGGTACTTAAAACATAAAAAATTAAAAATCCTTGGGTCAAGTCTTAGCTCTGTCATTTACTTGCCACACATATGTGTCTAGTTAGTCACTTACCATGTAGGTGGCATCTTAGGACAGTGGAGTGTTGGATTTGGGTTCCAGATGTTGAGGGTTTAAATCTAAGTATTACCTGGGTGGCCTTGGACAAATCATGTAATCTTTGTAGTACTTATTTACCTCAACAGTAAAATGAGCAGATTGTACCAGACAGCCTTGAGGTCTCTTCCAAGTTTCAATCTATGGTCCTATGGTTCTAGATAATTTAAATTCTTTGGAACTCAGTTCCTCATCCTTAACGTGTGGGGAGTTAAATTAGATCAGGGGTTCTTAGCTCTTTTGGACCATGGACCCCTTTGGCATTCTGGTGAAGTCTGTGGACCCCTTCTCAGGATGTCTTTAAATGCATAAAATAAAATACATAGGATGAAAAAGGACAACTATATTAAAAAGGGGAGAAATTTTGTATACCTTTATTATATATTCCAAAGGAATAGCAAATTGTACATAATAGATTTGCAGTTTCATGAGCAATGATCTTTTTATTATTACGTTATGGAAATACTTATTTTATGCTGTAAATTCAAAAATAAAGAAATAAATGGAAAATAGAAAAAATGTCAAAATATTTTCAAAAACATGAGGAACCTCTGAATGAGATGATCACTGAGGTTGTTTTTAGCTTTAGATTTATGATTCTTAATGTATTTGCCCTCAGCCCCTACCCTTAACGTTGTGCTGTACCTTTTTACTGTATAGTAATATGCCATTTGATCCAGTCTATTATCTATCAGTCAGCACTGTTCTACAAGGATAACTTGGGGTTCAAATGACAATCCTGTCACTTTCTACTTGTGTCAGGCAATTGGTTTTTCAATTCAGTGTGATGGAATGGAAACCATACTGGAATAGAGAATAAGATACCCATGATGTTTGAGCCTCGATTTCCTTCTTTCTAAAGGGGGCATCATTCTATCTACACTGCTTGCTTCACAGGGTGTTCATGAGGACCAAATGAAATAATAGCTTGGAAGGTAATTTGTAAACTGTAAAGTGTTACTCATCAACCTTTGTGAAGTGACTGCTATGTTTAGGGTTCCATGGTGGTGCTGGAGAGGAAAAGACAAGTAAGAAATAGCCTGTGCCATCAAGAAGTTTACAACTAATTGTTAAGTGAATGATTTCACAGGTCAGACACTGTAGAAATTATCATCTGTGAAAATTGCCTTCTCATCTTTTGTGAATTTTGCCTAAATTATTTTGTATATTCTCCTAAGAGATGTTACTGAATTTACTAGTGCATTCTTTTTATTGAATGAATGAAAAAAATTAAAAGCCTCCTATATGCAGAGTGAACCATTTTTTTAACTTTATTTTTCTTGCTTTTTTTTTTTTTAGCAACATGGCTAAT
Source organism: Notamacropus eugenii (assembly GCF_028372415.1). Taxonomy (NCBI): domain Eukaryota; kingdom Metazoa; phylum Chordata; class Mammalia; order Diprotodontia; family Macropodidae; genus Notamacropus; species Notamacropus eugenii. The sequence continues at coordinate 215,244,016 of NC_092873.1, read as the reverse complement.
ATGGAAATATATTTTGCATGATTTCACATGTTTAATTGATATAGCATTGCTTGCTTTCTCAGTGGGTAGGGAAGTCTTGAGAGGGAGGGAGAGAATTTGGAACTCGATCTTTTAAACATGAAGGTTAAAAATAAATTTCTCTCTCTGTCTTTCTGTGTCTGTATCTCTCTCCTCTTAACAGAGCTAATTATGTACCAGGTATGTACTAAGCTCTGGGATAAAGATAAAAAAATAAGGAGTTTAAATTCCAATAGGAAAAGACAGCACATATAAGAATGTTGGGGCCAGGAAAGGGTGTAGAGGGATAGTTAGTAGAGCTTGAGGGGAAATGATTTATTCACCCTTTCTAGGAAAGCTAGTGGTGATTGGATGACTATTTCCTGTGGTAGAAATGGAAGGGGGAGAAGGAAACAGGAAGGGTACAAGTGGTGTGGTGTGGGATGAAGATGTCCAGAGAGCAGTGTGGTAAATAGTGTCTGAGTTAAATAAGGAAAGCCCAATTGGGAGCCCAGAGATGTGTACAGGAGGCTGGAGTCCTCAGAGGCAGAGACTAGTGTGAGGAGAAATGGGATGCAAATTCTTGAAAACAGCATTTGAATAACTGAATATTTCACTACTGTTATTTCACTGGTGATCTACTATGCTTTGAAATCACTTCCTATGCATTTTTTCCACTTGTAAACTATTAATAACTGAGTTTGAACTTAAAAACGTGCTTCCTCTATTTTTAGTTTCCAAAGAATCACCAGTACAAAAACAGAGATTTTTGGGGGGGAGAAGACTTTTTTTTTCAGATTAATTTAACACCACTTCCATTGCATTTTCCCAAGGGTTTCATATACTTTCTGTATATTTGACAGTATATTCCCCATTGTAGTAGGCAGGGCAGGTAAATACTATTGAATGAAAAGTTATTACATTCCTATAAATGAGATTTATCAATTTGCCTGGACTTTGCTTTTAAGGCAGTAAGCTTAATGGATGAACCACATTTTCTTGCTTGTAATCCTATGAATTTTTAGAATTTGTCCTAAATGACTGTGAGTTTTTGAAAATCTTTATTCAATACTGAGAATTGAAATGTATGAAGGGACTTCACAATTCATGTAATTGACCATCAGTTCCAATTGTAGAGTCCTTTGACAACATCCTTAACAAGTAAACGGTCATCTACCCTTGCTTGGAAACCCCCAGTGGCAAGAAACTTCGCATCCAATGAGATAGTTTGACTATTTTTGGATAACTCCAATTGTCGGTAAGGGTTTTAACCTCCTCTTGTTGCTGTTTTTTTGAGATAAAATCTACCTCTTTATGACTTCCATCAATCAGTCTTATTATTTCTATCTTCGAAGACCAAGCAGAGCTTAATCCCTTTTCTATGTAAGAAACTTTTAAATATTTAAAGACTGTTATCAAAACCAGCCTAAATCTTCTCTTTTCTAAGCTCAACATTCCCAGTCACTTCAAATGGTCCTTGCATGGCATGATTCTGAAACCTCTCAATACACTCTTTGTTCTCTGAATAATAATCATAGCTAGCTAGCATTTATACAGTGCTATAAGGTTTGCAAAGCAATTTACAAATATTTTCTCATTTTATTATTCTCACAACATCCATAGGATGTAGGCGTTATTGTTATCTTCATTTTGCAGATGAGGAAACCGAGGCAGACAGCTGTCAAGTGACTTGCTTAGGGTCACACAGCTAGTTAGGGTCTGAAGCAGGGTTTGAATTCAGATCTCCAAGCTTAGCGCTCTATCCACTATGCCACCTAACTGTAGTTAACAATATGTCTCCTAAAATTTAGCCCCCAGAACTGCATGTCATGTTACACATGTGGTCTGAGGAGGGAAGAATACAACTGTACTGTTACCTGCTCTTATGTTACCTTCTCTTAATTCAATCTAAGACTGTATAAAGTTGTTGTTTCTTGAGATAGTATAAGCTTTTTCTTTAAGGCTGCCACATGATATGTCTAATTCATATGCAGCTTACATTCCACTAAAAGTCACAGGGATTTTTCACATAAATATTTTCCTCCTCTGCTACATCTCTCTCATCACATACTTGTGGATCAGTTTTTTTAAATACCAGTGCAAGTGTTTGTATTGATCCCTAACAAATTTCACTTGATTTCAGAGCATTATGTCAGTTCCAGCCTGTCTACCCCACTCCTTTTTTTAAAGTCCCAATACTGTCATCCGTCTTGATATGACTTCAGTTCTGGACTCTCAGGTTATAAGTTCTTCTTTATCTTATCACTAATCCAGAGCTGGAACTAAGGTAAAGTGAATGGGGCTTTGTGCCAAGACACTAAAATTTAGACACTATAAAAGTTGTAAATAAGAATTTTACTGTGCAATTTAAAAATTGGTTATATTTTTATAACACTTTCATTTCTTCAGTAGCATAAAAACTACTTAGCAAGAATGATTCAGAGGGGTGGAGCCAAGATGGCAGAGTAGAAAGATGCACATACAGTAGCTCTTCCCCCACAGCCCATAAAATACCCCTAAAGAAAGACTCTCAACAAATTCTAGAGCAACAGAAAACACAGAATGATGGAGTGGAAGCAATGTCCAGCCTAGGGTGACCTGAAAGGCTGATGGGAAAGGTCTGTGGCACCAGACATGGAGCATAGCCCAGCCTAGCTTTGGCCATGCAGCACAGTGCCAGGAGGAGGACCCAAGCAGGACTTGGGGGCAGAATCCCCAGGGGCAGTAGCAGCATTTTGCAGATCCCTCAACCCAGAGGTGCCAAAGATCAGTGAGAGGGTTTTTTCAGCTGGCTGAGAAGGGAGCAGGGTCTTCCCATAGCTCTGGCCTCAGGCAGTGGTGGCAGAGGCCACATGGGGCTGCAGCAGCTCCCACAGAAGCTCGCATTCACTGTTGGATTGTAAAACCCCTGGGGGAACTGAGCAGCTGATCCTTACCTCAGCCCTATGTGGTGGCCCTGCCCCCACCTAAAGCCCCTGGGGAAGTTGAGCAGCTTATCTGAATCTCAGTCCCTAGTGCTAACTTGGTAGAACTGGAGGCCAGGTGATTGTGGAGAGGAAACTCTACTACTCACAGATTCTGGACACAAAAGTTTCTTGTTGCTCCCAGACCAGTGTACAAGCTTGATTGCACCACCTTGGAAAAACTGAGATCTTATAGATCCTCAGAGTATACCCTACTCTTGACAAAGGACCCAAAAGTCAAGTAACTGGTTGGGAAAATGCCCAAAAAAGGGAAAAAAATAAGACTATAGAAGGTTACTTTCTTGGTGAACAGGTATCTTCTCTCATCCTTTTGGATGAGGAAAAACAATGCTTACCATCAGGAAAAGACATAAAAGTTAAGGCTTCTGTATCCCAAACACCCAAAATAAATATTCAATGGGCTCAGGCCATGGAAGAGCTCAAAAAGGATTTTGAAAATCAAGTAACAGAGGTGGAGGAAAAATGGGGAAGAGAAATGAGAGAGATGCAAGAAAACCATGAAAAGCAAGTCAACAACTTGCTTAAGGAGACCCAAAAAATACTGAAGAAAATAACACCTTTAAAAATAGGCTAACTCAATTGAAAAAAGAGGTCCAAAAAAATCAGAGAAGAATATGCTTTAAAAAAGCAGAATTAGCCAAATGGGAAAGGAGGTTCAAAAGCTCACTGAAGAAAATTGTTCTTTAAAAATTAGAATGAAACAGATGGAGGCTAATGACTTTATGAGAAACCAAGAAATCACAAAACAAAACCAAAAGAATGAAAAAATGGAAGATAATGTGAAATATCTCATTGGAAAAGCAACTGACCTGGAAAATAGATCCAGGAGAGACTATATAAAAATTATGGGACTACCTGAAAGCCATGACCCAAAAAAGAGGCTAGACGTTATCTTTCATGAAATTGTCAAGGAAAACTGTCCTGATATTCTAGAACCAGAGGGCAAAATAAATATTGAAAGAATCCATGATCACCTCTTGAAAGAGATCCCAAAAAGAGAAAGTCCTAGGAACATTGTAGCCAAATTCCAGAGTTCCCAGGTCAAGGAGAAAATATTGCAAGCAGCTAGAAAGAAACAATTTCAGTATTGTGGAAATATAATCAGGATAACACAAGATCTAGCAGCTTCTACATTAAGGGATCAAAGGGCATGGAATATGATATTCCAGAAGTCAAAGGAACTAGGACTAAAACCAAGAATCACCTACCCAGCAAAACTGAGTATAATTCCTCAAGAGAAAAAAATGGTCATTTAATGAAATAGAGGACTTTCAAGCATTCTTGATGAAAAGACCAGAGCTGAAAAGAAAATTTGACTTCAAACACAAGAATCAAGAGAAGCATGAAAAGATAAACAGGAAAAAGAAATCATAAAGGACCTACTAAAGTTGAACTGTTCACATTCCTACTTGGAAAGACAATATTTGTAAGTCTTGAAACTTTTTTCAGTATCTAGGTAGTTGGTGGGATTGCAGACACACATACACACACGTACACATACACAGAGAGAGACAGAGAGCATAGGGTGAGTTAAATAGGAAGGAATCATATCTAAAAAAATGAAATTAAGGGGTGACAGAGGAATATATTGGGAGGAGAAAGGGAAAAATGGAATGGGGCAAATTATCTCTCATAAAAGAGGTGAGAAAAAGACTTTTCAGTGGAGGGATAAAGGGGGGAGGTAAGAGGGAAAATGTGAAAATTACTCTTATCACATTTGACTCAAGGAAGGAATAGCATGTGCACTCAATTTGGTATGAAAATCTATCTTATACTACAGCAAAGTAGGGGAGAAGGGGATGAGTGGGGTGTGGGGGGATGATAGAAGGAAGGGCAAATGAGAGGAGGGCAGTAATTAGAAATAAACACTTTTGGGTAGGGATAAGGTCAAAAGAGATGATAGAATAAGTGTGAGGGCAGGATAGGATGGAGGGAAATATAGTTAGTCTTACACATCATGGCTATTATGGAAATCATTTGCAAAACTACACATATATAACCTATATTGAATTGCTTGACTTCCCAATGGAGATGGGTGGGGAGGGAGAAAGGAGAAGTCGGAAATCAACATTTTAGGAAGAACTGTTGAGTATTGTTTTTGCATACAACTGGCAAACAAGAAATACAGGTAATGGAGTATAGAAATTTATCTTGCCCCACAGGACAAAAGAGAAGATGAGGATAAGGGAAGGGACAGATGTTAGAAGGGAGGGCAGATTGGTGGTAGGGGCAATTAGAATGCTAGGCATTTTGGGGTAGGGGGAGGGGAGAGATGGGGAGAAAATTTGGAACTCAAAATTTTGTGGAAATGAATGTTGCAAACTGAAAATAAATAAATTTTTACAGAAAGAAAAAAAGAAGTTATCAGAAAAAAATAAAAATAAAAAAATAAGATGCTTCAAATTAGAGAAACATCATAATATAGTAGGTAAAGCACTAGACTTGAAGTCAGGATGATTTGAGTTTAAATCCTGCTCTAGATATTCTACAAAGTGCTTATCTAATCCTTGTAACAACTCTGTGAGGTAGGTGCTATGACAATTTCCTTTTTATAACCAAAGAAACTGAGGCTGAATGAAATGTCTGAGGCAGGATTCAATCCCAGTTCTTCTTGACTCTAAGTCTAGTATTCAATGTACCATGCCACCTAGCTGTGAGACCCTGGACAAACAATACAGTCTCACTCAGCCTTGACTTCCTTATCTATTGAAGGAGGATTTTAGATTTGATAACTTCTAAGATTTCTTCCAGTTCTAAATCCTAGAAAGCCATAATATTGCATGCCTCCCCCATTGTGGCTGCATATCAAGGGAGCTAGTGACTGAGCCAGTGACTTCCACATCAGTGGTTTCCAAGTTTATAGGGCCTTTCTCTCTCTGTCTAACTCTGTCTGTGTCTTTCTGCCTGTTTGCCCTTGATGGGATAATTTCCTAGGGTCTCTTTCTGGGACATTGCTGAGAATTTTCCCCCATGGGGCTGTGGTCTGGAGTTTGCTCCATCCTTTCATGGAGTGGAAGTGTCCCAAGTGTCCCAAGAATCTTTTCCATCTCAGTTAACTTGAGGTCATGTTTAATGTTGCGTATCCCCATCACTATTTCAAGCTGTTGGCACCAAATGTGCTAAATCAGAACTCTGCTCTAACTTTTTTAAGCCACTCTCTTAGCGAGGTTATTTAAAATTTTTTTAAACATTTTTATTTAGAGTTTTGAGTTCCAAATTTTATTATCCCCTTCCTTCCTTCCTCCTCTACCCCACCCCCTGAAATGGTGAACAACCAGATATAGGTTAGACATGGCAATTATGTAGAACATTTCCATATTAGTCATTTTCTACAAGAAGACTCAAAGAAAAGGAAAACAACGAAAGAAAATAAAAAATAGCCTGCTTCAGTCTGTATTCAATCAATTCATTCAATCAGTTAATTCAATCATTATCGGTTCTTCTTCTGGAGGCAGATAGTATGCTTCGTGATTATTTCTTTGGAATTGTCTTTCTGCGAGTAGCTAAGTCATTCAGAGTTTTTTATCAAACAATATTTCTGTTACTGTGTACAGTGTTCTGGCTCTGTTCACTTCACTATGAATCAGTTCATGGAAGTCTTTCCAGGTTTTTCTGAAATCTGCCTGCCCATCATTTCTTACAGCACAATAATATTCCATTACCATCACATGACACAGCTTGTTTAGCCATTACCCAATCTATGGGCATCCTCTTGCTCTTCAATTCTTAGCCACCAACAAAAGAACTTAGCAGAGGCTCTTAACCTAGGGTCTGTGAACTTTTGTTTTAATTTTGAAAATTTTATTTCAATATAAGTGGCTTCTCCTGTAATCCTATGTATTTTATTTTATGTACTTAAACACATAATTCTGAGAAAGGGTCCATGGATTTACCAGAATACCAAAGCGATCCATGGCACAGGAAAAGATCAAGAGCCCTCAGTCTAAAGATATCCAGAAGACTGTGCATAGCTTCTCTCTTCTCCTTATTTCTAATGTAAGCACCTTTATGCAATATATCTCCCCTAATGTAGACTGACATATAAACAAGTATTCAAATTAATGAATAAAATCATAACATTCATAACAAATGTACTTTTGTACATAAAGTGACTGAAGCCAAACTCTGTATTACCTGCATTGAAGCCTTCTTGGTAGTGAATGAAGTGCTATAAATTTGACCTATCAACCCAAATAGTGTACTAGCTCAGACATTCTTCAAATCTTCAGCTAGAATGTGGAAGGATCATTTTTTTTAAGGGATACTACTTTTCATGGCATTCCATAATTTGTTTATATTTGTTTATAGTTGATATCACTACAATGAGTTTATTGATTGTGATGAATTTCTTAAAAATACTATTTGTTCAGGAAGAAGAGAACAAGTTCTAGTGCCTTAATGCCTTATAAATCCTAGATGAGCCTTGCTTGCTAAATAAAGTCTGAAGAGTGTTTGTGTGTGTGTGTGTGTGTGTGTGTGTGTGTGTGTGCGTGTGCATGTCTGTGCAAGGGGTTTGTACACAAACATTTATTTCTGTTCAATAATTAAATTTCTCAGTTCTTTGCCTGCTCATGTCTTCTTATTACCATGAGATAGCTAAGAGAGTGATAATAAACTTATCCTATCCATCTTTCCTCTTTTTGCTCCCAGTTTTTTTCTTGATTTCCAGACTTCAGAACTATGCCTCTGGTACTGTCTCATCTTGGTTTTTCCCTTTCAGTGCCTTGGGCCTCTTTACCCTAGAATAGCCAACCATCCCTGCAGCCTAGTCAATCTGGAATATTCTGCTACAAGGCCCACCCCCTTTTTCCATTGGTGAGTTCCTCCTAGGTCCTCCATTTTGTAAAGGGGCCTAAACCTACCTCATTCCCCTCTTGGCTCAGTTCTTGACTTTAAAACCATATTCCCATCCTTCACTTGGTACATTCATCTCCTCTTCCCTACAGGTATGACTATAGAGTTTACCCCTGTGCCACTCCTTCCACCATGCTTTTCACCTCACTTTGGTGTGTTGTCCTCCCCTACTAGAATGTAAGTTCTTTGAGGTCAAGGATTGTCTTTTTGCTTGTATTTGAATCCCCCTGCTTAGCACAGTACTAGAACATCAATAAATGATTCCTTCCTTCCTTTCTTCTTTCCTTCCTTCCTTTCTTCTTTCCTTCCTTGCTTCCTTTCTTCTTTCCTTCCTTCCTCCTTCCCACATTCCCACTCTCCTTCCCTTCCTCCTTTCCTTCCTTCTTTCCTTCCTTCCATCTTTCTTTCCTTCCTTTTTTCCCTCTCTTTCTTCCTTCCCCCTCTCCATCCTTCCAATATTCCTACCCTCCTTCCTTTCTCCCTTCCTTCTTTCCTCTATATTTTCCTTCTGGACTCTTTGCCATCCTCATTCTTTCTCCTTTCCTCTCTCCTTTCCTTCCTTCCTTTTCTTCTTTTCTCTCCCTCCATCATTCCCTCTCTTTTCTCTCAGAATGGAAATATGTGCTTATTGATAGTACATTTACAGTAAATTAGTGACTATAATTGACATATCATGCCTGAAGTTTTTCTAAAATATTTTACCTGCAGTATCTCACTTGATATAAAACTTTGAGGAAATCTCTGTTTTATAGATAAGAAAATAGAGATTCAGAGAGTGAATCACTCAAGGTCAAACAGCTCTGACCAATCCAATATTGCATCTGAATCTAGATGTCTCTGGCCTCCTGGGTCAGCACTCTCAGCACCATGCTGCCTCCCAAATTAAACAGGCAGAGTCTCTGGCCTTTGGCTTTCTTATAATGAGTAAATACTGAAGGAACATAGAGCCCAGAGGAGGTAGGGCTGCCCCTGTGTGGCATGCTCCTTGTCCCTATTCCTGTCATTATTACCCAGGGTTCAAGGAATGCTTTTGAAGCACAACAGAAGTTGATGATGAGCCATAGCTGCAGGAGCCTGTTTCCTGACTTCCAGAGATAGTGCATCAATCTCCTTTTCTCACACCTGTCGAAGGAACTTCTCAAGACCCTGGACAGCCTAACCATCGCAGTTTAATAATAATAACAATAACTATGTTTTATATAACATTTTAAGTTTTGCAAAGTGTTTTATAAATATCTCATTTGCTCCTCATATTGTTGGGAGGGAGATGCTATCATCAGCCCCATCTCACAAATGAAGAAACTGAGGCAGATAGGTCAAATGACTTACCTAGGGTCACACAGTTAGTAGATGTCTCAGATTGGATTTGAGTTCAGTCCTTCCTTACTCCAGATCCATCACTTTATACACTGTACCGCCTGGCTGTCTCTAATGGTCTTCATCCATCACTGTGGTGTGTGGTGAAGGTAATGTTAAACTGGATGCTGAAACTGTGTTGATAGAACTCCTTGCTCCATGGGTTCCTGTTCTGATTGTAGACCCAGGCCACAAGTTGATCCAGCTATTGTCTGAGAGTCTTTGCTAGGTACACACACACACACACACACACACACACACACACACACACACGCACAATGGTTGCTTTGGATACCTCTGATGTGCACTGCCAACAGTATAACAGTCTCCCCACCTGGAGCATAAACTAAAGAACATTGTTGTTGCTTTGCCCTGGGAGCCTAGGCGTGACCTATCAATGAAAATTTAAATGCCGACTATGTACCAGTCACTATGCCCAGAATATGGACTCTATTTCACTATGCACCAATTCTTCTACCTACGTTCAGATCTTCTCCTATCCAGGGCACAGGTTTTCCACCAGGCTAGCCTGGACCCCACTTGAGTTTGGGGAAGATGGATGCTCTCAGTCTCATCTATGAGTGCTGTTTTCTTGGAGGAACATATCTCAAAAAAGATTCATTTCCTTTCCTTTCTGGAGGAGGGGACAGAGTTACTCTTCTATTCTGGTCTCATGATGTCAGCAAAATCCTGGCTACAATCTTTCAAGCATCTTCTAGGTCTAGAAGGCTTGTATGTAAACATATGAAAGGTGACCTACTCTCTCTCTCTCTGATCATTGGTGGGCTGGTTGCTAGGTCCAGAAAGGCTTGATCTGCTTCTTCACATTCTGGGATAATCACTGATTTATTCTCTGTTGATGCAAGGACAATTCCAACTGTGGTAGACTTATCTGAGACTTTAGTGTATCTGGCAGGAGAAAGAGGCTCACTTTATATTCGGAGGACCTAGTAGGAGGTAACTGCATGATCATAAAAGGAAATCTATGCATGCAGGGTGGTAAGATACTCATTCTCCAGGTTCCCTCAGCCCCCCGAAAGGGTACCATTTCTAAAGCAGCAAGGTAGCGCAACAGACATAGTGCTGGAACTGAATTCAGGAAGATGTGAGTTCAAACCTCATCTTAGACAGTAGCTATATGACCTTGGGCAAGGCATTTACACTATGCCTTGTTTCCTTATCTGTAAAATGAGGATAATAATAGCATGCCCTTCTCACACTATATCGTTGTAAGAATACGATGAGATATTTATTAGATGCTATAAATATGCTAACTATCATCATCATCATCTGATGATGATGAAGATGTTTAAGCTATTTCCCTGTGAAATCTTACAGGCTTATAGCCACCCCCCATCTTTCAACAGAAGGGCACTGTTCAGTGTGTGTTGGCCACACCACCTTGTAATTTATCAAATGACCAGTTTCTTTAATGTGACTCTGTGTTGGTTGGATCTGACCTCTTACTAGGGTACCTGGCTCCATCCATAAGCTGCCCCTGTTTACCAAGGAGGGTCATTATTCTTAGGCCTTAAGACTTTCCTTCAGGCCCCCTCTCCTTTTGTCCCCACTTTCTCCACTGCTACTTCCACTAAAGATCCTCTGTTCTCCACTTAAAGGAAAAGGAAAGAATAAAAACCAAGTGCCTAGTAGGAAATGATACAATAGGGAGAATGTACATTTAGGATCTCATACAGTTATTGATTTTTTCCATCCTAAAATGCTCATATTTCTTAATCTTTATATCTATGAATTTAAAATTCTACCACATTCCAGAAAGGGTTTGGTCTATATATACTGCTTCTACCTGCCCTAATGATGAGACAATTCTTAAGAGTTATAAGTATCATCTTCCCATGTAGGAATGTAAACAGTTTGACCTTATTAAATCCTTTATGATTTCGCTTTCCTGTTTGCTATTTTATGCTTCTCTCAAGTCTTTTACTTGAAAGTTGGGTTTTCTATTCAGCTCTGGTCTTTACATCAAGAATGCTTGAAAGTCCTCTATTTCATTGAATGTTCATTTTTTCCCCTGAAGAATTATACTCAGTTTTGCTGGCTAGGTAATTCTTGGTTGTAAACCTATGTCCTTTGCCCTCCAGAATATCATATTCTAAGGCTTCTGGTCCTTTAAAGTAGAAGCTGCTAAATCTTGTGTTTCCTGTCTGTGGCTCCACAGTATTTGAAATGTTTCTTTCTGGATGCTTGCAGTATTTTGACCTGGGAGTTCTGGAATTTGTCTATAATCTTGAAAGTTTACATTTTGGAATCTCTTTCAGTAGGTGATTGGTAGATTCTTTCAATTTATATTTTACCCTCTCATTTTAGGATATAAGGGCAGTTATCCTTGAGAATTTCTTGAAAGATGAGGTCTAGGTTCCTTTTCTGATTATGATTTTCAGGTAGTCCAATAATTTTTAAATGATTTCTCCTAGATCTATTTTCCAGGTCAATTGTTTTTACAAGGAGATATTTCACATTGTCTTCTATTCTTTTCATTCTTTTGATTTTGTTTTATTGTTTCTTGATTTCTCATAAAGTCATTAGCTTCCATTTGCTCCGTTCTAATTTTTAAGGAATTATTTTCTTCAGTGAGCATTTGTGCCACCTTTTCCATTTGACCAGTTCTGTTTTTAAAAGAGTTTTTCTCTTTAGTAAACTTTTGTAAATATTTTTTCCATTTGGTCAGTTCTGTTTTTCAAGGCATCCTTTTCTTCATTGGATTTTTGTATCTCTTTTACCATTTGTACTAGTCTGTTTTTTAAGGTATTATTTTCTTCACTATTTTTTGTACCTCTTTTTTCATGATTTTCTTGCACCACTCTCATTTCTCTTCTCAATTTTCTTCTACCTCTATTACTTGATTTTCAAAATTCTTTTTGATCTTTTCCAAGACTTGAGACCAATTCATATTTTTCTTGGAGGCTTTGGATATAGGAGCTTTGACTTTGCTGTCTTCTGAGCATGTGTTTTGATCTTTGTCACCACAGAAACCTTCTATCGTCAGATTGTTTTTCTGTTGTTTGCTCGTTCGTCCAGCCATTTTTTGACTTTTGACTCTTTGCCAAAGTGTATCTCTTCTTCGGGATGGAGGGCACACTGTGCCAGGTTTCAAGAGTTTTGTGTAGCTGTTTTCAGAGATACTTCTAGGAATCTGCAAGTTTTCATTTCTTCCAAGGTGGTATGACCTAAGGAAAGGTGTGTTTACTCCTCTCCTGACCTGGGCTCTGTTCTCTGAATGACAACAAGCACTCTTTTCTGCCCTGGAACTGTTCCTCCATGGCCTCAAGATCTGTTGTGCTAGTGTTCCTCTTCACCCTAGTACTGCCACCCAGGGCTGTGACCTGGATCCAAATTATAGGTAAAGTAACAGAGTCTTTCCCCCAGTGCCAGCAAAGTGACCTCTGTTATTTCCTTCTGACACTCTTACCATCTGTGGACTGAGAGCTCCAGAAGAAGCTTGTCCCACTGTTGATTCAGTGGCTCCCACGGCACTGCTCCTGATTTGCTGGGACCTGGTCTGTGCTGGAGGCAGGGCTGGACCAGCACAGACTGTACTGGACCATATTCCATTCTCTCTCCTATGCAACAGATGTTTCCTGCCAACCTTCTAAGTTGTATTTGTTTGGAAAATTATTTCGTCCTTTCCTTTTGTGGGTTTTGCCACTCCCTAATTTGTTTTAGGTCATTATTTAAAGGTGTACATGGAGATTTTGGGGAGAGCTCCAGGGAGTCCCTGCCTTTTCTCTGCCTTCTTGGCTCTGCCTCCATTTTAGTCATTTCTTACTCATGCTCTTTCTCCTTTCTACCTGTTTTATTTTTTCTACCGAAAAGAAGCTTTCTAATATTTTAGTGCACAGACCAGGGTAGACCCTGTGAAGCCAGTCCAGTGTGCTGCTTTTCAGCACAGCATTTTCAAATGGAGGTCCTGTGGGACGTTGGTGTTCCACAAGAAGCAAGAAAGGAACCTGTGAGAAGATGTCAATGCTAGTGATATTTTCCCTCTCAAGTTAATTTTCATATCTGTATCCCCAGTGTCTACCATAGTGCCTTATGCATAGCAAATGCTTAATAAATGTTTGTTGAATTTGCCCTCAAAGATAATGAAATATGAAATTAGGTATGTGTTAAAAACAGACCACTGAAAACTAACAGCAGTGGTCAATGTAACACCTGAGTATTTAAGTGGGGTTTATTGAAAGGCATAACACTGTTAGCCAGGTTCCAAGGTCATGGAGAAAAGCACTGAAGGAGTTTGCTTCTTATGGTTTTCCTGGATGTATGATGAGTCTTCATGTCTTGTCAACCTTCATATTTGTAGAGGGCAAGGAGCAGTGAATCTTTGTCAGCAGGTAAGTTACTTTCAGTGGTAATCATTCACCATCTGGAGTGTTCCATTCGAGCTGAATTGTTCCTGCTGAAGAAAAGAAAAAGCCTTGTTTCTGATAATACAAAAAATACATTTTTACCTTTTGATCTGCCCATGAAGGTTTTTAGAACATTGGTTGTTTGAAGCACAAAAGACTGAACTTGTGAATAATATTTTAAGAATTTTTGATTGGTCCTTTAGCTAATTCCATCTTGGTACACATTTAACATTCTTGATAACCTTAGCCACAGATGGCTACTGTCCAATTAGAAGGTCAGTACTAGGAAGTTTCTCCTAATTAACCTAAAGATGATATTTAGTAACCTTAGAAGGTGGCAGTTATCTTCCAGTGGGCTACCTGTCTAGTGAAAGTGCTGACAATTACCTTTAGAATGACTTTGGAAGCAGTTGCTATTATCTTAAAGTGAAAAGGTAAAGCCAAGTTAGCTTTAGGGCTGGAAGGGGCCTTAGCATCATCGAGTTCAACCCTCTCATTTTTCGGGCCTGAAAACTGAAACTTAGAGAGTTAAAGTGACTTGTTCAGGGTCATGTAGTTAGTAAGTATGAAGAGTAGAATTTGAACTTAGGTCTTCCTGGCTCCAAATCTAGGGCCCTATCCACTATACCACACAGCTCTCTTATAAATGTTACAAAGGGGAGGCAAAGGAGAACCTATCAAACTTTTAAAGTGTCAGCTTCAAATAAGTTATTATAATCTACTTCAAAGTGGTTATGATTTACTTCAAAGAAAATTATTAACTCAATGTACAAGAAGAAATATTCATAATATACTTCATGCTTATGTTTTTTTTTTACATAGAAATAGAATTGTTGACTTCCATCACTCAATATCCATACATAATAAGTGAAAAAGGGATCATGTCCTTCACTTAGCTTGGGTTCTATAGGCAGAAATTTATATTAATTGCACCTTAAATCAGGAAATGGATTACATCAATTGCATAAGGCATTGGCCAGTAAAGGCCATCCAGGACAAGGCGTAATTGTGACTACTCCATTTCTAATCTCCTGCTGTATATATGACATCTTCAAGTCAAATTCATCATATCTAATTTATGTCAGTTCATCCAACAAAGAAGGTCTAGAGAAGTTAGGAAGTCAAGCATTTTATCAATGTCCCCCCATTAAGGTCAATCCCTGGCCTACTTGCTAAAGGGGAAGATGGTATTAAAAAGTCTAGCTGACATGACATGTAATCCCAAAACTGATGGACTGTTTCAGGATAATCAACTTCTACCCATACTTTTACAATACCTTTGATCCAGCCTAAAAAAACACCATTGTCATATATAAATATGGAGAGTTTGTGGACAGATGAAATTATAATTGCTAGTCTAGGAAAGCAAGATCCTACTTGATAGTCTAGAATCCTTAAAAACTTTTTGCTTCTAAAATTGAAGGGCTGATGAAGGGAATCTTTATTTTTTTTTACTTCCAAAAATTAAAGTTATATTCATACCCAGATGAATCTCAGGACAATAAGACTCACTGGGAACAAGAATGGGTCCCTGTTCAAGCCTCTGCATATTGCCTTCCCTCTTAGAATGTATCCTGTGATTGATGTAATCTACTTTCTGATTCAAGCTGCCATTAATATATGAATTACTGTCTATAAAACTCAGGCTAAATGATGGACCATTTGATCCCTTTCCACTTATTGTGTATGGAAACTGGGGCTTAGCACTCCTCTATTTGGCATTCAAAGCCCTTTTTAATGTACTCCCCCCACCCCCAACACACACACTTTTCCAATATTCTTGTATCTTGACTCTAACTCACTCTACCCTCTCTCGCCTCTCCCCATGCCACCACCACCACCACATAGTCTTCAATAAAGTGATATTGGCCTCTTTTCCATTCCTCAAATACACTCCATCTCCAGGCTCTGGGCATTTTTATTGTCTGTCCCTCATGCCAGGAATGCTCTCGCTCTTCATCTTCACCTCCTGGCTTCCCTGGCTTTCTTCAAATCCCAACTAAAATCTCACATTCCATAGGAAGCCTTTTCCAACCCCTCTTAACTCTAGTGCTTTCTCTCTGTTGATTATTCCTATTTATCCTGTATATAGCTTGTTTGTACAAATTTATTTGTTTATTATCTTCCCTCATTAGACTATAAACTCCACAAGGGCAAGGACAGTCTTTTGCCATTCTTTTCATCCTCACCACATAGAACAGTGCCAGACACTTAGTGGTAAAAATGGGCACTGACCGACAGTCCTTGGCACATATTAAGCACTCAAAAAATGCTTATTGACTGATTCCTTATTCACCAACCTATTAAACACTAGGTACTCTTCAAAGTTCAGCTTATAGTCCACCATGAAGCCTTCATAAATCACTCTAGTCAACAGTGACCTCTTCTTTTCTTTTCTGAACTCCATTCTTACTTATTGTCTGCTTGGCACATATACACTTCCTTATGTTGTAGCTAAAGTTTTAGCTATAGGTTAGATGTAATCTCCTTGAGAACAGAGACTACATCATATGCCTCTTGTAATCTTTGAAACATTCAGCATCCATTGCTGCTCAGTTAGCATCTACTGAATGAATAAATATTAGAGGGAGATTGAAAAAGCAATGGACAGGAAATGAGTGAAGAGAACGGAAGCAGTAAAATGAACTGGACTCAGGAAGGGGGTAAAGATCATTACTAGTTTGGGAACCATACAAAATCTTATCTATTTTACATCCCATCAATTTCAGCAAATCAAAAAATGTCCTAATTTCTGCTCTCAGAAGGATGCTTACTTGCCAAGGGACCCCTGAAGTTATCGAAATGGCAAAAGTGTGAGAGGTTCTGCTGTATAAGCAATCTAGTTTAAAATAAAGATAATGTGATGGACTCACCTCTCTCTGACTGGTGCATCTCATCAAATGACTATTCCTTCCCAGGCTGGTGGATGCAGCACAAAATGAAGGGAGACAATCTAGTCGCTGTTGAGAGTGATGCTCAGAGACAGTTAAACTGGGTAACTGAAAATTATTTTCAGAGTGGGTATTTGGGCATTTTTTTCTCTATGACTTCTCAGATTATCTCAAGCTAACATTTTGAAATAAGTTGGCTATTTTAATCTAGTAGATTATAAACTTCTTGAGGGCAAAGACTTTTTCATTTTTGTCTTTTAGGCTAGTACAACCCAGAGCCTACTAAAGTGCCTGTCACATGGTAGGCACTTTGTTGGGTCTAATTAGATTGATTTAAGCAAAAAGATTAACAGTAATTTGCTCAGCTAGATTTCAAGACACGCCAGTTCGCAGAAGTTAATTATTTTGACTCTTACAAATTTCACAGAGATTTTGTGTGTCTCTTAATTGAACTCACATTTTCTATGACCAGAAAAAAGAATTTAATGAGTTTGCTTTTTGAAGGTAATACATGGAGAAAAGTATTGCTTGGAATTTGATATTTTGAATAGAGGTTCTTGAAAGCTAGGACCCACTTGTTTACAATGATCCTTCATGAGTTAGTTAGCTTTTAGTATCAATAAGGACACTACCCTTTGTTAAAGAGTCAACAAATCATTTATTAAGGCACTACTCTGGATTGGGCTCTTGGCTACATATTGAGTATTCAAAGAAAAAAATTAAGTAACCTCTGCTTTGAAAGAACTTATATTCTGTCATAGGAAGCAACATACCCATACACACATTTACATATATATGGGTATACATATACCTATAAAGGTAAATACAAAGTAATTAGGAAAGGATACTAGAAATTAGGAGTGTTAGAAAGGTCATATAACAGAAAGCAAACTAAACTGTGAAGGGAGCTAAGGATTCTCTCAAGGGGAAGTGAGAAGGAAGGATTTTCCAGGCATTGGGGACAATCTTTGAAAAAAGAACTGAGATGGGAGATAGGAGTGCACAATCTACTGGATTAGAGATATTCTCCTCTATAACACAGAGGCTTTATACATGACCACTGTAATCCTGAGTTTTTCTGCCTAGGTAGTCAACCATGCCACATTTCCTGAAAAACACAGGGCCTAACCAGGCATATTAACTCACATGAATCCTTGTTACTAGGGAGACCGAGGCTAGCTGTGATGAGTTCAGGAGTTCTGAGCTACAGTCAGCTCCATCATTGTATCACCTGGTCTGAGACCTGTACCATACTGAAAGGTATGCACAGTATGTTCCATACTGAATGATAAGATCAGTGACAAAATCAGCAGCAAAGACATGTCCCAACTGGTCTAATAAGAAATTCTTTGAAGGCATGGATTCCGTCTCAAACCTCCCCTTTGGTCTCCCTTGCATTAGGCTCAGTGACCTATACAGAGTAAACACTCAATAAATGTCACTGATCATGTTAACGATTGGAATGTATCCTGTCAAAAAATGATCCACCCT
The DNA here is from genome assembly GCF_028372415.1 of Notamacropus eugenii. Classification (NCBI taxonomy): domain Eukaryota; kingdom Metazoa; phylum Chordata; class Mammalia; order Diprotodontia; family Macropodidae; genus Notamacropus; species Notamacropus eugenii. The sequence goes on along the minus strand of NC_092873.1, from coordinate 215,226,076 downwards.
CACTCTCCACACTGTTATCAACTGAGAGGGCTCTAACTCAGTCAGGCTCCAAAAGGGGACTTGTAAGCCACTTTAATCAGAACCTCTTAAACCATTTACCTTCTCTATTTGATATTCCTGATGGAATGTAGTTAACAAATACCTCTTTCTTGTCTAATCGCTATAATTCAGAACTGCCTCCTGAATAAAAAAGTCCTTTTCTCAGTTGAATTTATCATTTTCTCATTGCTGCTCAGATCAGCCTGATCATTCCTGAGTGCCCTTTGACTATACCTTTTGAACCCTTCCTCTGTTGTTAATATACTTCCTTTCATCCTAAATCTCTTCCTCTCACATTTATTCCATCTTCTGGTGCTCATAAAAACCTGCATACCTTCTGAAGTTACCTCATCTCTCTGTCTCTAAGGATGTGCTTCTTTTCTCATAGCCCCTGATCCATAGGACAGTTTAAAAGATGACTCTGGCATATGCCTTATTCTCTGCTATCACTTCCCTCTGTCATCATCACTAAAAAACCACTTTTCCTCCTTTAAAGTTTATTCTCTCTTGCCTTATTCTTTGTTTCTGTCATCCATGAATTTCTAAGTTCCTCTTCTTCAATAAAACCAGAAATGCCTCACAATCTTCTTTTCTGCCCAGATTCCTACCCTTTCAATTATCTTGACCTCCTAGTTCTTCAATCGCCAGTTCCCATGATGTCTATGTCCAGCCTACCTCAACCATACATGGGAGTGGTCATATCCTAGAACCTCCCTCTCCTACATCACCTTCCATTAACTGAATCTAACCTACATCCTTGAATCATTAGTTCCCGTACAACTCTGGTCAGGACCTTCTATGATATTTATAGTTGATCTGTTGGCCACATTTAGGTCACTGATTTAGAGAAATTCTCCTGTACTGGAGAGAAAAGACTGGGTTTAAGAGAGATGAAAGGGGAAGAGTCAAAAAAGCTCTTTTTTAAGCTTGGAAAGAATAAAAACATTTGGAATCAAATTTAGGAATTAGATTTGAATTTTCTAAAACATCTCATCTTGACATAATCATTTTTAAACTCACTGAAAATGTTTCTTAACATATTCAACAAATAATTATATTTTACAATCTATGACTATTTTATTAGTCTCTTTTACTTAAGCAAGGAATTGTAAGGCTAAAATACTAACTAATAATAATAGCATCTATTAGATTGTTTTAAGGTTTGCAAGGTCCTTTACAGACATAATATCATTTGGTTCTCACAACAACCCTTTAAGGTAGGTACTATTCTCATCATCCCTACTTTAGAAATGAGGAAATTGAGATTGAGAGACATGAAGTGACTTGCCCAAGGTCACAGCTAGTAGATGTCTAAGGTAGGATTTGAACTCAAGTCTTCTTGACTTCAATTATAGCTCTCTACCCACTGCATCACCTGGTTTCCCCAAAAGTGACCATAGAGATTCTGACATCTCTCATCTAGCAGGCTGTTTTGTCTTTACAGCAGCTGAAAGAGAGAAATATTTAATGTGTTCTTAAGGGAGGGTTTGTAATCTTTCAGTCTCAACACTGAGCTATTCCTTAAGTTTCATTTATCCTCTTATGGTGTAGGTTAGCTTCAGTATCATTCCCATTTTACATTCCCGAGGTGCTCTGAGTGCCAGCAGCCCAGACTACTGATTGAAAAACCAAAAGCTTGGTTCCTGTCTGGTAATAACAAATGACGGAGCTTCCAGGTTAACTCTCATTTCTGGACTGGGAAAAGAAACAAAGACATATTTCAGAATAGATTCTCCTTTCAGAAGGGTCTAGTACCAATGAGAGTAATGATTTTAGTTTTAATAGCTTCCATTTAATCTGCTTAAAAGTGTATACGTTAATGACCCAGAGAGACATGAATCAATGAAGCACATAACAGGGTAGTCAGTCAACCAGTATATATTAAGTGCCTATTCTATGCCTGGCAGCCAGGTGGTGCAAGAGACAGAGCCCCGACCCTGGAGGCAGGAGGACCTCAGTTCAAATCTGGACTCAAACACTTACTAGCTGTGTGAAGTCACCAATCCTTATTGCCTCAGGTTCCTTAACTGTAAAATGAGCTGAGAAAGGAAATGGTAACCCATTCCAGTATCTTTGCCAAGAAAACCCCAAATGGGGTCACAAAGAGTTGGATGTAACTGAAACAACTCAACAACAACAATTCTGTGCCAGTCACTAGCCTAAAAGATGGAGATACAAAGCAAGAAATAAAAGATAAAGGAATGGAAGCAAAGCTTAAAGAGAATGGAAGTTGAGCCATAATCGGACTGGTGGAAAATCAAATTCATACCCTAGAGAGAGATAAAGTGAGATAATATTTGTAAAGTTCTTTGTAAGCCTTCAAGCACTGAATAAATGCTGACATTTAATATTACGGTAAAGAATGTCAACACCACATAAAAGATGGAGCCAAGGTGAGTCTGAACCCTTGATTGACAACATGTGGTCTGAGGTTCACTTATGAATAGGACCATGCACACGGATCATAGTGTCTCCACAGTGCCACATACAAAAAAGGGAAACCGAGGTCCAGTAATGTTAAATGTCTCACTCAGGTTATATTCAGTCTGTAAGCGTTTACTTAATTAAATAGAAGATCTTGGATTTGAGTTCAGGTCCTCTCACTCCAAATTCTTTGCACTCTTTCTTATTCCACACTAACTCTATTCCTTTCTTTCAAAAATACAGGAGTCTCTACTACGCACATAGTTCCTTGCACTAAGCACTGAAGGATATTTAAAGATAAATACGATAAAAAATAAAACATTATTCTTAAAGTAAAGGAGATTATAATCTAGTATAGGAGATGATTTATGCACAAATATCTTGATATAAGACTTGAATTTCTTGCATATAAGGAATCCTAGATCGTGAATCTAGAGAGGTGGAAGAAACCTTAATAGTCATAAGATCAGTCAACGTGGAATACCCAGAATCAGAGAACCTGTGTTCAAATCCTACTATTGACATTTAGCATATTTGACTTTGGGCAATTAACAAAACCCATCACCCCTCCAAATTTCCTTATTGTTTTCAATCACCATTTTTCTTCTAGTCACCCATCAATAACCTTGATGTTATTCTGGACTCTTCCATTCTTCCTCAACCATTTACTAGATCTTATTTCTACATCCACAGTAACACTGACATCTGTCTCCTTCTTTCCATTCCCACAGAAAACGCATTAGCTCAGGACCTCATCAATTCTCACTTAGACTTTTGCAATGACCTCCTAATTGGTCTCCCTGACTCAAATCTCTTCCCTCTCTAATTTAGCTTCCCCACAGCTGCCAAAGTGATTTCCTTAAAGCACAGGTCTGAACATGTTGCTCCCTTCCTCAGTAAACTCCAGGAACTCCCCATTGGCTCTACGATAAAATGTAATTTTATTTTTATCTTATCCTTTTTAAATTTTATATTAACATATTTATCATAATGTAAATAATTGTATAGTAATTTACAATATTAAAGTAATCCATGTATATGATTTATAAATAAGTACATATGCACCCACTGGGTGAGGCTGTGAATAAAGAATTTTACTGATGACCAACAAGTTAGTCAACAATCAATGGAAATTTATCAAGTTTCTCCTATGGCTCCAGTACTGTGCGAAGAGCTGAGGAGGTAAAGAAGGGCAAGAGATGATCCCTGCACTAAAGGAGCTAATGAGGAAGACAACATACACACAGCTATGCACAGAGATATTCACATGATGTATCAGAGATAATCAACAGAGAGTAGGAACTAACATTAGGGAAGACAGGAAGGTAGGGTTTTATCTGGGACCTGAAGGATTCCAGGGAGCACAAGGGATGGAAATGAGGAGGCAGAAAATTCCAGGTCTAGGAGATGGCTAGTGAAAATGACCAGAGATACAGAATGTTTTCTTAGTGGAACAGAAGTAAACAGATTAGATCACAGTACCTAGGGGTATAAAATGGGGAGGGGGAAGTTGTAAGAAGACTGGAAAGGAGAGAACTAGATAACAAAGGGTTTTAGACACCAGCCAGAAGCCTTTATATGAGATAGTAGAGATGATAGGAAATTCCTGAAATTTAATGAATAGAGAGATAACATAGTTAAGCCTGTACTTTAGGAAAATCAATTTGACAGGTGACTGGAGGGTAGACTGAAATGATAAAGGGGCATGATAAAAAAAAAAGTTTATAGACAACTTCTCTAGAATGATAACATCATGAGTTTCCCCCTTCCCTCCCAACCAAGAGCAGCTAAGCATGACTCAAGAAAAACTTGGTAGTATAGGCCACGTCTGTCCCATCCCAGAATAATTATTACTCCAGTGGCAAGTTTCTTGTAAGTGAAGCCCCCAAAGGAGTAAGTTGTAAAAAGGTGTCCAAGGAAGGATCCAATTTCAACTGAAACCATCCTAACACCATGTCTGTTAGCTCTTTGGAAGTAGAGTGGGAAGGGGAGGAAGTCTCCTTCCCACTGTTTCATGGAACACTGTTTAGAGGTGTCTTTTCTGAATTGAAGTTGAGATGACACCCAGGGTAAACACACAGCCCAGGCAAGCACAGACGGGAAACTCTGCTAATTGGTTAAATGTTCACAAGTATTTGGATTCCTACCATCTGGCCAATGAAATAGGCCCCCTCATGGAACACATCTGTGTCGTTAAGGTTACGCATGTAGCTTATTGCTATAGTAACAAGCACCGAGGATTTTTCAGGCTGTTTTAATTTCCTTATTTAAGGGCAAATATGCATTTTTCTTTTGAAGGGTAAAGTCTTCTATTGGAAAAGCAAGGCAGGTACTGTAGATATTCAGGTAAAAAATACAGTTGCCTTAGCCACAGTACAAAATATTGCTGTAGAATATGCCTCATTAGTCTAAACTGGCATTTCCTCTGGTTATATATCCCAAATACGTCAAGGTAACTGAACCTATGAAAAAGGTGTGTTTCAGCCCAATCTGCTTCCCATTTGTATTCAGCTCACCTGACAAGGATGAAATATAGCACATCTCAGACTGAAAAGCTTGTCTCTCCTGACGCAACAGCTTCTGGAAAATGAGTGATGGGCAGAGATATGCCATTCACAAGGATCCTCCAAACCGATTTTGTTATAGACTGTGAGAACAGTGATTTTTCTTGAAGAAGAGAGTTCCCAATGAGAGAAGTCCTTCTTCCAGTAAAAATAGACAGATATTCTGCAATTTGTATTCTCAGAGAAGTTAAAGGAATTGCTGCGAGTCACATGGCTAAAATGTGTCAAGTTGGTAAGACTTGAACTCAGGTCTTTCTGACTATCCACTGCCTTATGTTACCACTCCATCATATTTACTATCGTTACACTTTGCTCAGTTAAATTCAAAAGATATTTCCCAGAATTCTTGCTTCCCTTCCCTACTCCATCCCTTACCAAATAATGGGAAAACACTGAATTCAGAGTCATAGAACCTGGGTTCTAATCCAATTTCTTTTTAAAAATCTTTTACAATAATATTTTGTTTTTCTCAATTGTGTGTTAAAATAATTTTTAATGTTTGTTTTTAAAAATTTTGAGTTCTAAATTCTCTCTCCCCTCCTTCCTCTCTCCTTTCCCTGAGACAGTAAGCAATCTCATGTAGGTTACATGTGATCAGTCATGCAAAACATGATTCCATGTTAGTCATGTAATCCTGTGTTTTTCACTTACTACCTGCATAACCTTGGATAAGTAACTGTTCCTGCCTCAGTTTCCTTACTGTAAAACAAAGAGGTTCAGCAAGATGGCCTGTAAGGTTGCTTCAAGCTCTAAATCTACAATCACATGGTCCTTTTATACACATGTCAATAAAGTAATGAGTCACTTCTAGTGTCTAAACAATTTCTTGGTTCCAAATTGTAAACATCTGAATGCTGATTTCATGCAGCTCAATTCTACTTTTCAGTGTATAGTCAAGAGTGACATCAACCAATTGACATTTTCACTGAATAGGCCAGTGACAACATTCTCCATGGAAAGATAAGGCATTGATTGACACCAAAATCTCTTGCTTCATTGATTCATTCATGTATTCAACAATATTTATTAAACAGAGAGTGTGTAGTTGAAATTATCCCTTTTATACTTACAGAACTCTATGTTAGACTAGAAAAGAGGTATAAAGATTAGGTTACATGACTCCTATCTTCATAGAGTTTATACTATAACCAGAGGAAAAGACGCCAAGCTTTTCACTGAGCCAGAGACAGACAGACAAAGAGAAATACACACACACACACACACACACACACACACACACACACACACACACAGTACAGAGACAGAGTCAAAGAGCAAAAATTAGTTAATTGTCCACTATGTTCCAGTCTCTGTATTAGGTTCTTATTTCTACAAGTATAAATAATCAAGAGTCCAGGTCAGGACCTCAACAAGCTTGCATTCTAATGGGAGAAAGACAAAACATAGAAGGTAGAGACACTAACTGCATGTGCCAGTATACCTGGCTAGTCACTACTATTCTTCAAGAAATGCGGCTTAGTTGACAACATAGACACTGTAGTCATATGGAAAGTCACCTTCTTCTAGAGGAAAAGGTCTCTGGTGCAGTGGATAGAGCCTGTGCCCACAGTCAGGAAGACCCAAGTTCAAATCTGGATACAGCTCTGTGGTTTTAGACGAGTAACGTAACCTCTGTTAGCCTGAGCTGTGAAGAAGGGACATTAATAGCACCCACCACTCAGGATTATTGTGTAGATTAAATGAGAACATTTGTAAAGCACTTAGCATAATGTCTGGCACAAATCATGTACTTAAATTTTTTCCTACCTCCCCTAACAAAGATTTCACCCACATAAGCCTATAACACATTTGTGTGAGACTTTCCCTGGTCTTTAATAAGACTACCAGGTAGAATAGTTCTGGGATTCCTGTGATATTATCACCTAGACATAAGTAGTTAACTCTACTTGATAAATTTTGGTGGTTCATTATTGCCTGTAAGGATGAAATTCTCTGTTTAGGTTAAAGCCCTGGATAACCTGGTCCCAGTATGGCTTCCTAACCTCATTCTTTGTTACACTCTATCCTATGCTTTAAGACCTCAGGAAGCCAGCTTTTCTTTGTTCCTTACATGTGACACTCAATTTCTTCTCCCCTTACCTTTGCCCTGACCATCTAGAGTACATTCTTTGCTTACCAATCGCTCATAGTATCCATGTCTTCCTTCAAGACCTAATTAAAGCATGATCTTCCACAAACAACCTTTCTTATTTCCCACCTCCCCCAACTGGTAGTGCCTGCTTATCCCAAAGACCTTGTATTCAAATTTTATTGTTATTATTCATTCATTTCAGTAACATCTGACTCTTTGTGATGCCATTTGGGGTTGTGGCTTTCCATTTCCTTTTCCAGCTCATTTTACAAAGGAGGAAACTGAGGCAAACAAGATTAAGTGACTTGTCCTGGGTCACACAGCTAGTAAGTATCTGAGGCCAGATTTGAACTCAGGAAGATAAGGCTTCCTGACTCTAGGGCCAGTGCTCTATGCACTGTACCACTTAACTCCTACGTATTCAACTACCTTCTATTTATTCTGTCTTCATTAATTATGCACATAATTATATATGTATGTGTTGTAACTTGTATCAGAATGGAAGCTTTTTGAGAGTAGGGATTGTGTCATTCTTTATATTTGTATTTCACAATTTAGCACAGTGCTTGGCACATGGTAGGCACTTAAGAAAGGTTTTGTGATTGATGATAAGTGAGTTAAACTAAGATTCTTTGTCCTCTCCTACATCTCCAACTCCCTGGAGTTCATGCAATACGCAAAACACTTTGTATTGTAACCTGGAAACAACAGCAGATTTTCAGGCCCAGTCTGTCTCTGTCCCACAAACTATTCCCTTTCCATGTCACATCCTCTTTCCTGACAGGAGATGGCCCAGGATGCAATGGGAGACCTTGACCCCTTTAGGCCAAAGTCTATTCAGATACTCACTTAGGGTGAGGTAACACCCATTCAGTGAATAGGCCTGTTTAAGAAGTAGTCAAATAAAACTATATGTGTGAATATATATATAAATTGTAGGAATAACCTAGAAGGACGACACTGAAATGAGGGACTTACAGAAAGTAGGACTAGCTGAAACTACAACAGGATCATATATATGTATGTATGTATATGTATATGCATATATATGTATATATATGCACATACACATGAATATATATACAAACACATATACACACATAAATAGATAGCTGTAGATGCACACACATATATTCACACATATAGTTTTATTTGACTACTTCTTAAATAGGCCTATTCACTGAATGGGTGTTACCTCACCCTAAGTGAGTATCTGAATAGACTTTGGCCTAAAGGCCCCAAGATCTCCCAGTGCATCCTGGGCCATCTCCAGTCATCCTGATGAATATCTGGTCACTGGATTCAGATGGCTCTGGAGGAGAAGTGAGGCTGGTGACCTGCACAGCCCTCCCTCACTCAAAACAAAGTCAAGTGCAAGTCATGTCATCATTCATCTGATGGCATGGTCTTCTTTGGCAACAAAGGACGAACGCAACAACATACTCACACATATGCATGTGTATATGTGTATATATGTGCCCATATCTATATATAGTTACATGAATTTAGATATCAGTTCAAATAACTAATGCCAATAAGCCAGAATGAATCAGGAAAAACAGATTTTCTTAAACTCAGGGTGTGTGTGTATGACATATCCCGCTAGCAGGTGATGGAAATGTGTACTCTTCACAATTTTTCTAGTAGTTTTTATATATTATATGAAACAAATAAAAAAAGATGCTGCTCATTTATAGTGCAGCTAGTTATACAAAGAAATAAAGTATGCTTGTCAGGGAGAATATATATCATTAGCTAAAGGAAATATGTAAGGGATGTGTCCTTGTTAGCATAGATGGTTTCGCTAGATCAAAGGAAAATACCTGACAGATTAGTTAAAGGAGTGGGGCGTTCCAGAGACTGAAATCCTCCCTTTTAGCCATTAAATCTTTTTGTACCAATTAGGAGAGTAAATAAAGACACTGAAGAAAACTGAATGCCACAGTTGGTTCTAGAGTTCATCCAGGTGTCATATACAGCAAATGGTGAATACAGGATAAAATGGTCTATGTTCTCCCCCAAATTCACATTTAAAGAAGTTAAACCAGTAATTTTTTAATGACAATATGTTGTTTGTACACATTATTTGTATGTTGTCTCCCCCATTATGCTATAAGATCCTTGAGATTAGGGAGTACTTTTCACCCCCATTTTTTGCACCCTCAGTTCTTAGTACAGTGTCTGGAACAGAGATGGGGAACCTGTGGCCTGGAGACCCCAAAAGGCCTTCTAGGTCCTGGGGTGTGGCCTTTTGACTGAGTCCAAGTTTTACAAGAACAAATCCTTTTATTAAGGGGATTTGTTCTGTGAATTTTGAATTCAAAGAGCTGCACTTGAGGACCTAGAGGGCAATGTGTTTCCTTGAAGTGACAGGGTCCATACTCCTGGCCTGGAATGTAATAGGAGCTTAATAAATGCTTGACTTGATTTAACGTAGTAGGTTTTCAGTGATTCATGAACTGAACTGTGTTAGAGGAAGAATGGCAGTGCAGATAAAGTTGATGTTGTTCAGTTGTTTCAGTCATGTTTGACTCTTTGTGACTCCATTTGGGGTTTTCTTGGCAAGATACTGGAGTAGTTTGCCACTTCCTTCTCCAGCTCATTTTACAGCAGAAGAAACTGAGGCAAACAGGATTAAATGACTTGCCCAGGGTCACACAGCTAGTGTCTGAGGCCAGATTTGAACTCAGGAAGACCAGTCTGCCTGATTCCAGGCTTGATATTCCATCTACCATGCCACCTAGCTGCTGGAGATGAGACGTGGGTTCAAATCCTAACTCACATACCTCCAACTGACCAAACTGACTTACATCTGTGGTCCTCAGTTTCCTCATCTGTAAAATGATCTCTGAGGTCCCTTGTAGCCCTGTATCTGCTATCCAGTCTGACAAAATTTAGAGAGGCTCAGTTTCCGTGATGACTTTTTTTTCTTTTTGGCCAAAGAAACTTTAAAAGGCTATCTACTCCATTGCAGAGTTACAATCTATAAAGAGGAGATAGTATCACACCAAGGATACGTCACTTGACATCATGACACCAAAGAGAGCATTCAAGTTACAAAGTTACCAATGCATTTACCACTTTTTGAGTTGCCTTTTGTGGCTATCAGGTCATGCCATCTGGCCAGATTGATCAGAAGATGATCAATCGGATTTCCCTTCTGAAAAAAGTCCTTTGAGAACACATTTAATGAAAAGTAGTAAAGCAGTTTCTGAGTGCTTACTTATATTGTGGCTTCTCCTACCATCAGGAAAAAAGAACTTCAGGCTTTAGAAATGTTTGTCTGTCACCTTCCACTAAATTTACATACACTCTTACATAGCCACTCCCAAAATGTGACGAGCAAAACCATCATTTGTTAATTATGAATGGCTTGTGAATGTGAGTTGTTAATGAAACAATTATACTTCTTAGCAAAGACAGCTTTATAAATGACAGCTCTGTGACTTCTGTGGAATTTTTACTCTTTAAAAGCAAAGACTTAAGCTACCTAAATTTAGGGATTGTCAGCAAGCAAACATCTTATGTGATTGCTAAAGAGCAGCTGATGACTTATACAAACTGTCTGAAGAAGTATGCCATTTAGATAAAATTTATTACATCTTTTCTCCTCCAAAGCCAGTTGTGGTTGTAATTATTAAAACTGTCACATAATTGCACAGATACTGTTTTTATTTCTATAATGAGGAAGTCGGCTTAACTAATAGAATAGTAAAAATGTTCTTTGCTGTAGCTAATACCCACTGCAGGGGATATTTATCAGTACAACACATGCATGCATCTGATTAGAATCTTTTAATCATTTTCAAGGATAATTTAGTTTTTATGAAAGGAATATGAAAAATGTTATATACCCAGAGGGAATTATCTTGCACAAATAATCAAACATTAAGGATAATACTTTTAATATAACCTCGCTTGAAGCACTTTCCTCGATTTAATTAATCCAAAATGGTGCCATGGAACTGGCAGTGGCTTAAACTACCCAGATCTCAGTTTCTGTGCCTGGATGATGAGGGTTAGGTGGCTGTGTAAATGGAAAGAAGGGTCTGGATGGTAGAGATATTGTGGAAGTAGGATCTATCTACCTCAATTTATTCATCTATCAAATGGGGGAAAGAGAACAAGCATTTATTAAGTACCTACTATGCGTCAGACACTTTGCTAAGCACTTTATAAACATTAGATCGTTTGATGCTTGTAATAATCCTGGGAGGCAGATGCTATTATGATCTTTATTTTATAGTTGAGGAAACTGAGGCAGATGGAAGTTAGGTGATTTGCCCAGGGTCACACAACCACAAAATGTTTGAGGTTAGACTTGATCTCAAGGCTGCCTGACTCTAGGCCCAACATGCTATGCATTGTGCCACCTAATCCTTCTATATGATAACTCTTCTATTTTGTGGGAGTAATAATAGCACCTACTCCGCCAAGATTGTTGTGAGAATCAAATGAGATATTTGTAAAATGCTTAGCATAGTGCCTTGCACATAGTAGGCATTTATTAAACACTTGTGAGAAAAAAAATAGCTATATTTTGCTTGGCCTCAAAAGACAAAACCAGGACCAAGGGTGAAGGTTGTAAATAGGAACATTTAGATGAACTGAAGGGGAAAACAATAACTTCCAAACAATTGTTGTTGTTTAGTTATTTCAGTTTGTCTGACTCTTCATGATCCCTTTTTGGTGGTTTTCTCGGTAAGGATACTAGAATTGTTCACCATTTCCTTCTCCAGTTCATTTTACAGATGACGGCTCTGAGGCAAACAGAGGTTAAATGACTTGCCCAATGTCATATAGGTGATAGGTATCTGAGGTTGGACTTGAACTCAGGTCTTCCTGACTCCTGGGTCAGGAAGTGGTCTAGCCAGTAGCAGCCTCAAAACCCGTTTGTCTTGCCTGTCCCTTTGTGCTTGTTGAATGAATTTTTATCAAATAAAAAGTTGGGTTAATGCCCTTTTCTTTGCAGCAGGACAAAAATGCTACAATTCATCCATTCATTATTTATAATAACCTGTATTATGTGCATAAATAGCTCTGCATTTGTTGTGGGGAGGGAGCGGGTGGTACAAAGTAGAAGACACGATCTCTGTCTGTAAGGAGGCTAGCATTTAGTGCAATAAAAAGTCCAACGAGATCAGGCGGTATTAGTGGAATAGGGAGCAAGTCCCAAAGTTGTTCTCAGAAGATACCTTCCTTTCTTCTCTCTTTCCTTCTTCCTTTCTTCCTTTCTTCCTTCCTTCCTTCCTTCCTTCCTTCCTTCCTTCCTTCCTTCCTTCCTTCCTTCCTTCTTTTCTTTTTCTTTCTTTCTTCCTTCCTTTCTTCCTTCCTTCCTTCCTTCCTTCCTTCCTTCCTTCCTTCCTTCCTTCCTTCCTTCCTTCCTTCCTTCCTTCCTTTCTTTCTTTCTTTCTTTCTTTCTTTCTTTCTTTCTTTCTTTCTTTCTTTCTTTCTCTCTCTCTCTCTCTCTCTCTCTCTCTCTCTCTCTCTCTTTCTTTCTTTCTTTCTTTCTTTCTTTCTTTCTTTCTTTCTTTCTTTCTTTCTTTCTTTCTTCCCTCTGTTCCCTCCTTTCCTCCCTCCCTCTTTCTCTCTTTATTTTTCTTTTCTTCTCTAAAATCTTAGACCCAGTCCACTCTGAAGCCCACAGATTGAACAACAATGGGTCCCTGCCCAAGCTCCACTCAAAGGTTGGTTTTCCTCCTGGCTTAGAGTGAATGTCAATAGTAACTGTGTATCTGAGGCTCCTGCTCCTCCCAGCGTGATTTATTTATTTATTTTATTTTCTATTTAAAGGGGTCAAACCCTGACTACTTTTTAAAGAGGCCTAGTCACTGAAAGGGCATTGACTCAATTTAAAAGAGTACCTGAAAAAGATCTTAGCCTAAAAGGCCAATGTCTCCCATTGCATCCTGGGTCATCTCCAGTCTTCCTGATGAATATTTGGTCACTGAATTCAGATGGCTCTGGAGGAGAAGTGAGGCTGGTGACCAGCACAGCCCTCCCTCACTCAAAACAAAGTCAAGTGTAAGTCTTGTCATCATTTCTCTGAGGTCATGGTCTTCTTCAAAAACAAAGAACGACTTCAACCCCAGGGGTTAGATGGAAAAGGCTGCTCAGATAATCATAAGGAAGAAACAACAACCACACTGGACTTTTGAATCATTAGATAGCATCCCGACTGCATCTTACTGATAACTATACGATGTTGGGCAAGCTCATTACCCTTTCACCCTCAGTTTTCTCACCTGTTAACTCACCCACTGCACTACTGGTAATGAGGATCAAATGAGATAATACGTACAAAGCATTAGTTCTGCAAAGGGAAGCCATTATCACAATGGAAGGATGGGTGGGTACAGGTATTCTAGCAGCTGGGCACAGGCCTCCACAAGTGGTCAGGGAATTACCTTAGCAATATCTCTGTGGAAATGGGAGGGGCTCAGCTACTTGGAATAAGCGAATCATCACAGGTGAAATGGTTAAGCTGAAAAGATGGAAGGAGAGAAAATAGAAAATAGTTTACTTTTAAAAGTCTGGCCTTACACTAGAGAGCAGCAAAAACCTTCAGAAGCTGCTGTAGGGCTAAAAGGGGAGCAATAGAAAGAAGGATGTATAATAAATAATTGCTGGTTTGATTGAAATGGCTTTCCTCAAGGAAAGAGCAGGCAAGGCACTTAGGCATAGGCTTCTTGGTGCCTGAGGAAGCTTCTCAACCATGAATGTAGACTAAGTCAGCAACAGTTTTGGGAAGCCATCTTGGCCTGCTATCTCAGGACCAGCCGAACTAAATAACCAGGGGCACTTCCATATCATCAGAAAGTTGGCCACTAGCCGATTTATTCGGTCACTGCCCAAAGCTTCCCATGAAATGAAAGTACAAAATGGCTTTCAGTCCAGTGTTTTATTTATTTATTTTATAAATTTGTATATTTATAAATCCAGTATTTATTTTACTTATTTTGTCCAGTCCCTTTTATTTAACTCAGCGTTGTGACAGAGTAACCAAAAATGGAGCAGCATCTTCTAAGTAGTATACTCTATCTATAAGCATTAATTTAATTAATGAAAGTGTTTTAATTTTTATTCATAGTATTTGTTTCCAGTCATCTCTCAGTCCCTGCTCTACTCAGAGAATCACAGTGTAGTGCACCAGTTCTCACAATTTTTTTTATCTCTTAGAAATTATTGAAGAAAATCTTTTGTTTATGGGGGTTTTATCTATTGATGTTTATTGTATTAGAAATTAAAATGTCTTAGTATTATTAGGAAAGTAGTTTTGATCTCATAACTCCCTGAAAGAGTCTTGGGATCCTCCTGGGGTCTTTGGACCACACCTTGAGAACCACTTAGGTAGCAGGTAGACTTCTGGATGTGGAAAAAAAAAAGATTTAAAAATCTCCCTCCAATACTTCCCAGGTATGTGATCCTAGGCAGGTCACTTGACCTCTTTGGGCTTCTATTACTTACTCGTGCAAAGAGAGGATTGGACCAGATGGTCTCTAAAATCCCTTCTGACTCTAAATTGAGGATGCTATAATCCATTCCTTCTCAAGAGGCTTTAAAGTTTTACACTGAGAACCAAGAAACCTAAGTTCTAGTTCTGACATTTTAATTAATTGTACAATTACAGGCAAAGCTTCACATCCTATGTATAAATTATTATTATTATTATACAAGTAGACAACTATATTATGCAACTATAAATTATACAACTTCTATAAGTTTTCATATGAAAAATTCCTATAAAAATTCTATAGATGGAAAATAGGCTTATAGGCTGGTAGTTATCGAAGTTTTCTTGATTGCCTTTTTTCCTTGGCTTTTTCTCCTCCCCTTCAGATACCTTGAGATATGAGCCCTCAACACCCTTCTAATTGCATCACCTTCAGTACAGAACACTTCAGTATGTACTTAGTCTAGGTCAGATGCTTTCCTCCTTTTTGCTTTCTTCATTGACACTTCCACTTCCCTACGAAACATATCCCCAACTGTTATGCTGGAGTCCAAAGATGAGCAGTTCCACTGTCCTTAAGGGCAATGTGGCCATTTCCATAGTGGTATTCCCCCACCCTTCTCTTTCTCCCTCCATAAAGTGCTGCAAATAATTAAGTAGTAGCTAAATGAGTCTGGATAAAAGTGATTGAGAAGGGTTCACCATCTATACTGTTTAAGCAGTGTGAGTGTAATATGACCGAAATAACATTGGACTTAGAGTTAGAAGATAATACTCTTTGATGGCAGCTAGGCGACACAGTGGATAGAATGCCAAGCCTGTAGTCAGGAAGACTCATCTTTGAGAGTTCAAATCTGGTCCCAAGACACTTACTAGCTGTGTGATGCTGGGCAAGTCACTTAACTCTGTTTGCCTCAGTTTCCTCATCTGTAAAATGAGCTAGAGAGAAGTAAATGACAAACCATTCTAATATCTTTGTCAAGAAAACTCTAAATTGGGTTTCAAAGAGTCAGACACAAGTAAAACTGAACAACAACAAATGTATATACATGTCTGTGTATAAATATATATAAAAATACCAATACATATATTTGAAAGAGCAACATAGACAGAGAGAGCTTTTGTGGAGTCAGAAAGCCCCAAGTAAGTGTCCTGCTTCTGGAAGATACTGGCTACATGACACTGAGAAAATTATTTTTTAATTTTCTCTAGGACTATGGAGCAGTCTCCAATATGTATTGACTGAGAGAGTTCCCTATGTCAGCGAGATCACAGTTATATTAGATGGGTTGTAACTTACGTGGTAAGGTTATTTGGAGACCTTTTCTGTACTGTTTCATTAAGACATTTTTTCATCTTCTATTCTCAGGACTGGATGATTAATTCCCTTCCATCTTTAAGAAAGGCTCAATTTAAGTGAAAAATGGCCCAGACTGAAGGAGTATATTTACAACATAAACACATGGACAATAAATGGGACTTCCTCTAGGCAGTTAATGATCTTCTATATGTGTGCATATATATATTCATATACATGTATACATATGTGTGTATGTATATATATGTAAATATACATACACATATATGTGATTTGCATAATGGTTCCAGAGCAGTGACAGATGAAGCTTAGGCTTGGAATATTGATGCACGAGTTATTTTAGATCAGGTCAAAAATCCTGAAGTTTCTGTTTGCTTGCTTGTTTAGCTTCTTCTCCTGTTTTTAAGGAATCTATGATTTTGAAAGTGTGGAAACCTCTCCCAGCACACATCACAACCCATCTATACTTGAGTACACAGTCTCTATGAATACCTTGACTTAAAAGTTTTCATTATGGTAAGCCTCTCTTGTCATCAGACAAAAGATAAGAACTTTACCTATACTTAGGATCATAGGTATAGAGCTGGAAAAGACCTCAAAAGTCATTGAGTCCAACTACCTTATTTGACAAATGAGGTAACAGTGGCTCAGAAGATTAAATGATTTGCCCATAAAGAGCCTTCATTGTACTGGCATAGCCTCTGAGAATCCTAGGTCATTGTAATATCACAATGAAAGGAAGCAAGAGTGTTACATTTATATTATGCTGCAAAACACCTGGAGAACAACATTCCTATATGTTGTATATGAGGCAAGTGGGTGTGAAGGTAAAACTAATCAATGGGCATTAGAAAACTAAACCAACATGTAGGAAAAAGGCAAGAGAGATATAATGTATTTGAAGGATATGTGTCATTATCCAAACATCCAGATGATGGCAGCTTTATAAAGAATAATAAAAATCCTACATTAGTCATATATCAAAATCCTTGTAATAGCTGGTATTCTAAATACAGAAGTCTCTCAGAAATTTAGTGTTTTAATGTAAAATGATGTCCAAAATCAACTTGTTTTTTGGCATCCAAAGTTTTTCGATTTATTGCTGATAACTCAGGTCTATTCAGTCAAAACAAGTGCACAATTCCATTCTTATAATATGACCAGCACTGAGTTCTATGAGTTTTACTGAAGAGGTAGGAGATATGGTCCTTGGCCTTGGAGACCCGACAATTTAGTTTTGGAGACCAGCTTCTCATATATTTCACAACAACATTTTTCCCACATGACAAGTATAATATTAAACCAGAAGGAAAGAAAAATAATCTTTGGAGAAAATATCCAATATTTTATTAGTAATTATTCAGATATCTGTGGTAAAATTCTGACAATATGCTAGAGGAGATAAAAGAAGACAAAGTCCATATCACCACCAGCACAATTCAATATTAGCTTGGGCAACTTTCTATCAGCTCAAACTTAACATGGTAGAAATTGTCATGGTAATAATTATTAGTTATCAGAAACAGTTAATAATTGTCTGGTTTAACTCTACACAGTCTTAGGAAAAGAGTCTTGGCTTAAAAGTTGAAAGACATGTGTTGAATCCCTAACTCTTCTACTTACCAGTTACCAGTGCAAGTCACTCTAACTCCCATAGGGTATAGAGAGCTCCCTCAATAAGGATGCTCTCTGCCAGTGGAGTTTGGAACCTTCTCTGAAATTTAGTCTTAGAGACTTGTCTAGAGCACTGGGCAGTTAAGTGATAGGCTCAAAGTCATACAGCAACAGGACTTGAACTCAGGTCTTCCTGATTTTGTTCTCTATCTACTATGCACTTATTTCATGAGGTTGTACAAAACAAGTGAAAAAGTACTCACATGAAGGTGCTTTGTAAACTGAAAAACGTTATGTATAAATACGGGCTACTTTTAAATCATTAGTATGGTCAGACTAGTATCACCATTGCATGCCACGCAGACACAAAGGATCTTCAATGGTGTAGCCAATGGCATGGTGA
This sequence comes from Notamacropus eugenii, assembly GCF_028372415.1. Lineage (NCBI taxonomy): Eukaryota > Metazoa > Chordata > Mammalia > Diprotodontia > Macropodidae > Notamacropus > Notamacropus eugenii. The sequence continues at coordinate 215,208,169 of NC_092873.1, read as the reverse complement.
GTTAGGCAGGAGAGAGGAAAGAATCCTCCATTTTCACATTCACATTTACATCCGCATTGAGAACACAGATGCACTGAATGTCACAATGTTATTTTATCTTCCAAAGTTTTTTTAGCAAGCTGAAAAACCTACAAGGAGTGTGCCTTAAAAGTGAGAGTCAGGCTAGAGAAGGAAGAGGAAGGAAAAAAAAACACATGAGATAGCATGCTCCTTTTATCCATTTTTGTTTGCTGCCAAACAATCCCCCCTCTCCCTGCTCCCTCCCCATTACCTCGCACCTTTTCAGTAACATTCCTTTTAAAGTATAGAACCAGGATTGCGGTGACTGGGGAGTTGGTAAGAGCTTTATTGCCTTTTACTGTGGGAGGACTGAATACCTTTGATGCCTTGTTTCTTTACGAATATTTACTTCACCCAAGCAGTGTTTTCTTCTTTGCTGCTTTCCTCGTGTGGCTTATTCAAATGCTTTAGAAGCTTCCATCAGTGGTGATTTATGGACAGACTGTGTGCAGAAGGAATTAAGCATGCTGTAAATGTCAAAGACAGCCTATCAAGTTGGATGGCTTAGATGGTAAATGGGTTAATTACCAGGATATTTATAGCACCACATAGGGCAGTGCATTCGATATGCTAGAGATAGCAAAATGGGCATTATGCTAGAAAGTGATTTGGTGATAAAAGCTTTACAAAGACATAAAGGAATAGGGGAAATCTTTTGTATATAAATTCATACGTATTCAGAGAGCAGATTGAGACATACTGGTTTTTTTAACATAGTGTTTTGCTTGATTATGCATGTGTATAAAATGGGGTTTGTTTTCTTTCTGTCTCAGTGGAGGGCAGAGAAAACAGTTGTCCAGGATGGTAGAATTCTCAGGAGTAAAAGGGAAGCTGAGAAGAGAGAGTTAGAAGGAAAAATGAATTCTGTTTTAAACATGTCAAATTTAAGATTCCTATTGGTTGTCCAGGGAAGCTAGATGGCACAGTGGACAGAGTGCTGGGCCTGGAGTCAGGAAGACTCACCTTTCTGAGTGCAAATCTGACCTCAGGCACTTACTAGTTGTGTGACCTTGGGCAAGTCACTTAATCCTGTTTATATCAATTTCCTCATCCATAAAAAGAGTGGGAGAAGGAAATGGTAAACCCTATAGCATCTTTGTGGAAAAAAAAAACACAAATCAAGTCATGATGAGTTGAACATGACTGAATCAACTCAACAGCAACAATAATAGCCATGAACATCCAGTTAAAGATGCTTAATAGACAACTGGAGATATAAAAACTGGAGATCAGGAGAAAAGTTAGGGCTGGACAAATAATTTTGAGAATCATCTTTATGGAGATGATAATTGAATCTGTGGAAGCTGATGAGATCACCAAGCAAAACAATGTATAGAGAGAAGAGAGCTCAGGGTAGTTCCTTGGGGGGCAACCATGGTTGATAGACATGACTAGGATAAAGTCCCACAAAAGAGACTGGTCAGATAGGTCCAAAGAGAACCAGGAGAGAATGACATTGAGAAACTTGGGAGGAAAGAGTGGGAAAGTCACTTAACCTGTCAAAGTTCCACACATTCCTCTAAGAGAAGGGTTCTTAATCTTTTGGATGTCACAGACTCCTTTGGAAATCTACTGGAAGCTATAGACTCCTCAGAATAATATTTTAAATGCACAGAATGAACTCAAAGTTACAATGGAAAATAATTATACTGAAATATAGGTAGGTACCAATTAGGGTGAACAATAAATTCAATGAAGTGGTTGCATATATTCAATTCATACTATTCAAAGTTGTAATTATATAAAATATGGTAATTGGTTCCAACCCAATGAAATATACAGTGTGAATCTGAATAATGCAACTATTTCAGGAGATTCATTGTTTGTGCTAATTGGGATCTAACTGTAGATTTATCAAAATATTAAAAATAATATTCATGAACCCCAGGTTAAGAAACACTTCTCTAAGATGGATTGCAGAAGAGTTGCTGAGCTTCATCAATGGAGGGAGTCCTTCCCATCTCCTGAGAGTTCTCTATGACAAAGAAATCATAGGTCAAAAAGAAAAAGTATATTGTTTAAGGTTTAAATTGTATTGTTTAAGGTCCTTTCCAGATCTAAAATTGCTTGCCTGGAGGTTTCATTCACCAGACCACATCATCCAGAGTGTGTGTTGTCGTTTTTGTCATTTTTGATTAAAAGCCATGAAAGATTAAAGCACAGTGCATTGCCTGGTCAATATTTGCTGAATAGAATTACAATGAAGTAGAGGAATCACTGAAATAGTGCTATATTTCCTCACCTACTGAAGAAGGCACAGACTTGCAGTGTTCAAGTCTGATCCCAAACAAATTGTACAAAGAAATGATGAGTCATTCTGCCAACTTGAAACAGATGCTTTGTGCTTTGGCTGCCTTCCATTTTGATGTGTATCATCTTCATATTCCCAAAGATGTATTAATATGTTAAAGAAATAAAAAAATGAAAAATATCTGGAAAGAGAACAAGTCTACCTTTATTGCAGTGATTAATTTAAAACATTTTAAAATGCTGAATTCTAATTTAGAGAGAAAAAAAAACTTCATGTACCTCCTTGGCAGGTTAGTATAACCCTTAGTGATTTGTAAGACTGTCAGAATCAATTTTGCAAAATGAAGTAGTTAAATGTATCTAAAGTTGATTAAGTTAAATTAGATTCTCATTGAGTCCATGTCTACAGGATAGCAAACAAAAGCTTTGGCAAAGAATGTTAGTGTGTAGGCCATGTCAGTACACATGAAATGAACAATTTGGGTCTTAATTAATGTGATTCACTGGAAGGTGGTTGCCAATATTACGAACAGGCATCATGAGATACAGAATCATTGGTTTCAGAGTCAGAGCATCCTCAATTCAGGAGCAGCTCTTCTACTTTTGAATTGTATGATTTAAATAAGTGGTTTAAACTCTAAGAGCCCCAATTCCTTCCTGAATAAAATGGGCATGATGATACAGTAACCTAGCTCAAAGGCTGATTGTGAGGTGATAAAAAATATGAAATGCTTGTAACTATGAAGTGCTATCTAAATGCCATTTCTTATCACTTATCATAAAATTTACTGAAATAAACAAAGAGGATGGACTTCAGTTTAATACATCTACTTAGGACAGAGGTGACCCAAAATTATCCTGGATCACATGTCATGACTATGCCAAACACTTGGACTGCATCATGACAATGAAGGTGATGGAATGAAAAAAAAACGATTACTTTTATCTTTCATTCCTTTGAGCAATGCATGGTTGAACTTTCAGAGTAACAAATACTTTGACATAATCTGGTGATGATTCTAAGAACACATCTTTTTTCTTCATGTTTCATTAATGACTTTTATTATTTACATTATAGACATTCTCCAAAACCTTTCACCAGGTTGTCAGAAAGAAAGACAGTTAAGCAAAACAAGTCAACATCAAATGTGGCCAACAGTCTAAGAAATATTCTGCACCCATGCCCTCTACAGAGAGGTAGGAAGAATATTTCATCACCTCTAGGAGGGATATTGATCTTGACTTTTAATCCAAAATTAGTTGCCTTTGTTTTTATTTTTTATTGCACTCACTATGAGTATTTTTCACATTGCTGTCTTCATTTTATATTAGTTCACAAATGTCATCCCATGTTTCTCTGAGTTTCTAATATCTTTCCTTCCCTTCTTCCTTCCTTCCCTCTCTTCAGAATTTCCAGGTAAAAGAAAAATACTGAAAACAGATTCAAAAAAATAATTCAAGTACTGAAGAGCCATAATTGGGATCACACATGATTCAGGAACCAGAACTTAAAAGAAGTAGAGAGCTCAGAATAACATTTTTGCATGTAAAGGAACTGTGTATCTTTCATTTCTTTGGGGGTACTTGCTCAGGAATGACATCTCTGGGTCAAAGAATATACATAGTTTTGTAAATTTTCTTGAATAGTTCTGAATAATTTTTCAAAATGGTGGACCAATTCATGGCTCCATCAATAGGGCATCAATGTGTTCAAGATTCATTTCATTCTTTTGGAGTCTGGAAGTCTTAAGTCTAAAGAGTATTTTTTTTTAAAAAAAGCCCCCCAAAGAATGCATAAAACCGTATATTCTTATTTCAATTGTGCAGATCAAATCCTTTAATTCAGAATGAGTGGAGAGTTACAATGAAATTGACAGATGTTGCAGGCAATAACTGCTAAGCTTTTTTCACTAGACAACAAGAATATAAACATCCCTTAATTTTAAGTTCTTATACGTTGCCATCAGACATTCAAAACAGGTGCCTTGAAACAGTAGTGTTTGAAGTGTTCTCTCTCTCTCTCTCTCTCTCTCTCTCTTCCCTGTCTATCTCTTTCCTTTGCTCCATCTCTCTGTCAGTATAATCATGGTATAACAGAAAATAAAATAGAAAAGATGGTATATTTTGACAGCTGGTGAGCTACATTCTCTGAACAACTAGATGAAACCTGCAGACTAAGCTATAATCTGTATAGTCGATAGCCAAAGAGAAATATGTAAGAATGAAATAAATCTAGCTATAAAGATATCACCCTTCTTTGGGACTGCAACTCTTTATGAACAATAAAAATACTAATATCAATAATATAATGGATTGTAGAGAGGCATAGAGGTCAACTAGAATTTCAGGAGTCTCTCCTGGTTTTCCAAGAGAGAAAACACAGATGAGTCAAAAACGTTTACTTCATACTGGAGTGTTTTTAATTCACCATGTCTCAATACTCCACAAGTTTTGAAATGGTTGTGATATTTTAAGAATTAAAAATAATAGTTCTCTCACCTCAGGCTTTCAAAGTATTTTTCCTTTGCCTACCTGTGTTGAAAAATACCTTTTTTTTTTTTTAAAAAAAAATGAATATGTTAATTTACCACTCAAATTTCATGATAAAAGATGTGGATATATTTTTAATTGTAGTCTTACATTCTCCATGATCTCCAATAAACTTAAATCAGATGGGATATAAAAGGCAATAAAAGTACACCTTACACATAAACAGACTGTAGCATATTATACCAACACTTGGAAATGAAAGCTAGTTTTTTTAAGAAAAAAGACATCATGTATGACCTGAAAAATGAAATTAGTTGGTTATTCAGTGAGAATGAAAGATTGTTGTTGGGAAGCATATGTGTTTCACCGACATCCAAGGAAGATTTAAAGGAAGATCTCTAGGATGGTGGGTAGATGCTCAATGGAGGATTTACAGAAAGATACAGACAAGAATCCCACAAGATGAAAAGGCAAAGATAAGTTCTGATCTACATTGGTTGTTGTTAATCTGATATTTATTTTGTTTCCAACTTTCTGAACATTGTACTATTCTTGTTATAAATATATTCATAATGAATAATTTTGAAAATACATTAATGTTGCCTCAAAGCTGACGTTTGTATTCATTATTTTTTGCAAATGTATTAATTAGTGGCTTTGAGTTCTCTATTTTTATCTCTTCCTGGTTTAGGTACCTGGACTAGATTTTTCTCATATTAAGAATTTGTTAAGATCTGAGACCAAGTTTGAGTCTGAAACCAAATTTCTTTTATTGATTATGATTTTTCTTGCATTGTGAATTTTAAATATGTTTAATATTTCTTTCTACATTTGTTTATGAATTATTTACACTCTAGAACATGGTCCGTTTTTGTAGAAGTGTGGTGTAATTTTTAATAATACCAATACTTTTTATGATTTCCAGTCAGTCATCACCAAAGTTCTGATATACATAATTTTTCTAATGTTCTATTAAGATCCTTACCTTCCTTTATTTGTTTTATTTTTTTATTAAAGTCATCTAGAGTTTTTAACCGAGTACATTTAATTTCTCAGCAATTATTGTTTTTCTTTCTAATTTTCCAGGTTGTTCTACTAGTTTTTCTTTTAAGTACTTAGTTGCTATGCCATTTGGAGCATATATATATATATATATATATATATATATATGTATATGTATATTTAATATTAATACTATTTTATTACTTATAGTGTCCTTAAGCATAATGTAGTTTTCTTGATTATCTCTCATAACCATGTCTATTTTTATTATTGTCTTATTCATAAATTCAATTAACATTTATTAAGAATCTACTATGTGCCAGGCACTGTGCTAAACTCTGGGGATTCAAAAGGAAACAATTGATAATCCCTGTCCCTGAGAGATCTTACAGTCTAATGGATTATTTAGATTATGATTACCACTCCTGCTTTTCAAAAAAAATTCATCTGAGGGAACAATAAGAGTTCAACCCCTCATTTTAACTATGCATTAATCTTTGTTTTAAATATATTTCTTTTAAAGGATACCTTGTTTGTTTTGATCCACTCAGCTATTTTCTTTGATTTTATGGGTGAGTTCAGCCCTTTCACTTTCATAGTTAAGGTTGTCATTTTTTCCCCTCCACTATATGTTATTTTAATGTGACTTCTCTTTGATCTCTTGGTTCCATTCTTTAAAAGGAAAAAGAGGAGAGGGGAAGATGGATAAAATTGCCCATAGTTATTTGTAGTTAGAAAAAATGCAATTCTAATGCTCTCCAATTAAGACAAACCAAGATCACTGGATCTATTTGTCTGTCACTTGTTATAATTATGCTTTCATATTTTGCATGTGACTATTCCCTTACCAACTCCAACCTTGCCACCCTTTATCCTTACCCTAGTTCAGCTTCCTATTTATTGTATTTTTGTACTATGTTTTCCCCCATTTTCTTTTTGTCTGGCTCAGATAAAAATGAATTTTGTAAGATCTCTATTCCTTTCATCCACCACCCCACAATTGTGTTATATTCTCTGTGTATTCCAAATATGAAAAATAGTAAGTTCACTTTTTCTCCATTTCCCTCTCTTCTGTCTTCCCCTATCCCTCCCCTTCCCATGTCCTAGTTCTGATTTAATTTTTCTTCCTCCATCAATCCTTAGAAATCATAGGACACTGAAGGGACAATAGTCTCTTTACTTTTCTTATATTATAGACGTAACATGGAAATTGCTTTCAAATTGCTCAAACTTCTTGGTCTTTCTAAATGTCTCATTTTGTAATTTTGTGTTTTTAAGATTCAACACAATTCTAATTTTCTTGACAGGATTACTTGGAAGGAAATATTTTTAAGATCTTCTTTTTCTCCCTATAAGATTAAGCTCAGATTCATATGGTAAGTAGTTCTTAGGTATAGCTGACAAGCATAGATTATAGTTATCTTCTGGCGTCTTCGCTCTTGATACAGTTTTAGATGGATCAAATATTGACCTAGATGATCATGGTTAGTTGGGGGGATGTTTTGAATGAGGCAGATACTAAGCAAAGCAAAAAAATCCTAGATGGAGCTGATATCAATGGGGGTAGGTAGTGTCCTCTGAGCAGTCCCAAATAGGGTTAATGAATAGCAATGATGTGGGTAGGCATGGCTAGTAAGGGGCACAGTCACTCTGGGGCAGGCCAGGTTATTTTGTCCAGCAAAAAAAAAAAAAAGTGCAGTCCCAAAGAGTTGATGTTGAGCCAGGTGATCCTAGCCACTTGAAAGGCACAGTTCTTGATGGGGTGGTTGCCAGGGTCGGTGTTAAACTGAATAATTATGGCCACTAAGATTCACAGTCCTGAGGGAATATGCTCTGAGTCAGGCATTTGTGACCACAGCCCTTTCCAATCAGCACTAGCTCAGAGTAGAACTGATGTGAAAAGGTCTTCAGATCGATGCCTTGTTTTATCTTTTATTTTTCCCTTGATCATTGGCTTACTATAAATTTTTTTTGCTTGTTTCTTTTGTTGCAAATTATTTTAGTTTCTCACTGTTCTTAAGGTGATTTTATATGGAGCTAAGTTTGTTTGCAGCCCAGCATCTTTAACAAGTAATGTCAGTTGATCAATAAACATTTATTAAATACCTACTATATGCTTGACACCGTGTTAAGCACTGGTCTAAGTAAGGCAAAAAGAGACAAAAAACAGTTCCTGCTGTCAAGGAGCTCATGCTGTAATGATGGAAATAAAACAATGTAAGCCTTCATAGTATTTGTTGACATGCTTAGAGTTTAGGTGCAGGATAAAATGGTTAATGGAGATTCTCCAAAGACCTTTAATTTCATTGATCTGAGTTCTCTGTTGACCCAGAGAGCAAGTCCTCTATGACTTCGTAATCTTAATACCTATCATTTCCTCCATGCTTCAAAGTTTTCAGAGCACCTTACATATGTTGCTTCATTTGATCCTTGCAACAACTGTACGAAATTGGTATGATTATTATCCCTATTTCACAGAAAAGGGGACTAAGGTGCAGAAAAGTAATTGATTGCTCAGGGTCATACGATAAGCATTAGATGGGATAAAATTCAGGCCTTTGTGACTACAAGTTTAGAACTCTATTCACTATATCAAGCAACTTCTCTAGTAGACAATTTTTAGGAGTTATTGTGGCTGAAAAAAATGCACATCACTCCTGCTGCCAACTTAATGAAGAGACTCTCTGCACTTAGCTAGATTGATGTTCCAGTGACAGACAGATAGTCTGCTACATGCCCTACACTTGAAATATTTCTACTTTGGAATGATGTGGCCAAAGTCATTGGCCAGAAGTCAAGCCGGGGGTGTGCTGCAGCAGCTTAGAACTCTCTAGAAAGCCGGTTGTTAAAATTTCTTTCTGAATATTTGCACCTCAGAAATCAGCAATCATGACAAATCATGGTTTCGTTTATCATTTTGATAATTCTCTAGATTTAAGAGTGATAGATGTTGATGTTAATAATGTTAATGCAAATGTTAATAATGAAAATTAGAATTAAAAGTATGTCAAGGATACTTTTTTAAATTTCCTGGAGAGCTGGGAGTTAAACATTTATTTATCAGTACACTCCTGAATCAAGTTTTGCTGACACAACCTTCAAAAGTCTAGAGGTTCACTCAAGAGTTTGTCACTGCAATGGGACTTGAGTTGAAGTAAAAAGAGGTATATATGAAAAATGTATTTTATCTTTGCCTTGTATATGCTAACGTAAAGGCATATTAATGAAGATAGCCAGAATGTGGCTAAACAGGTAGAAGAGAAAATGACCTTTTCTCATCCCCCACCTGCAGGCTTGGCATGTCTCTCTCTACTTTTATTCACCCACTAACCTATAATAGAAAAAAGGAGATGAGAGACTTGGGAGTCTAAAACTAGATTGGGTCAAACATGAGAGTTGCTTGGTGGTAACTGGAAAATTGACCATTATGTACCTTACAGTATAGCTTTTAGAGATTGAAAATTTGGGAATTATATGGAATGCTCACCATAAATTAGGGTTGCACCTGTGACAAAAGGGTCACAAGACTCCTCACATGGATTAAGAGTTCAAAGAAAAGACTGAACCTCAGGCACCTAGGTAACCTTGAGAATGCTATTTGTTTCAGAGAACTTGGTACCTCTCTCTCTGAGAATCTCCTGCTGAGTAGATTAAAGTTTTGGTCTACATAGAAGGTTCTAAGGGAACAGAGAAGGGAAGTGTTCTCTGCTAATTATAAGGCAAGGATTTTTATGTCTCCTGAAAGAGATGGACAACGCCTATGTGTAGCCTTTAAGTTAAGGCAGCATGGCACCATCCCGTCTTCCTGGAGATAGAGAAAGCCAAAGATTTCAGCTTGGCCAGGAGCTAGAAGCTATGGAAACTACAATGCATATCTGGCAGCAGAGAACACAAGACCAAGTGTAGACTAGTTCTGGTGAAAATATGACAGGATCATGAGATGTCAGTAGCCCCAGTGTTGATATATGAGTTGCTCCACCATGGGTTTGCCTTGGCCAAATTTGTCTTCTCTATGTATTCTTCTCCTTGTGTGTTCCTTGCACATGTTCACTCTTTCTTCTGATGTATTTTTGAGAACATACATTCAAGGTTTATGGGTGAAATGATTAATTGATACTTTTAGTATTTGTCAACCAGCAATTATTAAGTGCTTACTTCTGTCCAGCATTGTGCTAAGTGTTGAGAAGGCATATACAAATAGAAAGATGGTTTCTTCTCTCAAGGAGTTTATATTCTAATATAAGACATTTTTATGCTGTTTCTTTACTTACCTTGCTCTGGACTAATTGAGTCCTCTAGCTATTAAAGGTAAACACATTGCCAGAGGCTTGTGAGTTAAAGTTTTAGGTACAGGCTCACCATGTACTTTGAACTTCTGGGATCTGTCCTGTGAACTGGGAGAAGATGCCCCTAGGAGCTACAATTAAAAATAAGAATCTGTGGTATCCTTTCTTGAATGATATGATTTCTCTTTTTGCTACATAGAGAAGTTTCTCCTTTTCAGTACTCTAGATTACAAATACATAAGGCCTAGGTAATATTTTTTTTTTGTTTTGAGCCTATCACAGGAATTCAGTACTTAATATTTCAGTTGGACATGGTGGTGTACACCTGCAATCTTTGCTTCTGGGAAGCTAAGGATGGTGGATCACTTGATCTTGGGAGTTCTGAGCTACAGTGGCATAGCCTGATTGGCTGTTGTACTAAGTCCGGCATAGACATAGGGAACCTCCATCGTGGGGACTACCTAA